>NC_084616.1:48469413-48786913 GCF_033978795.1 Nerophis ophidion
TCAGTTGAATATGCTACAAAGACAACATATTTGATGTTCAAACTGATAAACATTTTTTTTTTTGCAAATAATCATTAACTTTAGAATTTGATGCCAGCAACACGTGACAAAGAAGTTGGGAAAGGTGGCAATAAATACTGATAAAGTTGAGGAATGCTCATCAAACACGTATATGGAACATCCCACGGGTGTGCAGGCTAATTGGGAACATATGGGTGCCATGATTGGGTATAAAAGCAGCTTCCATGAAATGCTAAGTAATTCACAAACAAGGATGGGGTGAAGGTCACCATTTTGAAAGCAAATTGTCGAACAATTTTAGAACAACATTTCTCAACGAGCTATTGCAAGGAATTTAGGGATTTTACCACCTACGGTCCGTAAAATCATCAAAAGGTTCAGAGAATCTGGAGAAATCACCGCTCGTAAGAAATGATATTATGGACCTTTGATCCCTCAGGCGGTACTGCATCAAAAACCGACATCAGTGTGTAAAGCAGGGGTGTCCAAAGTGCGGCCCGGGGGCCATTTGCGGCCCGCAGCTATTTGTTTAGTGGCCCGCCACACATTCTGGAAATGCTATTGCAAAAATAAAAAAATAAAACACTAAAAAAAAAGTAGAATGAGGTGAAATATAACAGGGAAAAGTTGCAATGGTGACACAAAGCTGCCATGCAGGCTGTTTGTTTTTCTTTTGTCTTTCGTTATGTTGCTCTTATTGCCAATGCTAAAAAAAAAAAAAAAAAAGTTAAAAAAAATAAATTGTAATGAATTATTGGCCTATTCAAGGCTCCAATTACTTCAAATATTTCACTTTATAATGTTTTATGTGGAAAATATTATGTGCCTATACTGTGTGGTTGCCATATAAAAACAGTGTTTTTTTTGACAAAAGAGCATGAAACAAACAAAACAATAGTTCAAACGTAAAATCGACAGATATATCTGAAGTTCATCTCGTAACTTAAGTGTTGAAAGTAAAACAAATAATAATAAAAATCTATCACTTTATGAGTGGGGGACCTTTTGGATCCCAAAGATATTTAGTGGTATTTTATTTATTTTTTCACTGTGATTACTCAGAAATAATAATACATTTGAATTAATTGTGTCCTGCATTATTGATCTTTTTAGGGCTCCAATTAATTCAGATCAAACATTTCTTTCTGAATGTTTTGGGCAATGGGGGAAATACTGCATATTTCAGTTTTACTATAAAAAACAAAGTTGTTTTTGACTGAAAAGGCATAAAACCTTTTTTTTAATTTTTTTTATTTTATATCAACCTGAAGTTGGTATACAGATTTACTGTAAGCATTACATAAAAAATGAAAATAATAATTTGACTTATTTTTAACATGTTAATGACGGAGACCCGCTATGGTCCCTGGGAGTCCTAAAGGTAAAAAAAAAAGAATCTATATATTTTGTCATGGTTTGAAAATGAAAAATATCAAAACAGCCCCCGCCTGGTTTAATTTTTCCGTGTGTGGCCCTCAGTGGAAAAAGTTTGGACACCCCTGGTGTAGAGGATATCACCACATGGGCTCAGGAACACTTCATAAATCCACTGTCAGTAACTACAGTTGGTCGCTACATCTGTAAGTGCAAGTTGAAACTCTACTATGCAAAGCAAAACAAATTTATCAACAACACCTGGAATCGCCGCCGGCTTCGCTGGGCCCGAGCTCATCTAAGATGGACTGATGCAAAGTGGAAAAGTGTTCTGTGGTCTGACGAGTCCACATTTCAAATTATATTTGGAAACTGGACGCGGTGTCATCCGGAACAAAGAGGAAAATAACCATCCGGATTGTTATAGGCGCAAAGTTCAAAAGCCAGCATCTGCGATGGTATGGGGGGTGCATTAGTGCCCAAGGCATGGGTAACTTACACATCTGTGAAGGCACCATTAATGCTGAATGGTCCATACAGGTTTTGGAGCAGCATATGTTTTCATCCAAGCAACCTTATCATGGACGCCCCTGTTTATTACAGCAAGACAATGCCAAGACACGTGTTACAACAGCGTGGCTTTGTAGTAAAAAAGTGCAGGTACTTCCCTGGCCTCTCCTGCTGTCCAGACCTGTCTCCCATCAAAAATGTGTGGCGCATTATGAAGCGTAAAATACGACAGCAGAGACACCGGACTATTGAACGACTGAAGCTCTACATAAAACAAAAATGGGAAATAATTCCACTTTCAGAGCTTCAACAATTAGTTTCCTCAGTTCCCAAATGTTTATTGAGTGTTGTTAAAAGAAAAGGTGATGTAACACAGTGGTGAACATGCCCTTTCCCAACAGCTTTGGCATGTGTTGCAGCCATGAAATTCTAAGTTAATTTTTATTTGCAAAAAAAAATAAAGTTAATGAGTTTATACATCAAATATCTTGTCTTTGTAGTGCATTCAATTGAATATGGCTTAAATGGGATTTCCAAATCATTGTATTCCGTTTATATTTACATCTAGCACAATTTCCCAACTCATATGGAAACGGGGTTTTTAGAAGTGACAACATTTACACTAAAGAACATCCAGTACATATTATCTAGACCTGCGTTTCTTAACCATAGGGCTGGGGCCAATTGTTGGGCAGCGAACGCGCCCTACAGAGCAGCCAAAAATATCTGTTTCTCGTATGTGGTCGATATGGCCAAAAGCAGGTACACAGATGTAAAACACTTTTACACCACTTGTGGCAGTAATGACGATTATAAACACAAAAAGTCGAGAATATCCATCCATTCATTTTCTACCGCTTGTCCCTTTCGGGTTCGCGGGGGGTGCTGGAGCCTATCTCAGCTGCATTCGGGCGGAAGGTGGTTTACACCCTGGACAAGTTGCCACCTCATCTCCAAGTCAAGAACAGTGGCTCTCAAATTTTTTTCCCCAACTCTACCACCTCAAAAAACACTTGACTCTCCAAGTACCACCATTAGAGTACAGTACCGTAGTAGGCCTAGACATTTATTAAATACAGGCAGAGGATTTATTAAACAAGCATACAGTACTTTATATGTTTGTCCACTGTGACATTACACACAGTTTAAACAAGAACACTATGTTTGAATATTTAATTAAGTGAGTCTTTGGCGTGGGCAGCACGGTGAAAATACAAATTTTCTGGGTTCAACCCCAAGCTTGAGATCTTTCTGTGTGGGGATTGCATGTCCTCCCCGTGAATGCGTGGGTTCCCTTCGGGTACTCCGGCTTCCTCCCACCTCCAAAGACATGCACCTGGGGATAGGTTGATTGGCAACACTAAATTGGCCCTAGTGTGTGAATGTGAGTGTGAATGTTGTCTGTCTATCTGTGTTGGCCCTGTAATGAGGTGGCGACTTATCCAGGGTGTACCCCGCCTTCCGCCCGAATGCAGCTGAGATAGGCTCCAGTGACCCCCCGTGACCCTGAACGGGACAAGCGGAAAAAAATAAATGGATGGAGTCTTTGGCGTACCACTAGATGTGTACCTGTACCACAGTTTGAGAATCACTGACCTAGAGCAAAAGTCGAGAGTTCCTTCTTTTGCAGTAGATTTGGTCAATACTAATTTTTGTAATCAGCCTGACCGAAGCGTTGATAAGAATCTTTGTCATTAACACATGCTTTCGTATCATTTGACAGGGTTCTTAACCTGTTATACTGCAAGTTGGTTGGATATAATTATTGTACAATTAAAATCAAGAATAAAATGACTAATTCAGTGTTAATATTCGAGTGGGTCCCTCTGTAGAGAAAAAGTTGGGCCCCGAGGTCAAAAAGTTACAAAATGGTGACTCTAGGAAACATTTTAAACGTAGACTGCAGTCATTATAGGTCCCCTTTGATTGAATGATTGAAACTTTTATTAGTAGATTGCAAATGAAGAGAATACATTATATGAAACAGTACAGTTTACACAGTACAGTACATATTCTGTACAATTGACCACTAAATGGTAACACCCGGATAAGTTTTTGAACTTGTTTAAGTCGGGGTCCACGTTAATCAATAACACAGTAAAGAATGAGCTCCCCATTAAAAGTTAGATTTGAGAAGAATTAAATCAAAACACATGTAATCAATCCCCAAATCCAGCAGCAGGTACACGGACATATTGATTGTTTCCACATCTCCTCCTTCTCTGGTTCGCTTATGGCCCGTAGACTCTCTCAGACATGTGGTCACTGCCTGGGGATGTTACCGTAGCGACTGACCCCCCTTTAGGCTGGAGGAATGGTCTTCTCATTGGGCTGCTCTGGTCGGATGGGGGTGAAGCTGTAGGGGTACAATCAGCCTCATTAACATCCTTTATGGCCCTCCAGGGTTGGGAGACGACCTGGCCGGCCGAATTAATGAAGTCAATCTACTTGATTTGTTCCTTTGCTCTGTTCCACAGGACACACCGCAGAGAATTACCTCTCCGCAGGAATGTTTATTATCTTTTTACACCGCGATGCCTCTTTAATCACGTCAATCCCAGCTAATTCCGACACCTGACAGCGAGAGAATAGCTGAACAGAATGTGGAACTTTCATTTGGACTTGCGGTGCATTAAATCTTAAGTGTCACACTTGGCTGTATGATTATATAAAGTCACTCTGAGCCGGCTGAGTGAGGTGAAGAGATGCTAAGAGTCCATTAGGCATCTATAATTCACCTCACTCTTGCTTACTGGGTCACTTCAATGAGGCTTTTTTTAACACTCCCCATTTTCAAGAAGAGAGAAGTTCCTATTAAAATCGCAAAATTTTTGTTCGTTCTTGATGCAACAAGTAGTTTAAAAAATTGGCATTACAGTGTTTTCCATTTGCTTACACCCGATTTTACTAACTGTGTGTCTTTTTTCAAAAGGATATACACACTTTTCCAAACACCACTTTAAATGTTCTTAATTCCTAGATTATTTGCAAAATGACACACTTTGGTCAAAACGAATGCCAATTCATCAAAATAAAGCAAGCATTTGTAAAAATGCAGTTTTATTTTCATCTCACTCACACAGACTTCAAATGTTAAGACAATATTGGAGTGAGTTACCAAGAACAATAATGAATACAAAACACAATTTAAAAAAAACCTATTTTACTATAAGAAATCATGTTTGGGGCATTTTTCCCGACCTTTTTTAAGCATATGTGATGAATGATTACTGTAACTTGACAAAATATATTGGCAAATCCATAGCAATCGTCATTGTGAACTCTGAAGTGGGCCTATACGTAAGGACCTAAAGAAAAAGTAAAAATATCCTGTAATTTTTTTCAAAAACTGCTCAACAATGATGCTGCAAACTGCAAATATTTATTTTTTACCATATTCAGGTAAAGCAACATATCACAGTAGTCCATACTTGCCAACTCTGAGACCTCCAATTTCGGGGGGTGGGGAGTGGGGGGTGGGAGGCGTGGTTGGCGGCGGGGCGGAGGCGTTTGGGGCGGGGGTGGGGTTACGAGGGGAGGAGTATAATTCACCAACTCGAGTATTTCATATATATCTATATATAGATATATATATATTTGTATGAAATACTTGACTTTCAGTGAATTCTAGCTATATTTATTTATTTTATTATATATATAAATAAAATAAATAGTTGAATTTCCGATGGCACCAATCAAATACACAGTAATAAAAACACAGTTGTTCTACTAACTGTACTGTGCTTCCTGGTTACTAAAAAAAAAAAAAAACACCTACCTTTCACTATTCGAGTAACCTTTGTTCTGCCATTTGCTCATTGGCGAGCGATCTCCGAACCCGGGAACATATATCACGGATTTGTTGTAGACGTCCGCAAATGAGAACAGGATGTTGCTTCCAGCTATCAGCATAGCCATCTTTGTCTCAGCATAAGTTACACCATCGGATCTCCATTTTGCGAGGTGGCCCATAATACTGGGCTGTGAACGATGCTGCGCTGCGGACCCTTTGTGCTTCGCTGACCGTGCATGACTGAGTATATCCGTTCGGCCTCCATGTTCAATGGAGAAGTCTGTTCTACAAAATTTACAGGCAACATACCCCTTCCCCTTCGAAGTGTCCTGGATAAACTGAAATTCTTGTTTCCAATCGTTATGCAACTTCCAAGCGTATTTCTTCATTTTGCTCGTCGACGGTGTAATATATTGGGTTGGAGTCAATAACCAGGCGACGTGATGAAGTTACGTCTCTTTACTGTGGGCTTCAGAACAGTCTCCCTAATTCATGTTCCTTGACTGCATTTAAATGTAGAATATATGTAGAATGTATTTACATTCTACAGTATTCTATCCTTTGTACAGTAGATGGCAACATTGCTGAGTCAGGTTCTCATGGAGTTGGAGGAGGCGTGTTCTCCAGCTCCGCCTGAATTTCGGGAGATTTTCTGGAGAAAATTTGTCCCGGGAGGTTTTCAGCAGAGGCGCTGAATTTCGGGAGTGTTTGGCAAGTATGCAGTAGTCAACAATGACACGCAGTACAAATTCAAATCTGAGACAAATAAAAAGAATTGAAAAAAATCTGGAGCTAAAGATGTGTGTATCACAACCCTAGTGTGTGTGTAAAGTGTGAAAATGTGTGTATAACAATCATTATCTGTGTGCAAGATGTGAAGATGTGTGTATCACATACCTTATATGTGTGCAAGATGGGAAGGTGTGTGTAAAGCATTGTGTGTAATATTTCGCAAAAACTGTAATGCAGAGTCTATGCCTAATATTATGCAAATTTGCACAGTGATTTTGCTTACTGTGTGTAGACTTTTTTAACTGTGTGAACATTTAAAATTTAGTGTGTAAACAATTGGAAAAAACTGTAATTTGAAGACTTCAAGGCTGCTGCCGTGCTCGCATTTCACACTTGTGGAGAGAAAAAAAAAATTACTTGGCTCACTGAAAGCAATATTTAAAATGTTCCTGTGGATTGCATGTCCAACATGCAGTCTGAATGAACTCAAAGTGCCTCCCCAGTCATACTGTACCTAATACTGTTTGGCAGATAGTTCAGTGTATCACTCATGCCCTATTTGGCTTGTGTGTCTGCCTGTTGTCCTGCAGTGTGCATCTCGGAGCGTGTGTGCATTTGTTGTCCATGGGCAACTGTTCAGTAAATAGGGCAATTAAGTGTGAAAAGCAGAAAGGAGCTTGTTCATTCCTGCTTCTTTTTTTTTTAGTTGCCAAGATAATTTATGCTAATAACATCTCCACCACTCAAGCTGCCCAAAAATGATAGCAGACCCTTTTGGCTTCAGAAGAATCTTTTCATCCTCTTGGAGGAAGAAGGACAAAAAAAAAAAACTGGTCTCTCAACACCTTGCAAATAAGACAGCTGCATGGCAGTGAATGAAAACTCTCCCCCTCCTTCTCTGCCTTTTATCTGCAGATGATCATCTTTCCTCCTTCACTGTTGTATGTTCTTCATTTAGCCTGTGGAATACTCGCACAACATCCGTCCCTCTGTGAATAGTATCCTATATGCATGAGTGATGCTTTTAAATAACACTTAAATTCCAGCTCAGTACGCTGGTCATGTGTCGTGCATTCCTCTATCATAACGAGGGGTAACTGAGGCTTTGGGTGGCCGTGGAGGGCAGGGGGCCATGTTGGCAGTTCAATAAATAATCCCAAAGAGAGTAGCAGCAATAAACCATAAAAAAAAAAGTCTGCCTGCATGCTCTCACCGGGAATAAATGTGCCATCTTCCAATTGGAAGATCATTTCTTATGTATGCTGGCAAAAAGAATCAAAATCAGAATTTGTGCTTTTCTAACTTTGCATGTATTTGGGATCAAGCCATGGAGGCATGGTGGAGATATTTTTTAAACAAATTTGCCTTCTTCCAAACTTGCTCCAAACGAGGCACCCGGAATTTGAGACTTTAGTGACATATTTTGCCTTAGTCAGATCAGTGGATATCTTCATGTATGGTAGACGTTTACCCGAAGAGCTTTGCATGAGTCCGCTATTCTTATTTAGTTTTGTGGGGCGGTTTAGCTCGGTTGGTAGAGCGGCCGTGCCAGCAACATGAGGGTTGCAGGTTCGATTCCCGCTTCCGCCATCCTAGTCATTGCCGTTGTGTCCTTGGGCAAGACACTTTACCCACTTGCTCCCAGTGCCACCCACACTGGTTTGAATGTAACTTAGATATTGGGTTTCACTATGTAAAGCGCTTTGAGTCACTAGAGAAAAAGCGCTATATACATATAATTCACTTCACTTTTAGTTACTGTTGTACAGTATACCGGTATTAGTATACCAATGAATAATTTTTGCTACAATTCCGTCTCTGAAACGTATCGGTCCCGAACCCCCCAGCGCCCGCGTTGAAGTCGCGTAGTTACATTGCTGGTTTACGGGCAGACAAGCATGTTCGGCGACACACAATCACGGACAGCTTACAAGCAGACACAGTCTGTAAACAGAAAAAGGAGAACGGACACATTTTGGTTTAAAAACAAAAAAAAAAAGGTGAATCTATAACACTGAAACGCCTTCAGGAATAGATGCTTTGAGACATGGCTAGCTAGCCAGCAGCTAACGTCCATCCGCCCTCGGCAGTGTTGTAGTTACTTCTAAATAACTAATCCTCGCTTCCATGGCGACAAATAAAGTAAGTTTCTTCCAAGTGTCATTTCTGCAGGATGAAGAATAGCTAAACATGCTTCACTACACACCGTAGGTCACCGGCATCCAAATGTAAATAAACGCCATTGGTGGATCTACACCTGACACCCACTGTAATGATATCAAGTACAGTCACGTATTTAGTCGATAGTACTGTGATTACATTGATATTTTTTGGCACCATAACATCTTCTTTTGTTTTTCAAAAATGTATATTATGTTTATAAACTCAGGAAATAAGACCCTGGACACATTAGGACTTAGAATATGACCAATGTATGATCTGTATGGGATTGATACCCAAATTTGTGGTATCATCCAAAACTAATGTAAAGTATCAAACAACAGAAGAATAAGTGATTATTACATTTTAACAGAAGTGTAGACAGAACATGTTAAAATCGAAAATAAGCAGATATCAACAGTAAATGAACAAGTGGATCAATAATTCATTTTCTATGACTTGTCCTTAATAATGTTGACAAAATAATAGATTGATAAATAACACAATATGTTACTTCATATGTCAGCAAACTAATCGAGCCTTTGTTTGTTTACTTACTACTAAAGGACAAACTGTCTAGTATGTTTACTATTTTATTTAAGGACTTAACTGCAATAAGAAACATATGTTTAATGTACCCAAAGATTTTTTGTTAAAATAAAGCCAATAATGCAATTTTTTTGTGGTCCCCTTTATTTACAAAAGTAGCAAAATCATTTTAGTACCGGTACTGGTAACAAAATATTGGTATCGTTACAACACTAGTTGTAGTCCAAATTTGTAGTTACTAAGTCCCTTATTTTTCTCTATCATCTTGTTGTGGGGAAGACTGGCTAAAATACTTAAATTAAAATGCAGTGTCACTTAGCAACAAATGATTCTAAAATTAAAAATGCCCTTATATTTTACAGCAATTGGTGGAGGGCACCAACTTTCCAAAGTATTCTACACAGTATATCATGCCCTCTCGTACGCAATGACGTAACTACATATATAAGTAACACATGTGTGCGAATTAGCTTTAAGAGTTGTTACCTAATAGCAAATTGGACAGCTTACGTTAGCTGTCAATGAACATATATTCCAGGGGTAGGGAACCTATGGCTCTAGAGCCAGATCTGGCTCTTTTGATGACTGCACCTGGCTCTCAGATAAAACTTAGCTGGCATTGCTTAACACGATAAGTAATGAATAATTCCGCTGGTAAACACAATGTTAAAAATAACGTTCAAAATATAAAACATTCTCATGCATTTTAATCCATCCATCCGTTTCAACCGCACCTGTTCAAAAAATAACAATGTTGTTAAAAATAATTAGAGACGTGTTATACTCTAAAAATTTTGGTTTTACTTAAAAAAATGCACGCATTTAGTTGTATTCAATGTTAAAAAATATGATATGGCTCTCATGGAAATACATTTTAAAATATTTGGCTTTCATGGCTCTTTCAGCCAAAAAGGTTCCCAACCCCTGGTATATTCCATCATAACAACATGACTGTACCTATGTGTGCGCACGCTTCCTGCACGTACGTGTTGACGAGACCGGGCGAGTGCCCACCGTAAACACTAATCATCAAACATTTTTATTACACAAATTTTGTAATTGTGAAATATATAGACAGCAGTCAAACAAATGTGTTCTGTTTAACCACTAATTGTGATAGCTGGTGGTGTTCCTGTTATTGTTTTGTTCTGAACATTTTTACTGTTAAGAAGTTGCAAACAGCATATTTAACAGTTATTCACAGTAGAATAATGTAATCATAGTCCTTTTTAAATTTACTGTAAATTCAAACTGGTATTGATCTCTAGGGTTTCAGGGTCCTTTTACACTAAAAGCCGGTTAAAGTTATCGAGGGTAAATCCCACCTAACCTAACCCTTGTCTACACGCACACACACACACACACACACACACACACACACACACACACACACACACACAATGGTCGTTTAAGACCCTTACCCCCCCTTGTCAGCGCAACGTGACCTAGTACGGATGCGCGTAAACTTCGCACGTCATAGTCACATCCAGTGTTGCTTTGTATGCTCATCTGAACAATATCCAGTGTTGTAGTTTTTCAATTAACTGGAATCTAGTGTGCTGTGGAACGCTATTGTAGTAAATCACACCATCATGAATTAATCAAATCTTGAATAAACATGTGAAAGTACATGATGTGACAAAGAACATTTTACAACAATCAATCTAGGGATGTAGATATCTGGTCAGGACACTACTCACTCTTTTGCCTTCACATTCATTGTCCATTAGTTTTTGGTGACTTTATATACACTGGACCTAGACGTTGAGTCTGCGACATACATGGTCAACAATATCTGATACAGTCTGCTTTGCCAGGCCAAAAAGCATTCGCCGTTTTCTGTAGATTTCCCTCGATGGCCAGTTAATAGAAATCACACGCTACCTTTTTTTATCACATCCACGGGAGCCCGCATTCTCGCCAGGCTCTCCTTCAATAAATGGACAAAGTTTTTCGGCAAGTAGAATCACAGCTGACCTGGACATTCAAAAGTTCTCTTGCCGTCTGAGAAGTGTTGTATCCGAAATAGCTGCAATCGCTTTCTCTTGAGGTATTCATATGTGATTTCCACTAGCGTCTGTACATGTTGAAGGAGAAAGCCGGGCATATCTGAATGACTCGCCTCCATATTTCCAGTTGTTAGCTCCGAGTTACGAAACTGGCTGTGGCGCGTTCTTTCTGACGTCACTCCCTGTGTGGGGCACGGTCTTTCTGGCGTCACGTCCACTCCGAACTTAAATTATTAATTTAAGGGGTTATCCGGCTTAGTGTAGATATGGCCTCAGTAGACTACGTTACACACTCTTGTACAGTAAGTGGTAGTATGCTGTTAAACTGAGAAAGTAATACGTTTACACCTGTGAAGTTACAGCGTTTAGTTGTAATTTTATTGTCATTAACTATAACATTACAATTGAGACGTTATAGCATTTAGTTCTAATATGATTGTAATTAACCATAACATCACAGCTGTATAGCAGCTGCAAAATTCTGTAAAGATACTGCACAGTAAATTACTGTAAATCAAATGAAAATAATACAATTATATCCAATATTTTGCTATGACTGTGCAACGGATATTTCACAGTGCTGTTAAAGGCCTTCTGAAATGAGATTTTCTTATTTAAACTGAGAGAGCAGGTCCATTCTTTGTGTCATACTTGATCATTTCGCGATATTGCCATATTTTTGCTGAAAGGATTTAGTAGAGAACATCGACGATAAAGTTCGCAGCTTTTGGTCGGTAATAAATAAGCCTTGCCTGTACCGGAAGTAGCAGACGATATGCACGTGACGTCACGGGTTGTGGAGCTCCTCACATCTGAACATTGTTTACAACCATGGCCACCAGCAGCGACAGCGATTCGGACTGAGAAAGCGACGATTTCCCCATTAATTTGAGCAAGGATGAAAGATTTGTGGATGAGGAAAGTGAGAGTAAAGGACTAGAAAAAAAAAAGACTATACAGTGGGAGCGATTCAGATGTTATTAGACAAATTTACTAGGATAATTCTGGAAAATCCCTTATTTGCTTATTGTGTTACTAATGTTTTTGTGAGATTATATGGTCGTACCTGTACAACCTGAAGGTCGCCACCACACCTTTCTTCAGCACCAGTCGACGGGTGGTGGCGATGCCCATCTCTGCCCCTCGCAAGGGACCCTCTTCGAAACACGATCTTTCGAAATGATCGCTGCATAATACAATGTACTTTGTGTGTGTGGTTCAATCCAACCGTGTTCGCTTGACCGCTCATTTCCATAGTAAAGCTTCACCGTCATCCTTTGGGAATGTAAACAATGAAACACCGGCTGTGTTTGTGTTGCTAAAGGCCGCCGCAATACACCGCTTCCCACCTAAAGCTTTCTTCTTTGACGTCTCCATTATTCATTGAACACATTTCAAAAGAATCAGAAACACAGATGTCCATAATACTGTGGAATTATGAGATGAAAAGAGACGACTTATAGCTGTGAACGGTGCTGGAACAAAATGTTCTCTACAATGCGTGACATCATGCGCACGCGTCATCGTACCGCAACGTTTTAGCATGATACTTCCGCGCAAAATTTAAAATTGCAATTTAGTAAACTAAACCGGCCATATTGTCATGTGTTGCAATTTTAAGATTTCATCATTGATATATAAACTATCAGACTGCGTGGTCGGTAGTAGTGGGTTTCAGTAGGCCTTTAAAAGCAGATATTTTTTTTGTTTTGTTTTGTTTTGTTTTTACTACATAAAATGGCAAAAAAAAATGTTGCCCACATTGTCAGACGCTCTATGAAAGTGTTCAATGTGTTCTCAGCACAGTACATACACTTCCCAATGCAGTAATTAAACCCTTACAATTACCCCCATTGTCACACCTTGCTCTGATTTATTGCGAAATAATTCTTCCGATAATCTTAGTCTAAATTAATTGCATTAATTAATCACCAGTGCATCTTCGCCCTCTCTTGACTGAAAGTCTGTGTAGGTCTTTTCACATTATGTTCCGTCACCAAGGTCAGAGCAGCGCTTAATAGACTGTCCTTTCTAATTTGTACTTCCCCGCAAAGGAGGAGCAAATGCATAAGTGAGATGGTATCTGGCTGGTAAAAGTGAGGCAACAAATGGGAAGATTTGCATGCTTGCAGCCAGGCAGAAAGAAAACTGACAGAGCCAGATATGGAAAAACATACCAGTCACTAATACTTTTTTTTGTTACACCTTTTTGTAGTTGAGGGGACAAGGAAAAACAGTATGTGACCCCACAAGACAAGCACTTTAATGAATAAGAAAGCAGAAATCTGCAGCCACACACATTCTGCACTCAGACAGGCGTGTGTTTTTCTTCTCGTACATGTCAGGCAGAGGGCTGACATCAATTTCCACAGGATTAGGCGGCCTGTGGAAAATGATTGCTTTTTCTTATACTTAGTAACAATTTTTCAATTTCCTGTGGTCTTTGTTACTCTCAACATTTTTGCAAATGAGCAAAAACAGAGGCAAGCGGTGTTGCCGTTCCACGAACTTCACCTTGGGACCACACGTCATTTGCATATATATTGAGAGCATACGTTTTTGGTTTATAATAGTCACCATTCTGGGGTGGGGGCGGGGAGCCGGGGGAGGCTGGCAGGCATTCTGTCACCTGTTATGAGTCCCCTTGTCCATGAACATCCAAGGGAGGAAGCAGGCAATAATTATGGTGGCGGGACTAAACTGGTGCTGTGCTCTGCCTTCACACGGCGCTTTAAAAAAAAGTAAAAACAATGATGGCTGCAGGGCCTCTCTTTGTTACCGAGCTAGAGCAGCACTCGCCGACTTTCAGAAGAGATGAAATGAATAAAAAGGCACGGTGGAGCTTCATGGAGCCAGACACTAATACATCAACACTCTTTGGACTTGCACAATGTGTAAGGGCTAACTATATTCAGGCAGAATCATTGGAGATGCACTGCAGATGGTCACGTGGTAAATGGCTTTATTGCCCCGTTATGGAGATTTGAATCATAATTGAGCGTCTCTACAGTGATGTGTGCACTTGCTATGACTCACAGTGAATCTCTTGCTGGAGGACAGATGAGCTCTGTTGCTTCCACTTCCTCACTTTTTACATTTTCACTTCTTAAAGCAGACACCCTACCCTTTGTGTCAGTTCCACCCATTTGTGACTTCAAAGTGAATTAGTTGTGTGGCTTGATTCCCCCCATTTCAGCAAGGATTTTTGGGGGTGTTTAAAATGTAATAATGCGAGCGTGAGCATTTGTACACTGATGCATGTGCTGCATGCATCAGTGCTTTTATGTTTGCTGGGCGCTTTTGAAAGGGCATGCTTTTTTGCAGGCACAGATGATGCAGCTGGCAGAAACATGACTATCGCTGGAAGCATGTCCACATTGGCACACTTACAGAAAGCCTTGGCTCCCGGGTCACACTTTATATAGGCTACATAAAGCCTGCGTGCCCGTCTGCCGTCTCGCCCATCCGTAACTGCTGCAATGTGTCGACTCAGAAGCGCACAGATAGTTTAAATGTCTGCGCTGCCAAGTCATTTACAAATTGTTTATCATATCCTGGAGGAGTTTTATATCAGATGGCCAGTTCTTTTCTGGCCTGCTATTAAACCCTGCGTAAGAGCAAGGAATTGTTTTATTTAGGATGGTTAATGGAGCGTGACAAGCTGGTGAAAAAATACCACTTTAAAAAGAAACTCTAGTCTTGCACCTTGCATGCATGGTAAAAAAAAAAAAAGGGATAAAGCTGTCATGGGCATGCCTTAGCAGTACACTTAAATGCCATCCATCCATCTATTTTCTTCCGCTTATCCGAGGTCAGTCGCGGGGGCAGCAGCCTAAGCAGGGAAGCCCAGACTTCCCTCTCCCCAGCCACTTCGTCCAGCTCCTCCCGGGGGAACCCGAGGCGTTTCCAGGCCAGCCGAGAGAGATAGTCTTCCCAACGTGTCCTGGGTCATCCCTGTGGCCTCCTACCGGTCAGGCGTGCCCGAAACACCTCCCTAGGGAGGCGTTCAGGTGGCATCCTGACCAGAGGCCTGAACCACCTCATCTGGTTCCTCTTGATGTGGAGGAGCAGCGGCTTTTCTTTGAGCTCCCCCCGGATGACAGAGCTTGGCCCGTGATCTTGTCCTTTCGGTCATAACCTAAAGCTCATGACCATAGGTGAGGATGGGAACGTCGATCGACCGGTAAATTGAGAGCTTTGCTTTCCAGCTCAACTCCTTAAGATTATCGCAGAGTAAACCTTTAGGGCATTCAGTTTTGCAACAATTTATGGTTACAAACGCACCACCCTAAATGTGTAAAACTGTACAAAAAGAAAAAGATAACTACTAACGTGCACACAATGGTAGACCACATTGGCAGTGTACCATGTAGTTGTGTCTCTAAGCTGAGAAATAGTGTCCTATTTGGAATGGAATAGTTAATATTTGTCCTTAAAATTCTGCACACATAATGACAATTTAAACCTTTCTTTTTAGATTTTTTTGCAAATGTATTAGAAATAAAAAAACAACAACTAAGAAATCAAATGTACATAAGTATTCACAGCCTCGAAAATAAGATCAGGTGCATCCTGTTTCAGATGATCATCCTTGAGGTGTTCTACACCCTAATTTGAGTCCACCTGTGGTAAATTCAGTTGATTGGACATGATTTGGAAATAATATGAAGTCCAACACTTGAGTACAATTTGAGGAAACCACGCACCGCTCATTACCAGGCCAATACCATCAAACTGTGAAGATGTTTTACAGCGACAACAACTGGGAGACAAGTCAGGATAGAAGGAAATATGAATGCACCAATGTACAGACAAATCCTGGATAAAAACTTGCTTCAGAGCACTCTTGAATTTTGACTCTGATGACTCGTTATCTTTCAGCAACAACTCTAGCCAAAATAATTAATGTATGTGTGTATTTATGTATGTATATATATATATATATATATATATATATATATATATATATATATATATATATATATATATATATATATGTATTAGAATAGTCCCAATACCAATACTTTGGTACTGGTTCCAAAAATATTTTGATACTTTTTGATACTTTTCAAAATAAATGGTACCACAAACAAAATGTCATTATTGGCTTTTTTTTTAATTTTTACTAAACATCTTATGATACATTAACCATATGTTTCTTTTTGCAATCAAATAAGTATTTTGGCATTAAATAAGATAGTAAACATACTAGACAACTTCTCTTTTAGTAGTAAGTAAGCAAACAGAGGCTTCTAATTTGGCTGCTGACGTATGCACTCACATGTTGTGTCATTTCCCATTATATTATTTTGTCAAAATTATGAGGGACAAGCTGTAGAAAATGTATTATGAGGTAACGACTTTTCCAGGGTGTACGCCGCCTTCCGTCCGAATGCAGCTGAGATAGGATCCAGCACCCCCCGCGTCCCCAAAAGGGAGAAGCGGTAGAAAATGGATGAATGTACATGTTGATTTACTGTTTATAACTGCTTACTTTCTGGTTTAACATGTTCTACCTACACTTCTGTTAAACTGTAAAAACCACTTATTCGTCTTCTGTTTGGATACTTTACAAAAGTTTTGGGCGATACTACAAATCCCGCAATCAATCCAATACCAAGTAGTTACAGGATCATACATTGGTCATGCCTAAAGTTCTCCTGTGTCCAGGGACGTATGTCCTAAGTTTATGAACAATAAAAAATTCCAAAAGATTTTGAGATAATAAAAAATATTGATCACATTTTAAAATCGACTATATACGACTTTTGCACTTTGTATCGTTACAGTGAATGTCTGTAGAGCCAGTGACGGGTCGTGCGTTTCCCACCTAGGCCTTCGGTGAGTTCCGATTTCAATGATTACCTCTCAAAATACCATCATTGATGTCACCACATGACCATTGCTGGAGAAATACTATACAGAAACACATTTACTGGGCATCGAACCACCACCAACAGTGTACAAAACAGATTATTTTCTGGCGCATTTTATAATCAATAAACTCGCATCAGCAATTAAAACATATCTTATGTGGTACTGTCACAATTAAAATGGCAAAAAACATATGAAACATGAAAAAATAAAGAAATAAAATATCTGAACTCACCCGTATAGAACCCATTTGAGCTTCCGGGGTTGGCCAACATCGTCTCACAAGATGTAGTTTTTCTTTAAATATCCTTCTTGAAAAGGGCCTTGCAAATATATGTGTTGTCTTGTCTAATCATAAAAGATGCAGACGAGGCGTGTTGGCTGACAATAATCCAGCACTGACTGGAGGACAAAGCAGGTTTAAATACGTTTGGTCTGATTGACAGCAGGTGTGGCCAGGTGCCAATCAGCCGCATCTGAGGGAAACAGTGCTCGGGGAGAAAAGCAGGAAATGACCAAAAAAAAAGTGCTGACAGGAAACAAATATATACACAGATGAAAAACTAAAACAAAACCAAACTGTCAGGGACAAGCCTGACAACACTGTTTCAATGTCCATTTCTCTGTTGATGCAATTGTTGATGACTGAAGTACTGATATCAACCAAAGCTCCTCATCCCACCCCCCGGATTGTAGATAATGTCAATAATTCAATGTATATACTATGATGATTAACTTGTGTGATGACGGTATTATGGTGATAGTATATATTTGGACCATGAATTGATTAACATGGACCCCGACTTAAAGAAGTTGAAAAATGTATTCTGGTTTTACCATTTAGTGGTCAATTGTACGGAATATGTACTGAACTGTGCAATCTACTAATAAAAGTTTCAATCAATCAAGTATAATGTACAAGTATACAAACCCTAATATATATATATATATATATAAATGATAAATGGGTTGTACTTGTATAGCGCTTTTCTACCTTCAAGGTACTCAAAGCGCTTTGACACTACTTCCACATTTACCCATTCACACACACATTCACGCACTGATGGAGGTAGCTGCCATGCAAGGCGCCAACCAGCACCCATCAGGAGCAAGGGTGAAGTGTCTTGCTCAGGACACAACGGACGTGACGAGGTTGTTACAAGGTGGGATTTGAACCAGTGACCCCCGGGTTGCGCACGGCCACTCTCCCACTGTGCCACGCCGTCCCCCGTATATATATATATATATATATATATATATATATATATCTATATATATATATATATATATATATATATATATAGATATATATATATATATATATATTCAATTCAATTCAATTCCCACCTACTACCAACCTCGTCACGTCCGTTGTGTCCTGAACAAGACACTTCACCCTTGCTCCTGATGGGTTCTGGTTGGCGCCTTGCATGGCAGCTCCCTCCATCAGTGTGTGAATGTGTGTGTGAATGGGTAAATGTGGAAGTAGTGTCAAAGCGCTTTGAGTATCTTGAAGGTAGAAAAGCGCTATACAAGTACAACCCATTTATCATTTATATATATATATATATATACACATATACATCAAATTGATACCAATACTCAATTATTAATTTAACTACTTGTCAACTGGTTAAATCCAAGTTTTTAATCCAGCATGCAACAGTGAGTTGACAAATGTGCAGTACAGTTGTTATATCTTGAGTTCTTATACTTCTGAGTCTCATTTGTAGGTATTACATTGTAAACTTTACATGTATTTGCAATTCCAAAACGTTAGATGGCAGTAGTGCATAGACTATGGGGTGTTGCCTAGTCAGGAAATAGTCATTTTCATTAAGCGGTAATCTCGATTTATGTAACTCCCTACAAAATGTCCATAGTGTAAGTAATATACTTATTACACACCAGTGGTATAATTGTGTTCAAAACAGCACAGCTGCCTCATACGCAAGAAAATGAATGGTAAATGGTAAATGGTAAATGGGTTTTATGAAGAAGAAGAAGATGTGCAACAAAGATTTTACGTGAATCAATACCCATTAATATTGAACAGAATTTGGTACGTACCTATAAAAGTACCGGATTTGGTACTCATCTTTATCTTTAGTACAGTGTTTAATATTTCCTGATTGTGCTCTGTGTAGCATGTGAATGACTTAATTTAGCAATAATTGCGGTTTAAATTCCAGTTTATTAAAAAAAAAAAAAAGCTACATTTATATCACAGTTGTGGAAACATAGAATGTTTGTAACTCAAGGATCACCTGTAGCCTGCAACTGTTGGCATTGTCCTCTTTCTGCATGGTTGAATGAATTCAAAGCCCTCAGCGTTTCTGGGTGTTTTTTATAAATGGCTTTTGCTTTGCATAGTAGTTTTAACTTGCACTTACAGATGTAGCGACAAACTGTAGTTACTGACAGTGGTTTTCTGATGTGTTCCGGAGCCCATGTGGTGATATCTTTTACAAACTGAGGTCGCTTTTTGATGCAGACCTGCCGGAAAGATCCAAGGTTCGTAATATCATTGCTTACATGCACGGATTTCTCCAGATTCTCTGAACCTTTTGATGATATTACAGACCGCAGATGGTCAAATCCCTAAATTCCTTGCAATAGCTCATTGAGAAATGTTGTTCTTAAACTATTTAACAATTTGCTCACGCATTTGTTCACAATGTAGTGACCCTTGCCCCATCATTGTTTGTGAATGACTGAGCATTTCATGGAAGCTGCTTTTATACCCAATCATGGCACCCACCTGTTCCCAATGAGCCTGTTCACCTGTGGGATGTTCCAAATAAGTGTTTGATGAGCATTCCTCAACTTTATCAGTCTTTTTTGCCACTTGTGCCAGCTTTTTTGAACCATGTTGCAGGTATCCAATTCCAAATGAGCTAATATTTGCAAAAAATAACCACGTTTTCCAGTTCGAACTTTTAAGTATCTTGTCTTTGCAGTTTAATCAATTGAATATAAGTTGAAAAGGATTTGCAAATCATTGTATTTTGTTTTTATTCACGATTTACACAACGTGTCAACTTCACTGGTTTTGGGGTTTGTAATTTGCATGTGTTGAATATAACAAGACCGAAATACCTCAAAATAGATGACAACAATGTTTTGTTTGTATTTAAATAGCAGCTAAAAAGATAACAAGTAAGTTCTAATGATAAATGAAATGACTGGTCACAAATCGTTGGTGCATTTATAAGTAATAAAACACAGCGTCGTCAGCGACATGGGAAAGGAAATATTTTTTGACCAATTGAAGTGATGTTTGAAGCAATGCTTTGTGATGTGTAATTGGGCTGATGTTGATGTGTCGATACATGTCATGTTTTTCCCTACACCTATACAGCAAACTGAAGCAGCAAAAATGCACTTACCCAATACAGGATCTAGTAACTGTAACTGCACTGTATTTACTTTATTTGCTGACCCAGGCAGCCAATAAGCTGAGTGTGTGTTCTCACGTGGTTTCACTCTGATTTTTTTTGTGCATGTAAACAAACTCAACCAAGTGGAAAATGGAACATTGAAAGTACAGCGAATTAACTATAGATGTTACGAGTCAGCAGCTTAGGTCGGCTGTACCAATAATGACTGAGCTTCAGGTTTATTCCTGTTAATAGTCAGACCAACATTCCATGCACCTCCTGTGCAGATGTCTTGCTCAGAAAATGATTTTTTAAAACACATCAATCGTGTTTCCCTTAACTCAATTTATTCCGTAATTGTCTTATGAATTAACCAACACAGACATCTGTCAAAACAGCAGATCATTTCTGTGATTCCACTTCCCAACAGGCTTATCGTGATGGGTTAAGTTGGTAATGACAACTCCCCAAGTCTGTCCCCTCAGGCTGAATGATGAGAGCGCCATAGACTTCTCTTTCTCCATCCATCCCTATTAGAATAATGCATCAAACAGACATTTTAATTTGAAGTTCATTTTCTGCTGGAGGCTCTGTAAATGTCTGCAAGCAAGCATGCCGCAAGAGCTAACTTCTCCTTTTCTAATTTTGTTTTCTGCAATTATTTCTAACACGCTCACACTTTAAATTTGCGTGACCTGCATATTTCAAATGACGTGGCCCCCACATATCGAATCCTTCTGTTTTGCTCCTTTGGCATGACAAAAAGCAAAACCATGATGACTCATTGATTTCCACAAACAATCCAAATTGCCAGAAGGTGTTAGTGTGTGGTGTAACTCTGAGGAAACCAATCACTCAGCAGTTATATTGCCGTGCACCCACTGACCTCCTTTCTACCCTGGCCACTGTGTCATAACGTGCGTGAAATGATTGCCGAGGCCTGCCAGGGGTGCCTCAAACATCGTCATGCTCAACACCTGCCTGCTCTCAGCTGTTCTTGCCTCGCTTGGCCGCATGTGGCTAATAAACAGACCTGTTCTTATCACTGGAACTCCATTAAAGGAGTCACCTGAATCCCTGGCTGGGGTAGCGACAAATTACAAGGCAAATGTAATGACTTTTTCTATATTGCCATATATTATACACATGGAGACAGTGAATTACACCAAAGGTCCAATGTCATTTCTTGGTAATGATGCCGGCTCTGGTTTTATGATGACTACAGTGAAAATCAGGTCAGTGCTCAGTTTGTCATGGTCTTTGCCTCCATTGCTTCACTTCCATCTATCATGTCCATTTAAAATGGGGACAAAGGCGTGCAGCAGGTCAAGCTGAGTGTCCCATTGTGCAAACTCAGACACCAAACAGCTCTCTTGTTTATCATCATCTTCATGAGGTAGCTATAAAATCACAACATGAGGTAAAGCAAAACCATGAATGATAAAGGTAAACCTGTAATTTAAAGACACAATGAATTAGCCCCTAGTAAGAAGACACTTTTGACTGTCACACATATTTGAAATAAGGAAAATCATCAGCGTGTTGAACTTTTCTCCTTATTTTCAATCCTTTTCAGAGAACCATCTAGACAGCGCTGACCTTTGAGGGAAGTGAGGAAGCTTGCTTATTAACGGTCCTTGCATCATTCACTTTTCCACAAAAAGATGAACAGCATTCAAATAAAGTGAGTGTCTTGTAAAGGTTTAACGTTTGATCGATATATCGATTTCCAACCATCCATTTTCTACCGCTCATCCCTTATGCGGTCGCGGGCGATGATGGAGCCTATCGCAGTTGCATTCAGGCGGAAGGCGCGGTACACCCTGGACAAGTCACCACCTCATCGCAGGGCCAACACAGATAAGACAGACAACATTCACACTCACGTTCATTCACAAGGGCCAATTTAGTGTTGCCAATCAGCCTAAACATGTCAATTTATATTCCTAAATTTCATATATGTTGATCTATGCTCGGCAGGCTGGACTTGCAGATCATAGAGATTGATCCAACAACAATTTAAAAGGCAATATATTGATTTTATCGATACTAGAAAAAGACAACATTGGATTCAAGACCGGCAGACCTTAATGGAGTTTATCACTTTTATAAATAAGGACGTTAAACGTTAAGTCTGAGTGCTACGATGGCTACGGTGGTCGAGAAGGGTCATACCAAACTCAAACGTTAATTACAACACAAAAACATTCAGCGACTGCACGATTGCAAACTCACAACAAATAAAAACGACACAACACGGTAATACAAAGCCACAACCTAATTGACAGAGTATGCGACAGACAAAACGGAAATGACAGCGGAGCAATTTCGCCAACACACCAGGTTGAGACGAAAAGGTTAAAAACAGTGTAATGAACATAATATACTGTTTAGTACATTATTAGTAGTATTATTGAAAAAGTAAAAATAATTTATTCATAACTGAAAAAGTGGTCAGACTTTACTTACTTTTCCAACTTTGTTCATTACACACTCGGCCATTTGGTCCGTGTGTCATCGAAACTGTCACTTCCGTCATGTCTTTATTAGGTTCCTTATTCATAAAAATGAGAGTAGTAGCAGGTCAAACCACTGCTCATTTAACCTGAACAGATTTGGTTGCACTTAATTTCTCAGGTAAATTCACTGCTAATTCAACCAGAAGCGAGGCCGGTTTTATTTTATTTTCAATTTTAATATTGTATTATTATTATAGTATTATTACAGCAAAATTAACAGGTATATCTACTGTTAAAATGTTGGTTACTCTACTTAAATTGAAAATGGCTTGAATGTTGCAAAAATGAAAGCAGAAAATGTTTGCTCTTGTTAATTCAACCTAAAATGTCGCACTTTATTCAAATAAGATGTATGTGAGTAAATTTTATTTCTAAAGAGTTTTTCACAGATAATACATAGGTGAATTAAAACAAAAAATAAATTAAAACCACAGGGGCAACATCATAAAATGGATACAAAGTAGTTGATGCAAAGATAGTTAAAAGGTTAAATAACTAAAAGCCTTACTAAACCAAAACGTATTCAAATGTTTTTTCTTAAGTGTCAAACTCACTGAGGAACTGGTGCAAGTTATTCCAGAGTCTGGGGGCTACACAACCTGGAATGCCAAGTCTTCACAGGTTTTAAAATGGGTTTTTAGAATATCTAAGAGACCCTGAAGACCGGAGGCTGTGCCCTGAAGTGTAGGGGCACAACAAATCAGCAATTTACTGAGGGGCCCCACCATGCAACACATGAAAAGTTAGAACTAAAATCTTAAACTCTAAGCAGAATTTGACTGGATGCCAATGAAGACTGGATAAAATGGGGTAATATGGGCTGTTCCGGGTGCACCAGTCAAAAGTCTGGCAGTCGCTTTCTGTACAGGCTGAAGTCTCTTTACCATTGTTGCAAAGAGTGAAAAGAGAATTGCAATAGTCAAAACGAGGTGATAAATGTAGTTTTTGGTCAGTTGACGACATTGACCCTCCAAAGGCAATGACTGATGGAAAACTTCCAAGAACAAGTCCAAGATTTCTGAGGCCGACAGACGCACCTGGGTCACCAAGGGAGTTCTTAATCAGGGGGATCTTTTTATCGGGAGCAATGGTCAAAGTTTCCATATTGTATATAATGTTTCTGAAGGAAATTTGAGGACCACCAGTTTTTGATACAGGATACACTTTCCAGGAACTCAGATAAAAAGTGAAACTGAATCCATTGGCCATTAATTGTTGTCAACTTGCATGTTTGAATCCATAATTCTCTTACAAGAAATACCAGGAAAATAAGAAACTTCACCTGCAATGTCCAGTATCCAGTATTTATTTCACTGTCACACTAGTTGTTTTGTTTTTTGTTTGTTGCTAAAAAGTTACTGGGTCGATTTCAACTTATTAAATCGTTTTGGATCGTACAGTTGTAAATAAATAATTGTATCGGCAACTGCAAATTATGAATCAAATCCAATTGTTGTCAAAACGAATCGTTACCCCTCATAGTTGTAGATGGATCTTGTACATGCATTGGAAAATTGAAGTCAAACATAATCTATGTCCGGAAAGAAGCTGCTTGACCGACCCTTTGTTTTCAAAATCTATCCATTTTCTACCGTTTGTCCCTTTTGGAGTCTCAGCTGCATTTGGGCAAAAGGTGGAGTACACCCTGGACAAATCGCTACCTCATCGCAGGGTCAACACAGATAGACAGACAATGTAAGTGTTAAATTGTTGCTATCATAAAACTTAATAGTAATAGTAGTTGCAATTTTTAAAAGTAACATTTTAACATTCTTAACCGTCAAACAAGTGCAAGATACCTATTGATGGTGGAGTCTTGCTGCTTTTAAATTGAATCTTGCTCGTGTGTGTTGTTCTTCGCCAACTGAAAAGTGATGCATTAAGTAAAAAAAAAAAGCAACACAAAAAAATAGACGCAGCTTTCATTGAAGCAAAATAAACACTGTGCTTTATTCCGAATGTATATTTATTTCCCTGCTTCCCGTAGTTATTAAAGATAGCTTACATTAGTCGACTGGAGAAAAGGGGCCTCATAACCAACAATGTCACCGACAAAGAGCTTGTCTTTATAACTGAACCTGGTATACCTTTCCCAGTCATACATCTTCCTCCTGGCTGTCTTTCCAGCTCTCCCATGAGCCTCCGGCCAAGCAGCACCACAGGCAGCTGTGGTTTGAGGAAGCAGGGACAATGTTACCTTCAGGTCCCTATACAGACTCAAGAGATACCACAGGGCTATCATTGACAAATTGTCCCTGTCTGCCTGCATGAGAGAGCCAAGATCGCAGTAATTGCATGTTTCCCTCTAATTGCTTGTGTCCTATGTGCCGCTACGGGAGTCAGGTTTGAATGTTAGATCCAACAAACAGCTGAACTCTCACCTGCACCAGGAGTGCACCGGGAAGGCTACAAAGAAAGCAATACATTATGCAGTGAACCAAAACATCCGCCGAGCAGCCCCGGAGTCAAGTGCAGTGTCCGCTGTTAATCTGAGACATGCCGCAGGTCACAATGCTGTTTATTAAGGACAATTAAGGGCTTCTTCATTTGAAGAAAGTGTATTGTTCTTAGGTTTTTGTGTGTCAAACTCCCTAAATTGTGAGTAGCCAAAAGTGAAGGAAAGGACTGTTCTGTTGTTTCAGCCTTGTTTTTTGCTTTTTTGCATCTGCAAAGTTTATGGGGTGAGGTGTGTGTGTGTACGTTGGGGGGGTGTACAATAATAACAAGCAGCTCTCATCTTGGTTTCTGGTGCCTGGTGATATGCTGTCAGGCTGCTGCTGCTTATACAGAGGGCTTGTACAACTACATTTTAATCCACTCGTGTTTCTAGCCTGATAAAAGGATTCTCTCCATCTCTTTCTGTTTAATTCACACCATCATCAATCAAATGTGTCCCCTGGCCCCCCTGGGCTTTGGGGGTCTGCTGCGTAGAGGTTGAGGGGGGCCCCCCTCCACCCCTGCCCCCCCAGGGAGGTTAGGCACACGACGGACTGGTCACAGATGCTATAGAAATTAAAATGCAAGCAACTGTGCAAGGTGTTACATTTCTCAGACGTGCTCATTTGCAGCAATATATGAGCAACATAAGCAGGCTTATCTCGGATCCCAAATACGACTCTCGCAAGATTATGTGAATATGATTAAAACAGCAACACGCTATCTGCATAGAATGGCTGCAAGTGTGCGAGATTCCCTGTGTGCGGCTGCGTGCACTGTTTTTTTTTTGTCTTCCGCCATTGTCTGCACATGACAGTCGCCACAGGCTACTTAGTAATGAATGTGTGCCCATAGCATGTGTTGTGTGTGCAGCCTATGAATAGAGTAAATATGCACATCTCTACACAACAGGTCAGCTTTTCAGCACACATGGAAGAGAATATGATCAACCACACAATGAGCGACTAAAATTACAAAGGAATTATGTATAAACAAGTGCTCAGTCTGACTGAGGTGTCACACAACGTCTGATGTCCCAGCAAAGCTTTTTTTCTCGCTCTCTTTTTCTAAATAAGGCTACAAGTCTGTGTTCTTTTTTTCTGTTCTGCAGATCTCCATAAACCTCTGATTGGAGCGCTTTATGTGGCACATGAAAACACTCGTCTGACAGGTAATCCAGATAAAAATAGCTCGTTTGTCAAGAGCCTATGATGAACTATTTCATGACATATTTCGACAAGAGCATCCTTTGCTAACATGATCACTGCTGGGGTATTTTGTTTATCAGGGTGTGACATGTAGTTACAACTACAAGAAGCAATCACATAAAAATAGATCTACCCCTCCCACCCCACTCTTGTAAAACAAATTATGATGCTAATGAATTACTGTTATCGCACATAATGCAACGGCACACTGCAGTGCAAAAGTCTTATAGACCACCAATGAACTTTTTCAATGATTGCAACGCATGACTATTTTGATAGTCGACTAGTAGTCGACTAATCATTAAGCAAACACATTTTCTTTAATGGTAATTTAACCATCGACATTTAAATTCAGCTTGAGATATTTTTTCACATGTGCTTACGAAAATGAATGACAAATGCATTCATAAATATCTATTTATACTGTAACTATTGTGCTCATTCGGTTGTTACAAAAATAAAAATAACTGTTTAACGTTTTTCCATTTAATAGCAAAGAGCAGCATAGGGCTAAAATAAGTTTGTAATGTAAAAAAAAGGACAGCTAAAAAGCAGAAAAACAACAAACGAGGAAACACCAAAACTATCGAATATGCTCAAAAAGAAACAAGCATTTCTGATTATTTCTTTAAGAAGCTGCACATTGGTATATTATTAATTATTGATTAACTCCTGTCATTTTTAGCGATCTAATAGACTCAGTGTATATTAGGGTTATACGGTATAACAGTATTAGAGGTGGGTAGAGTAGCCAAAAACTGTACTCAAGTAAGAGAACTGTTACTTTAGAGATGTATTACTCAAGTAAAAGTAAGGAGTAGTCACCCAAATATTTACTTGAGTAAAAGTAAAAAGTATGTTGTGAAAAACTACTCAAGTACTGAGTAACTGATGAGTAAACTGATTACGGCAACAAATAATGCACAAAAACATAAAAATAGCAATGAGCAAATTTAGAGCCAGGAATATCTCTTAAGCAACTAAAACAATAATATATACTAAATAATAATACATTAAAATAAAAAAAAAAGGCACATTGAGCCACAATAACTTAACAGCACCATAGGCTCAATAGGCATTGATTGATTGATTGATTGATTGATTGATTGAAACTTTTATTAGTAGATTGCACAGTACAGTACATATTCCGTACAATAGACCACTAAATGGTAACACCCCAATAAGTTTTTCAATGTCAATCAATTATTTAATAAATTACCAAATCGAGGTGATCTACCTCATATATATATATATACACACGTATCATATACATACACACACATATCATATATAATAATATGTCCAGGGTGTACTCCACCTTCCGCCCGATTGTAGCTGAGATCGGTGCCAGCGCGCCCCGCGACCTCAAAAGGGAATAAGCGGTAGGAAATGGATGGATGGATGGATGGATATATATGTATATATATATATATATATATATATATATATATATATATATATATACAGTATATAATTGCTGTTTTTGTTTACATGTTAAAGGTGTTTTAATTAATATACATGCAGTTTAACACATAGATTCCTATCTTTCATGAAGACAAGAATATAAGTTGGTGTATTACCTGATTCTGATGACTTGCATTGATTGGAATCAGTAGTGCTGAAAACGTCCTTGTTTTCGAAAGGAGGAGAAAAAAAGTTCCTCCTTCCTGGCTAATACATCATTAAAGTGGTTGGTTTTTGGCATCTTATTTGTCCAGCTTCCATATTCGTTTTTATACACTTTACAAGAAATACATTGGCGGCAAACTCCGTATCTTGCTAGCCTGTTTGCGCTGGCTTTCGGAGACTCTTATTTTGTTAGCGCAAGCGCGATGGAGCGGCACTTTTATTATGAAGACAGGAACTGTGCGATCAGTCTTAAAGCTTTTGACGGGAAGTACGGTTGAAATAAAAAGTGTCTTTTTTCCTTCACAGTTTTGATTGATTGATTGAAACTTTTATTATTAGATTGCACAGTACAGTACATATTTCGAACAATTGACCACTAAATGGTAACACCCCAATAAGTTTTTCAACTTTTTTAAGTCGGATTCGACGTGTGACGGTCACGTGACTGCCTGGCTCTGTTTGATTGGTCCAACGTCACCAGTGACTATATGTGATTGATGAAACGCAGGCATGTGTAGATCCTACTCTGAAAAACCAAAACAAACATTAATAGATCGATAAAAAAAAGTAGCGAGTAACTAGCTGAATGTACATGAATGGAGCGGAGTAAAAGTAGTGTTTCTTCTCTATAAATATACTCAAGTAAAAGTAAAAGTATGTTGCATAAAAACTACTCTTAGAAGTACAATTTATCCCAAAAGTTACTCAAGTAGATGTAACGGAGTAAATGTAGCGCGTTACTACCCACCTCTGGGTTTTAGTATTGTACCGCGATACTAATGAATGATATCCGGTACTACACCGCCTCTGAAAAGTATCGGTCCGCCACCTGCCATCATCCAAAACTAATGTAAAATTTCAAACAACAGAAGAATAAGTGATTATTACATTTTAACAGAAGTATGGATCGAACACGTTAAAAAAGAAAGTAAGCAGATATTAACGGTAAATGAACAAGTAAATTAATAATTAATTTTCTACCACTGGTCCTTAATAATGTTGACAAAATAATAGAATGGAAAATGACACAATATGTGATGAGGTGGCGACTTGTCCAGGGTGTACTCCACCTCCGGCCCGAATGCAGCTAAGATAGGCTCCAGCACCCCACGCCACCCTGAAAGGGACAAACGGTAGAAAATGGATGGATGTTACTGCATACGTCAGCAGACTAATTAGGAGCCTTTGTTTGTTTACTTACTACTAAAAGACAAGTTGTCTAGTATTTTCACAATTTTATTTATGGACAAACTTGCAATAAGAAACATATGTTTAATGTATCCTAAGATTTTTTGGCAAAATAAAGCTAATAATGCAATTTTTGTGGTCCCCTTTATTTAGAAAAGTACCGAAAGGTGTCAAAATAATTTATGTATCGGGACAACAATAGTGTATATAAAATAATCTTTGATTAATTCTTAACATTTTAGCAATCTAATAGATTGTTTGTTTAATCTTATGATATCGGCGCATTGGGGCATAAGGTTTTGTGTGCGTGTTGTGTGTGTATTGTGTGTGCGTGCATGCGTGTGTGCGTGCTTTGTGATTGACAGTTTTATTGTGTCTTTCTTCATTGCAGTGCAAATTAATGCTGTTTTAAAAAGTAATTAACATGATGTAGACAAAGTTTAGCTGACAGACTTTGGCTGAGATGATTATTAAATCTATTTTCATACAACATAGTCTAACACGTGTTAGCTAGCTAAAAGCTAACAACATCAAGGAGTTGAGACTGTATCCTCAAGATGTCCAACATTCCCTAGCTTTAAATGCTCCCGTATCACAGTTGTAGAGCGAGGTATTCATGTCTTTAACAAGAATTAGAGGAAATGTTCCCACACTTTACATATTTTACCCCTATCTTGTTCTTCGATTTGCAGAGCTGACTTGCGTTCCTCCGAAAAAATACGAGTAATGACGTCAGGACTACTGAGTTTGAGTTTATTTGGAACATGCATGCATAAAACCTGATACATAACAATTTCCAGTTTCTGTATTCAACATGTTCGAAAAGGAGTAGAAAGATTATTTAATCCTAACCCTTGTAGCGGTTGATTTACGGACATAATTCGCCACACCTAGTGCTTGACCTTATTGTTATTATTCACTGTACTGTTCGAGTATGCACATGACAATGTTGTTCTGTTTCACTGTACTGTTCAATTAGGCACATGACAAGGTTGTTCCGCTGCAGGTAATTCGGCGCGGCCCCTTTAAGTGGCCGGCAGGAGATTCTCCCAAAGGTGGGGGTTTGTTGTTCCCGCCATTTTTGAATGTTTTAAGTCAGTCTGTTCTGGTTCTAAAAGATTAAAGGACGCACACGTTTTTGTGTGTCAACGATACGCGAAGTTGTCTTGCTTTCACGCTACAAGCACAACACTGGTGACCCCGACGTTTCACTGAACGAATCCAGTGGATTTTTTTTTTTCGACCATGACGGCGAATGCAGTTTCTCTGAAGCTGCCCGAGTTCTGGGAATCTTCCGCGACTGTATGGTTTGCCCAGGCCGAGGCACAGTTCACCCTGCGAGGTATCACCGAAGACGACACTAAGTTCCATTATGTTGTGTCCTCCCTCGGGAGCGCGACGGCGTCCAGAGTGGCTAGCGTCCTTACGCACCCACCGGAGAGGAACAAGTACCTCACGTTGAAGGCTCACCTGTTACAGACATTTGGACTTACCGACGCGGAGCGAGCTCGGCGCCTTTTTTCGTTGCAGGGGCTTGGCGATTGCAAGCCCTCTGAACTCATGGACAAAATGCTAAACCTCTTGGGTGAGCACAGCCCAGGATTTCTGTTCGTGCAGCTTTTCCTGACACTCCTGCCTTCTCAGGTGCGGGCTGCTTTGGCTAACACCGCCATTTTGGACTGCCGCGAACTAGCTGCGGAAGCGGATAAAGTTTTTGTAGCCACCCAACCGACCTATGTGGCTGCATTTCTACCGGCTGAGGCAGATTCGCCCACTATCGCGGCTGCCGCTGCGGTAGCGGCGCCCCCCAGGCGGCAACCGGATTCTGGATTATGTTTTTTCCATGCGAAGTTCGGGACAAAAGCCAGGCGCTGCCGACCCCCGTGCAGTTTTCGAGGACCGCCGCCGGGAAACGCCGGGGCCGGCGCTCAGCAGTAGCCATGAGTGTCGGCAGTACTGGCAGGCTGCTCTTCATCCAAGACTCCCTCTCTGGACGTCGGTTCCTGTGTGACACGGGCGCGCAGAGGAGCGTCCTGCCAGCATCAAACTTGGACATGCTGTCTGAGTCTCATGGCCCCCCCATGGAAGCGGCCAACGGCAGCCCCATCCGCACTTATGGAATACGGTACGTGGAAGTGTGTTTTGGTGGACAGCGTTTCAGTTGGAACTTTGTGACTGCTAAAGTGACAGTGCCGCTCATCGGGGCAGATTTTCTCTGTGCTTTCGGCCTCCTTGTGGATGTTAAAAACAGGCGTTTGGTGGATGCAATTACGTTCTGCTCCTACAAGTGCAGTCTCAGCGCGACAGACTCAATCAGACTTTCCAGCATACTACCCACCGCAGACGTTTTTCTGCGCCTCCTCGCCGATTTCCCCACCCTGGTGCAGCCCACGTTCTCGTCAGCTACCACCAAACATGGTGTGGAACACCACATCTCCACCACGGGCCCCCCTGTGCACGCACGTGCCCGGCGCCTGGACCCCGCTAAGCTCTCCATCGCTAGAGCTGAATTTGAGACCATGGAACGCCTCGGGATAATTCGCCGCTCAGACAGCCCGTGGGCGTCGCCCCTCCACATGGTGGAGAAGCCCGGAGGTGGTTGGCGGCCGTGCGGGGATTACCGCAGACTCAGCGAGGCGACTACCCCGGACCGTTACCCTGTCCCCCACATACAAGACTTTTCCGCCAACCTGGCTGGTAAAACTGTATTTTCTAAGGTAGATCTCGTCCGGGGCTATCATCAGGTGCCGGTCCACCCCTCTGATATTCCGAAGACAGCGGTAATTACCCCATTTGGACTGTTTGAATTTTTACGCATGCCGTTTGGCCTTAAGAGCGCCGCACAGACTTTCCAGCGGTTGATGGACTCTGTTTTACGTGATTTGCCGTTTTTGTTTGTTTACTTGGACGATATCCTGGTAGCAAGCACCTCGCAAGCCGAACATTTGACCCACCTTAGGACTCTTTTTCAGCGTCTTAGCCAACACGGGCTCATTGTTAACCCGGCTAAGTGCCAATTCGGGGTGTCTGTGATCGACTTCCTCGGTCATCGTGTCACGGAGTGCGGGGCCGTTCCCCTCCCAGCAAAGGTGGCTGCCATCGCAAACTTCCCCCGCCCACTCACGGTTAAGGCTCTCCAGGAGTTCCTGGGCATGGTAAATTTTTACCATCGTTTTATTCCCAGGGCAGCTGACCTCATGCGGCCGCTGTATGATGCGCTTAAAGGAGCTGCTCCCAAGCACATGGTGGACTGGTCTGACACGCGGCACAGTGCTTTTGTGGGGGTCAAGTCTGCTCTCGCTAACGCTACCCTGCTGGCACACCCATTACCCGATGCTCCCATTGCAATCACCACAGACGCGTCAGACTATGCCGTAGGTGCAGTGCATGAGCAGTGGGTGGGCGGCACTTGGCAACCTTTGGCTTTCTTTAGCAGGCAGTTGCGCCCCTGCAAGCGGAAATATAGCCCATTTGACCGTGAGCTCCTCGGCCTCTATCTGGCCATACGCCATTTCCGTTCGTTGCTTGAGGGCCGGCCTTTCACAGATTTTGTGGACCACAAACCGCTCACTTTCGCGATGGCCAAGACAGCTGAACCGTGGTCGGCTCGGCAACAGAGGCACCTCTCCTACGTCTCAGAGTTCACGACAGACATCCAACACCTTGCTGGTAAGAGCAATGTCGTTGCTGACTGCCTTTCCCGAGCTGTCGCCGGCGCCGTCCATGTCGGGCTCGATTTTGCTCAAATGGCAGTTGACCAGGCCGACGACCCTGACATCAAAGCTCTGAAGGCTGCAACCACAGGGTTACGGTTGTCTGAGGTCCCTTTTGAGGACACAGGGGTTATGCTCCTTTGTGACATCGCTACCGGTCGGCCACGGCCCCTTGTGCCCGCCTGTTGGAGGCGGCGTGTTTTCGACTCCATCCACGGCCTTTCTCACCCGGGCAGGAAACCTTCCCAGCGGCTAGTAGCTGCAAAATTTGTCTGGCGGGGATTAAAGAAAGATGTTAGGGACTGGGTTTCCACCTGTGTAGCATGCCAGCGCTCAAAGGTGCACTGCCACACGCGGGCTCCACTGGCACCGTTTACGGTTCCGGAGCGCCGTTTTGACCATGTCAATGTGGACTTGGTCGTCCCTCTTCCATCCTCACGCAGCTACACATACCTTCTCACGATGGTTGACAGGACCACCCGCTGGCCGGAAGCAGTACCTCTGACGTCCGCCACCTCCGCAGAGGTGGCACGCGCGTTCATTGGTACGTGGGTTGCCCGTTTCGGTACCCCGTCGGACATATCATCCGACCGGGGCTCGCAGTTCACTTCTGAGCTTTGGGCCGCTGTGGCCGAGAGCTTGGGAGTGAAACTCCACCACACAACGGCATATCACCCACAGGCCAATGGTATGTGTGAGCGATTTCACAGATCCATGAAGGCAGCGCTTAGGGCGTCCCTGAAGGACAGCGCCTGGGTAGACAAACTCCCTTGGGTAATGCTGGGCCTTCGGACTGCCCCCAAGGAAGACCTGCAATCTTCCTCGGCAGAGTTGGTGTATGGGCAGCCCCTGCGTGTGCCGGGAGATTTCATTCCTAACACGACGGCATCTTGGTCCGCTGGTGAGCAACGAGCTGCTCTCCTCGATGCTGCCAAGGGTTTTGCCCCCATCCCCACTTCTCAGCACGGACTTACGCCGTCTCATGTTCCCACTTCTTTAAGGGGTGCAGCTTTTGTTTTTGTCCGCCACGACGCCCACCGCGGCCCCTTTCAGCCCCCTTACAATGGGCCATTTCGCGTCCTAGAGAGCGGGGACAAACATTTTCTCTTGGATATCGGGGGTCGGTCTGAAAAGATCACGGTGGACCGGCTGAAAGCGGCCCACTTAGATCTTAGTCAGCCGGTTACCACAGCTGTACCCCCACGCCGGGGTCGTCCGCCCGCGTTGCCTAGGCCTCATAATGACTTTTTGCATCCTTCTGAGCAATCCCTCGGTACCTTGGACTGTGCAGATTCCATTCCGTTTCCCCCTGCTGACTCCCCGGCGTTAGTACCAGTCCGGCGCACCCGGTCTGGTAGACCTGTTTGTGCCCCTGTCTATTGACCGTTTATTTTCCTTAGTGATGGCGAATTCTGGGGGGACGTGTGTAGCGGTTGATTTACGGACATAATTCGCCACACCTAGTGCTTGACCTTATTGTTATTATTCACTGTACTGTTCGAGTATGCACATGACAATGTTGTTCTGTTTCACTGTACTGTTCAATTAGGCACATGACAAGGTTGTTCCGTTGCAGGTAATTCGGCGCGGCCCCTTTAAGTGGCCGGCAGGAGATTCTCCCAAAGGTGGGGGTTTGTTGTTCCCGCCATTTTTGAATGTTTTAAGTCAGTCTGTTCTGGTTCTAAAAGATTAAAGGACGCACACGTTTTTGTGTGTCAACGATACGCGAAGTTGTCTTGCTTTCACGCTACAAGCACAACACCCTTTTCCTTTACATCCCAGTTGTTCACTTCCTGTTCTCAATGTATTCACAATACACCCCATAGGTAATACCAATAAAAATAAATTAATACAGATATAATTAATAAAGTAAGTTATTTTTCATATGGTGAGATAAAAGAGATTATCTAGAAAATGAATGGATGTATGGAATAAATTCAGAATGTTTGTCATGGTGTCTGCTTCTTTCTACTTTGTGAACACTTTGAATTTGAACGGTTTCTTGAATTGGATTAAATTAGTACATTGATTGATTTCTTTAATTAATCCATTCCATAATTTCATTCCACGTAGTAATATACCAAATGTCTTAAGTTTTGTTCGTGCATACAAATGTATGGAATTGCATTTTTCTCTAAGATTATATTTCCTAAGATTCTCTAAGATTATATTTATGTTCTTTTGTTGAGAAGAACTGTTGTATAGTCTTGGGTAGCAGATTGTCATGGAATGTCAGTATTTTCGATTCAATAAATAAAGGGCTTGAATGGTCTCTATGTCCAACGTTATGTATTATTCTAACTGATCATTTTTGTAACACGGTTAATGAATGACGTGTAGTTATTTCCCCATATTTCAACACAATAACTCAGATATGGTAACACTAGCAAGCAGTAGAGAATATGGAGTGATTTTTGGTCTAGATTAGAACATATTATGCCTTATTCATTATTGACGTGTTTCATGCTACTTCATGTTGTATATTTTTTATATGACATTTCCAGTTAATTTTATCAACAATCATTGTATCTCGAAATTTGGTTTCATTTACTCTTTCAATTTCTATTCTGTATTTTGTATTTGCGGTTGACTTTCCCTTCTACTGTTACCAAATAGCATTATTTTAGTTTTACTGAGGTTTAAGGATAGTCTATTTTTGTCAAACCGTCTTTTTAATTTGTTTATTTTTTCTGTTATTATTTGTATTAGCTTTTCGTGTGTTCTCTCCTGACTAAAACGCTGTTGTATCATCCGCGAATAATACTAACTTTAAATTTTTTTTAACTTTACGAATGTCATTTATATAAAGATTGAACAATTTTGGTCTTAGCATTGATTCCTGGGGTACACCACGGGATATTAGTAGCGTTGTAGATGAATGTTCACCTAGCTACATGTATTATTTCCTGTTGGTAAAGTATCTTCTAACCCAGTTTATGACCAACCCTCTGATGCCATACCTTTAATTGTGTCAAATGCTTTAGTTAGATCCATAAACACTGCTGCTGCACATTTTTTACTATTTATTGCATTGTAGATTTCTTCTGTCATTTCGATTAAAGCCACAGAAGCTGAAATAATAGCTCTGTATCCATATTGTTTCTCAGCCAGTATTCTATATTTGTTTGTGAAACTCTCTAATCTGTTATTGAACAGTTTTTCAAGGATTTTTGAAACTTGTCAATGTAAAGAAACATGTCTATAGTTTGTAAATTGGTAATAGTCTCCAGTTTTATAGATTGGTGCAACTTTAACTAGTTTCATTTTCTCCAGGAATTTGCCTGTTTGATATGATAGGTTACTAATATACTTAATAGTCCTGAGGTCAATCAATCAATCAATGTTTATTTATATAGCCCTAAATCACAAATGTCTCAAAGGACTGTACAAACCATTACGACTACGACATCCTCGGAAGAACCCACAAAACGGCAAGGAAAACTCACACCCAGCGGGCAGGGAGAATTCACATCCAGTGGGACGCCAGTGACAATGCTGACCTTGGAGAGGACCTCAGATGTGGGCAACCCCCCACCCCTCTAGGGGACCGAAAGCAATGGATGTCGAGCGGGTCTAACATGATACTGTGAAAGTTCAATCCATAGTGGCTCCAACACAGCCGCAAGAGTTCAGTTCAAAGCGGATCCAAGACAGCAGCAAGAGTCCCGTCCACAGGAAACCATCCCAAGCGGAGGCGGATCAGCAGCGTAGCGATGTCCCCAACCGATACACAGGCGAGCGGTCCATCCTGGGTCCCGACGAGCGGTCCATCCTGCGTCTCGACTCTGGACAGCCAGTACTTCATCCATGGTCATCGGACCGGACCCCCTCCACAAGGGAGCGAGGGACATAGGAGAAAAAGGAAAAGAAGCGGCAGATCAACTGGTCTAAAAAGGTAGTCTATTTAAAGGCTAGAGTATACAAATGAATTTTAAGGTGAGACTTAAATGCTTCTACTGAGGTAGCATCTCCAACTGTTACCGGGAGGGCATTCCAGAGTACTGGAACCCAAACGGAAAACCCTCTATAGCCCGCAGACTTTTTTGGGGCTTTAGGAATCACTAATAAGCCGGAGTCTTTTGAACGCAGATTTCTTGCCGGGACATATGGTACAATACAATCGGCAAGATAGGATGGAGCTAGACCGTGTAGCATTTTATACGTAAGTAGTAAAACCTTAAAGTCACATCTTAAGTGCACAGGGAGCCAGTGCAGGTGAGCCAGTACAGGCGTAATATGATCAAACTTTCTTGCTCTTGTCAAAAGTCTAGCAGCCGCATTTTGTACCAACTGTAATCTTTTAATGCTAGACATGGGGAGACCCGAAAATAATACGTTACAGAGATCGAGACGAGACGTAACAAACGCATGGATAATGATTTTGGCGTCTTTAGTGGACAAAATGGAGCAAATTTTAGCGATATTACGGAGATGAAAGAAGGCCGTTTTAGTAATGCTTTTAATGTGTGACTCAAAGGAGAGAGTTGGGTCGAAGATAATACCCAGATTTTTTACCGAGTCACCTTGTTTTAGTATTTGGTTGTCAAATGTTAAAGTTGTATTATTAAATAGAGGTCGGTGTCTAGCAGGACCGATAATCAGCATTTCCGTTTTTTTGGCGTTAAATTGCAAAAAATTAGCGGACATCCATTGTTTAATTTCATTAAGACACGCTTCCAGCTGACTACAGTCCGGCGTGTTGGTCAGCTTTAGGGGCATGTAGAGTTGGGTGTCATCAGCATAACAGTGAAAGCTAATACCGTATTTGCGTATGACGTCACCCAGCGGCAGCATGTAGATGCTGAAGAGTGCAGGGCCAAAGACCGAACCCTGGGGAACTCCACACGTTACCTTAACATAGTCCGAGGTCATACTGTTATGGTAGACGCACTGCACCCTGTCAGTAAGATAAGAGTTAAAGCAAGACAGGACTAAGTCCGACATACCAATTCGTGTTTTGATACGCTCTAATAAAATATTATGATCGACGGTATCGAAAGCAGCGCTAAGATCGAGGAACAGCAACACAGATGACGCATCAGAATCCATCGTTTGCAATAGATCATTAGTCATTTTTGCGAGGGCTGTCTCAGTAGAGTAATTTGCCCTGAAACCGGATTGAAAGGTTTCACATAGATTGTTAGACGCTAAGTGTTCATTTAACTGCTCCGCAACAATTTTTTCGAGGATTTTTGAAATAAAGGGAAGGTGAGACATCTATGGTGTCAATATAGTACTCAGTTAAAACTGGGTCTGGAATCCTTTCCTCTAATTTTGGTCCAATATTTACAAGGTATTTATTGAAGCTTTCAACTTCTTCCTTCATATTGTCATGATTTATGTTACCGTCTGAGAAGTATTGCGGGTAATCCCTCTTAGAACCTTTTTTAATAATGCTATTACGGATGCCCCATGTTGCTCGTATATTGTTTTTTTTTCTGTTTAATAATTGACTGTAATATTCTTTTCTACATTTTCGTAGTATGTTAGTTAGCTTGTTTTTATACATTTTGTACTTATTTTCTACCTCTGTAGTTCATTGCGTTATACATTTTCTGTATAATGCATTATTTTTATTACAAGCATTTGTAATCATTTTGTCATCCATGGTTGTTTGTTCTTTTTCTGCTTTATACTGAGTTGTTTCCATGGACGATGTTTGTCATAAAGTATTATGAACTTGTTTTAAAAATCTTCATATGCTTCATCAACATCATTTTCATTGTACATATTGTCCCAATTTTGCTTTTCTAGCTCATTTTGAAAGCAATCATCTTCTTCTCTGTGCATTTTTGTCTTCCATGTTCTTCTTTTTGTAGTTTCCATCCTATATTGCAAAACCTGGTATATGATCACTAACGTCGGTTATAAGTAGACCACTTGTAGTGTTATGATCAAAATCATTGGTAAAACATATCAGGAAGCATTGCACAGTGTCCTGTGATTCTGCTTGTTTTTTATTTGAGGATATAAACTGATCTGCGATGAGGTGACGACTTGTCCAGGGTGTATCCCGCCTTCCGCCCGATTGTAGCTGAGATAGGCACCAGCGCCCCCCGCAATCCCAAAAGGGAATAAATGGTAGAAAATAGATGCATGGATGGATGGATGGATGGATGGATGGATGGATGGATGGATGGATGGATGGATGGATGGATGGATATAAACTGATGCTGTACATTGTCCAAACAAAGTCAGCAATGGACTCTTGCTTGTCAGGGTTCAATAGGTCACTGTTAAAGTCACCACATGACACAATTATTTTTTGACCAGTGTCCATGCAATTTGCCTTGAACCATTCTTCAAATATTTTTTCCCTTGATTTAGGTGATCTATATATACAACTGATGAATATGTTTTTGCTTTTTTTCATGACATATTTCTATGGTTACACATTATAAAATATTATCGAGAGCAAATTATATGTTTTTTACCAATTTGTAGTTAAGGTTCTTCATCTTGTACACAGCTACCTCTCCATTTGTGATGGTTTTGTTGATGTGGTTTAGTTCATATCCTTTCAGGTCTAAATCTATTCCTTTTTTATCATCATTCCATATTTCTATGACAGCGATCACTTTGAAGGGTTAGTTAAATTGTTCTAAAAAGTGCTTCATGTTGTTGTAATTTGCATACAAGCTTCTGCTATTGAAATTAATAATTGACAATTTGTTATCACACTTAATGTTGCTATTATATTGTTCATCAAGATGGCGGCGCCCGGACGGGCTGCGCTCTCGAGGAGCTCCTGCTAAAGATGGAACATTTGGCAGAAATACCGGACAATTCCACAAACTCCATGGCTGGCTCACATCGTGGTCACTCCGTGATCACGTACGACCGCCAGACACTTCTGGATGTGGACATATTGGGCCGTTTTGGACTGATAGACACTTGCGTGCTAGACTTGCTAACTAGCATGGGAATACATCGGCGGCTACATCCAGCGGCCTGTGAAGCAGGGGAGTCTAGTAGCAGCGGGGGCCGTCTACGGAGCAGACGCCAGCGGTGTGATCGGAAACGCGGATGCCGAGCGGGGCTAAAAACAAAGCAGAAGGCTAATCCCCACACAACACCACTTTCCTCCATCCCGAAGACGGATTTAGATGGAAAGTGCGAGACTACTGGTCTGGGTAAGGAGTCAGTTAAATTAGAACAAGTTTTTTCTGCTTTGAGTGTTTCAGAGTTGGACATGTGTTTTACTGAGGTGGCTAACTATGATGCGTGCAGTTTATCAAAGCAACAAACAAACAATCGGAAAATCCCCGTTACTGAGGTGGCTAACCATGATGCGTGCAGTTTATCAAAGCAACAAACAAACAATCGGAAAATCCCCGTTCCTGAGGTGGCTAACCATGATGCGTGCAGTTTATCAAAGCAACAATCAAACAATCGGAAAATTCCTGTCGTATCAATTCCTAGATATGGTCGTAACTATACTAAATGCACTGGGCATAATAAACACAACATTATTAATATTGCTACTACGGATAATTTGATCAAAAACTCCCTAAAACAGCCCACTACCTATAATATAGGTTTTTTAAACATAAGATCATTGTCTCCTAAAACGTTGTTAGTTAATGATATTATCAGAGACAACAATCTTAACGTCATCGGTCTCAGCGAAACCTGGCTTAAACCAAACGACTTTTTTGCGCTAAATGAGGCATGTCCTCCTAACTTTACACATGCGCATATTGCCCGTCCGCTCAAAAGGGGTGGGGGGGTCGCACTAATATACAACGAAAACTTTAACCTTAGTCCTAACATAAATAATAAATATAAATCGTTTGAGGTGCTTACTATGAGGTCTGTCACACCGCTGCCTCTACACCTGGCTGTTATCTACCGCCCCCCAGGGCCCTATTCGGACTTTATTAATGAATTCTCAGAGTTCGTTGCTGATCTAGTGACACACGCCGATAATATAATCATAATGGGGGACTTTAATATCCATATGAATACCCCATCGGACCCACCGTGCGTAGCGCTCCAGACTGTAATTGATAGCTGTGGTCTCACACAAATAATAAATGAACCCACGCATCGCAACGGTAATAAGATAGACCTAGTGCTTGTCAGGGGCATCACCGTTTCCAAAGTTACGATACTCCCGTATACTAAAGTATTGTCCGATCATTACCTTATAAAATTTGAGGTTCAGACGCATGTTCGTCAAACTAATAATAATAATAACTGCTATAGCAGCCGCAACATTAATACGGCCACAACGACAACTCTTGCTGACCTACTGCCCTCGGTAATGGCACCATTCCCAAAGTATATGGGCTCTATTGATAACCTCACTAACAACTTTAACGACGCCCTGCGCGAAACCATTGATAACATAGCACCGCTAAAGTTAAAAAAGGCTCCAAAAAAGCGCACCCCGTGGTTTACAGAAGAAACTAGAGCTCAGAAATTATTATGTAGAAAGCTGGAACGCAAATGGCGCACGACTAAACTTGAGGTGCACCATCAAGCATGGAGTGATGGTTTAATAACTTATAAACGCATGCTTACCTTAGCTAAAGCTAAATATTACTCAAATCTCATCCACCGTAATAAAAACGATCCTAAATTTTTGTTTAGTACGGTAGCATCGCTAACCCAACAAGGGACTCCTTCCAGTAGCTCAACCCACTCAGCTGATGACTTTATGCAATTCTTTAGTAAGAAAATTGAAGTCATTAGAAAGGAGATTAAAGACAATGCGTCCCAGCTACAACGGGGTTCTATTAACACTGACACGATTGTATATACGGCGGATACTGCCCTCCAAAATAGTTTCTCTCGTTTTGAGGAAATAACATTAGAGGAATTGTTACAACGTGTAAATGGAATAAAACAAACAACATGTTTACTTGACCCTCTTCCTGGGAAACTGATCAAGGAGCTCTTTGTATTATTAGGTCCATCAGTGCTAAATATTATAAACTTATCACTCTCCTCGGGCACTGTTCCCCTAGCATTCAAAAAAGCGGTTATTCATCCTCTTCTTAAAAGACCTAACCTCGATCCTGACCTCATGGTAAATTACCGACCAGTGTCTCACCTTCCCTTTATTTCAAAAATCCTTGAAAAAATTGTTGCGGAGCAGTTAAATGAACACTTAGCGTCTAACAATCTATGTGAAACCTTTCAATCCGGTTTCAGGGCAAATCACTCCACGGAGACAGCCCTCGCAAAAATGACTAATGATCTATTGCTAACGATGGATTCTGATGCGTCATCTATGTTGCTGCTCCTCGATCTTAGCGCTGCTTTCGATACCGTCGATCATAATATTTTATTAGAACGTATCAAAACACGAATTGGTATGTCAGACTTAGCCCTGTCTTGGTTTAACTCTTATCTTACTGATAGGATGCAGTGTGTCTCCCATAACAATGTGACCTCGGACTACGTTAAGGTAACGTGTGGAGTTCCCCAGGGTTCGGTCCTTGGCCCTGCACTCTTCAGCATCTACATGCTGCCGCTAGGTGACATCATACGCAAATACGGTATTAGCCTTCACTGTTATGCTGATGACACCCAACTCTACATGCCCCTAAAGCTGACCAACACGCCGGATTGTAGTCAGCTGGAGGCGTGTCTTAATGAAATTAAACAATGGATGTCCGCTAACTTTTTGCAACTCAACGCCAAAAAAACGGAAATGCTGATTATCGGTCCTGCTATACACCGAACTCTATTTAATAATACAACTCTAACATTTGACAACCAAACAATTAAACAAGGCGACACGGTAAAGAATCTGGGTATTATCTTCGACCCAACTCTCTCCTTTGAGGCACACATTAAAAGCGTTACTAAAACGGCCTTCTTTCATCTCCGTAACATCGCTAAAATTCGCTCCATTCTGTCCACTAAAGACGCTGAGATCATTATCCATGCGTTTGTTACGTCTGGCCTCGACTACTGTAACGTATTATTTTCGGGTCTCCCCATGTCTAGCATTAAAAGATTACAGTTGGTACAAAATGCGGCTGCTAGACTTTTGACAAGAACAAGAAAGTTTGATCACATTACGCCTGTACTGGCTCACCTGCACTGGCTTCCTGTGCACTTAAGATGTGACTTTAAGGTTTTACTACTTACGTATAAAATACTACACGGTCTAGCTCCATCTTATCTTGCCGATTGTATTGTACCATATGTCCCGGCAAGAAATCTGCGTTCAAAGGACTCCGGCTTATTAGTGATTCCCAAAGCCCAAAAAAAGTCTGCGGGCTATAGAGCATTTTCCATTCGGGCTCCAGTACTCTGGAATACCCTCCCGGTAACAGTTCGCGATGCCACCTCAGTAGAAGCATTTAAGACTCACCTTAAAACTCATTTGTATACTCTAGCCTTTAAATAGACTCCCTTTTTAGACCAGTTGATCTGCCGTTTCTTTTCTTTTTCTTCTATGTCCCACTCTCCCGTGTGGAGGGGGTCCGGTCCGATCCGGTGGCCATGTACTGCTCGCCTGTGTATCGGCTGGGGACATCTCTGCGCTGCTGGTCCGCCTACGCTTGGGATGGTTTCCTGCTGGCTCCGCTGTGAACGGGACTCTCGCTGCTGTGTCTTGGATCCTCTTTGGACTGGACTCTCGCGACTGTGTTGTATCCATTGTGGATTGAACTTTCACAGTATCATGTTAGATCCGCTCGACATCCATTGCTTTCCTCCTCTCCAAGGTTCTCATAGTCATCATTGTCACCGACGTCCAACTGGGTCATTATTGTCACCAATGTCCCACTGGGTGTGAGTTTTCCTTGCCCTTATGTGGGCCTACCGAGGATGTCGTGGTGGTTTGTGCAGCCCTTTGAGACACTAGTGATTTAGGGCTATATAAGTAAACATTGATTGATCTGTATAATAAAAACAATTATTTCTGATTTGGGAGAAAACATTTGTATCTGGAACTATATAATTTTCCAAATGCTGTTTTTTGCGATCTTTGTTGCAGAAGTTTTTCAATTCCATATTTTCTTGTTCAACAATCTTTGATGTTGTTTCAATAATCTCTGTAAGTGCGATGGATGCACTCCTGAATCTAAGTCTTCTTGTTTAGTGGTCTCTTGGAACATAGTAGTGTTGATGCTGAATTTAGGTGTTTGTTTTCCGTTGGGCTCCATTATCATCATCATTATGGAAGCAGTGTAAACTTTATTATTTGTCCAGGTCCATGATGTCTTTGACAACAAGGATTCTTGCTTCTTGACCTCCATTCAGCTTGATGTTGATCATACAGTATTTCCCTGCTTTCTCAAGTCACGTGCTTTCTTGGCAATATCAGCATTACGTTTTGTGAGATGTTCATTGATGTACACATTTGTTGCCTTCCGCATCTTTCCCTGTTTCAGCAGGGCCATTTTAGATTTTCTGTTTACGAGTTTCATTAGGATGACTGGAGGGGTGATGTTGTTTCTTCCATTCAGTGAGATGCATGTTTTGATGGTATTAATATTGACCTTCATTTCCTTTGATAGCAGAAAGTTGACCACTTGCTGTTCTGCTGAGACAATATCCATGTCATCTAGTTCAACTCCACTATTCACAGCGTTCGCGTAGGATCTTGGTTTAATTTGGTGCCCTGTCACAATGATATCATTCATTTGTTTATCCTGATCCATTTCATCTATGATATTCCTCAGCATGTTGGTTGTCTTGTTTTACTGCAATAACTTCTTCATGAAGAGTCCTCATTTCTTGGCACATTTCCTGGAAGTCCTTTTTTATGTTGTTATTCTGACTTTGCAGACTTTCTATATTTTTCTGCAGACTTCTCAGATCTTTTTTGTATTCTGTTGTTTCCTTTCTCTGGTCTTATTTAAGTTCTCTTTTTGCTCTTTCCAGGTCTGCTTTGTGTACTATTTTTGCTCTTTCTATGTCATTGACTATTTTTCTTTAGCATCACGTCTTGATTCCCATCTTGTCCTGTGTCGAATATCAAATCTTGCTTCCCCTTGTGTCCTGTGTCCAGAAAATAATTTGATTCAGATGACACTGAGGGCAGTTGCTTATTTAGCGACTTGTGTCACTTTTAATTTGTTTATTTCAACAATTTCGTACTTTGGGCCGTTCAGACATCAACTAGAGGTGTCAGTCTGTCAACTTATATCACTCTGTGTCGTTGGAAGCACTTTAAAACCGCTTCAAACTCGCCGTAGCTTATGGTTGCTAGGCAACCACTTTGAATTGCGATAAGGGGCTGTTGGTTTGAGGATAACAGCTCTTCCAACTTGCCTTATTTCAGCATGTCAGGGTCTCTCAATGGACCAAAATCAGTCCGAAGATGCCAAGTAACTTTCCTGTGGTTTTGATCACAAAAACGTGGTCAAAAATCGTCAAACTTATCAAAAACCCCGGTAGCAAAAGCGCAGTCTTTTTCTTTGTGTCCTCTCCCATTGACAGGAAGTGACATATTAATTTGACGGTGACAAATTCTATTGTCGATATTTGTCGACAATATTGATGAATTGTTGCGCTCCTATTTGAAAACAGTAAAATTGGGACAGACACAATTAGCTAGATTACACTAAAAATACAAAAAGGATTTCCACCCCACCTTGTAAAAAGATGACACTTGAACCAAGGAAAAAGGACAGTGAGGATTTTGACTACAAATGCTGCAGTATTATTACAGTTTGAGACACGTTGGATCTTCCCTTGAACAAGACTAACATTCTTTGTTTTAAAATCTGCTTAAATTGTACCTATTTACTTCAACTTTAATATAATAATAACAAAATTATTATTATTTACTGTCTCTTAAAATCTACTGTTAGAAATGTGTGTGTGTGTGTGTTTGTGTGTGTGTGTGTGTGTGTGTGTGTGCAAGCGTGCGTGCGTGCGTGCGTGTGTGTGCGTGTGTGTATCAGTATTCTCCTGATACCAACTTTGTGGTATAAGTAACGGTACCAAAATGTGTTTCGAAACATAACGAAATAAACGCCTTAGTTTTACCTAATATTTTATAACACCAAATTGTACAATGTAAAGCAAATGCATTACACATTAGTTTTGCACAAAAAATAATAATTCAAATCTGAAGTGTATTTCTTAATCATTTCATAATTTTCAAAAATCGATTTAAAAACATGGTAATTTTCTTTAATAATCAATTTTTTGAAAATACCTTCTTAGGCTATCAACTTACTCCTTGATTGTGTCTACAATTCGCTGTCGGCAGCTAAAAGGAGCTTTTGTAAGCTGTAATTGGTTTTGATAAGGTTTCAATATAATTTTTATACTGTATAGTGTATTCCAGAAATCGCTTTGAATCGAGAATCGTGTTGAACTGAGAACCGATTCTGAATCGAATCGTCACCCCAGGAATCGGAATTGAATCTTGAGTAATCGTACGATTACCGTACCTATCCAACATAATGCATCATTTTTGCACAGTTGGTTTTGTCACAGAATGCCAACAACTTTAGAACACTTAAAATTAAATAAAATAGCATTTAAAATACTGTAATGTTCTGACTTGTTGTATTTAGTATGAATAAATAAAATTAAATGACATTCAAATTACTGGACACAAACTTGTGAAATAATGTACATTTACCAGCAATAGTTTACAGGGGCTGTTTCAGCTTCGCTTTCCTGGGAAACTGATCAAGGAGCTCTTTGTATTATTAGGTCCATCAGTGCTAAATATTATAAACTTATCACTTTCCTCGGGCACTGTTCCCCTAGCATTCAAAAAAGCGGTTATTCATCCTCTTCTTAAAAGACCTAACCTCATGGTAAACTACCGACCGGTGTCTCACCTTCCCTTTATTTAAAAAATCCTCGAAAAAATTGTTGCGGAGCAGTTAAATTAACACTTAGCGTCTAACAATCTATGTCCATCCATCCATCCATTTTCTACCGCTTATTCCCTTTCGGGGTCGCGGGGGGCGCTGGCGCCTATCTCAGCTACAATCGGGCAGAAGGCAGGGTACACCCTGGACAAGTCGCCACCTCATCGCAGGGCTAACACAGATAGACAGACAACATTCACACTCACATTCACACACTAGGCCCAATTTAGTGTTGCCAATCAACCTATCCCCAGGTGCATGTCTTTGGAAATGTCCTGGAAATGCGTGGGTTCCCTCCGGGTACTCCGGCTTCCTCCCACTTCCAAAACAATCTATGTGAAACCTTTCAATCCGGTTTCAGGGCAAATCACTCCACGGAGACAGCCCTCGCAATAATGACTAATTATCTATTGCTAACGATGGATTCTGATGCGTCATCTATGTTGCTGCTCCTCGATCTTAGCGCTGCTTTCGATACAGTCGATCATAATATTTTATTAGAACGTATCAAAACACGAATTGGTATGTCAGACTTAGTCCTGTCTTGGTTTAACTCTTATCTTACTGATAGGATGCAGTGTGTCTCCCATAACAGTGTGACCTCGGACTACGTTAAGGTAACGTGTGGAGTTCCCCAGGGTCCGGTCCTTGGCCCTGCACTCTTCAGCATCTACATGCTGCCGCTAGGTGACATCATACGCAAATACGGTGTTAGCTTTCACTGTTATGCTGATGACACCCAACTCTACATGCCCCTAAAGCTGACCAACACACCGGAGTCAGCTGGAGGCGTGTCTTAATGAAATTAAACAATGGATGTCCGCAAACTTTTTGCAACTCAACGCCAAAAAAACGGAAATGCTGATTATCGGTCCTGCTAGACATCGAACTCTATTTAATAATACAACTCTAACATTTGACAACCAAACAATTAAACAAGGCGACACGGTAAAGAATCTGGGTATTATCTTCGACCCAACTCTCTCCTTTGAGGCACACATTAAAAGCGTTACTAAAACGGCCTTCTTTCATCTCCGTAATATCGCTAAAATTCGCTCCATTCTGTCCACTAAAGACGCTGAGATCATTATCCATGCGTTTGTTACGTCTCGCCTCGATTACTGTAACGTATTATTTTCGGGTCTCCCCATGTCTAGCATTAAAAGATTACAGTTGGTACAAAATGCGGCTGCTAGACTTTTGACAAGAACAAGAAAGTTTGATCACATTACGCCTGTACTGGCTCACCTGCACTGGCTTCCTGTGCACTTAAGATGTGACTTTAAGGTTTTACTACTTACGTATAAAATACTTCACGGTCTAGCTCCATCCTATCTTGCTGATTGTATTGTACCATATGTCCCGGCAAGAAATCTGCGTTCAAAGGACTCCGGCTTCTTAGTGATTCCCAAAGCCCAAAAAAAGTCTGCGGGCTATAGAGCTTTTTCATTTCGGGCTGCAGTATTCTGGAATGCCCTCCCGGTAACAGTTCGAGATGCCACCTCAGTAGAAGCATTTAAGTCTCACCTTAAAATTCATTTGTATACTCTAGCCTTTAAATAGACTCCCTTTTTAGACCAGTTGATCTGCCGTTTCTTTTCTTTTTCTTCTATGTCCCACCCTCCCTTGTGGAAGGGGTCCGGTCCGATCCGGTGGCCATGTACTGCTTGCCTGTGTATCGGCTGGGGACATATCTGCGCTGCTGATCCGCCTCTGCTTGGGATGGTTTCCTGCTGGCTCCGCTGTGAACGGGACTCTCGCTGCTGTGTTGGATCCGCTTTGGACTGGACTCTCGCGACTGTTTCGGATCCATTATAGATTGAACTTTCACAGTATCATGTTAGACCCGCTCGACATCCATTGCTTTCCTCCTCTCCAAGGTTCTCATAGTCATCATTGTCACCGACGTCCCACTGGGTCATTATTGTCACCGATGTCCCACTGGGTGTGAGTTTTCCTTGCCCTTATGTGGAGCTACCGAGGATGTCGTAGTGGTTTGTGCAGCCCTTTGAGACACTAGTGATTTAGGGCTGTATAAGTAAACATTGATTGATTGATTGACTAAGAATTGGCAACAAGGCAACCAGTTTGATGCAGCGTCTATGTGTCCATGTCTATGTATATATGTCTACATAATTTGCTGGTATATCGATGTCTATGGGCATCAAGGGCGCATATAAGCAGTATTTTCAATGCATTATTTTTCCACTCCATGCCTTAATCACAACATGTTTTATTTAAACATTTTTAATTTGATAATTGTAGTCAGGGTTGCTCCTGGCTAAATTGGGGCCCCTAAGCAGAATTTTATTTCCACCACACAACCTTCGACCCTCCCAACCCCATTACAAAAATGTTTTTCACTTGTTTTATGAATGCAAAACAATTGTTTTTTTTTGTTTTTTTAGGAAACCTGTTGTTGTAATGGGAAATTAAAAATATGTGCTGTACCACAATTTACCTGTATCCATCCATCCATTTTCTACCGCTTATTACCTTTGGGGTCGTGGGGGGCGCTGGTGCCTTTCTCATCTACAATCGGGTGGAAGGCGGCGTACACCCTGGACAAGTCGCCACCTGATCGGAGGGCCAACACAGATAGACAGACAACATTCACACTCACGTTCACACACTCGGGCCAATTTAGTGTTGCCAATCAACCTATCCCCAGGTGCATGTCTTTGGAGGTGGGAGGAAGCCGGAGTACCCGGAGGGAACCCACGCAGCCACGGGGAGAACATGCCGATTCCCCACAGAAAGATCCCGAGCCTGGGATTGAACCCAGGACTAGTCAGGACCTTCGTATTGTGAGGCAGATGCACTATCCCCTCTTCCACTGTGGTGCCAGTATATGTTATAAAAAAAACAATAATACATATCATTTGTGCAAATAAACACATTTAACATCATTAAAACTTAATTTAAAAAAATAATTATGCAAAACGTCCTGGCTCATATCCGACCAAGATTTAAACCCAGTACGGCGGCCTACAAGCCCAGCACTAGCGCTGCCTGCTAAGTGGGATGGTGAAAACGCTTATCAATCAATCAATCAATCAATGTTTACTTATATAGCCCTAAATCACTAGTGTCTCAAAGGGCTATATTATGTTATATATTATACAAACGTTTGTATGATATTATATTCTAATCAGTGACAGAGCAGGAATGGGTTGGAATATGTTTGCAATAAAATGTCATTCATTAATTCTGTCATGAAGAGGACTATGGTGTGGTGTGTTTTCCCATGGTGCAAAGCGATTGGAACGGACATGGCGTGAAGGTAATGACATCTTTAATATTAACTCAAAAATATTACAAAAAACAAAGGGTATGAACAAAAGGCGCTCTCAGTGGAGGTTCAAAACTTGGCTATAAAAACAAAACTTGCACTAAGGCAAAACTGTGGTCATAAAACAAAAACTTGCACTATGGCATGAATAACGAAAAACTTACTTGGAACAAAAAAGGAACAGGGATCATCGGCATGGATAACAAGGTTGTGTCAAGGGTGAGTAGAAGGTGATAGAGGGTGATGCCGCCAGGCTGACTGCCTGGCAACTGCAGGCTTTAATTGTGACTTGGTGATTGACAATAGTTGCATGAGTCCAAGTGAATCAGGTGTGTCAGTCGTGAGAACAGGTGAACTGATTGGTAGTCATGGAAACAAAAACAAACCAGTGTGCGCAAAAACAGGAACTAATGGTGTCAAAAACAAAACAGAACATAACTAAACAGAACATGATCACAAAGACATGACAAATTGACATTTTCCATGCCATTGTTTATGCTAAACAGAGCCTCTTACAGGTCGTGGGGCTCTACTATGCACAGCTCGTGTTTAGGGGCAGCCTTGACCATAGTGTAAATAAAAGTCTGTATACTGTATAGGAAATTCACCTTTTGAATGACAGAAGTGTCTATCTGTGTTGGCACTGCGATGACGTGGTGACTTGTCCAGGGTGTACGCCGCCTTTCGCCCGATTGTAGCTGAGATAGGCACCAGCGGCCCCCGCGACCCCAAAGGGAATAAGTGGTAGAAAATGGATGGATGGAAGAAGTAGCAGAAGTCAGTAATACTAATATTAATACATAGTGTAACGATTCATCCACTACTTCGATCTATCGATTTATATTCCTAAGAATCAACTACATCGATCTGTGCTCAGAAGGTTGACCTGCCGGAAACTGTAAATCGATCAAACATTTATTTAAAGGCCTACTGAAACCCACTACTACCCACCACGCAGTCTGACAGTTTATATATCAATGATGAAATATTAACATTGCAACACATGCCAATACAGCCTTTTTAGTTTACTAAATTACAATTTTAAATTTCCCGGGAGTTTAGTCCTGGAAACTTCGTGTAATTATGTGTACGCAAGACCTCACGGGTTTTTAGGAAGTATGAGCGCTGCACACACACACAGCTAAAAGTCGTCTGCTTCAACGGCATAATTACACAGTATTTTGGAGATATGTGTTGCTGAATCTTTTGCAATTTGTTCAATTAGTATTGGAGAATTCTGAGTAGAAAGATGGAGTTGGGAAGCTTTAGCCTTTAGCCACACAAACACACGGTGATTCCTTGTTTAAAATTCCCGGAGGTGAAACGTTACTATGGATCAGAGCATGGTCAAGCAGACATGAATCAAGACGGAATATCAACCAGCAGGTTTTGGTGAGAGAATTGTGGTTAAAAAGTCGCTTCTTACCGGAGAAAAGCTGAGCTTGTGTCGTCCATAGCTGCCGTCGACTCCCCTTAGACACTGCGCGTCAAGACATCCGTGGAGAGACCCTTCCGACTATCAGGTACTATTTAACTCACTAAAACACTCGCAACACAATAGAAGGATAAGGGATTTCCCTGAATTATCCTATTAAATGTGTCTAAAAACATCGGAATCCGTCCCAATGCAATCGCGTTTTTATTTTTTGTAACTTTTTTTTTTTTTTTTTTCTAGTCCGTCGCTATCAATATCCTCATACACAAATCTTTCATCCTCGCTCAAAATAATGGGGAAATTGTCGTTTTCTCGGTCGGAATAGCACTTTTTGTTGGAGGCTCCCATTAACAACAATGTGAATATGTGAGGAGCCATCAAACATGTGACGTCATCGTCTGCGACTTCCGGTGGAGGCAGGGTATTTCTCTTAGCAACGAACGTTACGAACTCTATCGTGGATGTTCTCTACTAAATCCTATCAGCAAAAATATGGCAATATTGCGAAATGATCAAGTATGACCCATAGAATGGACCTGCTATTCCCGTTTAAATAAGAAAATCTCATTTCAGTAGGCCTTTAAAAGGCAATTAATCCAGTTTATCCATATTAAAAAACAAAACATTGGATTTAGGTCTGGCAGACTTTATATGAAGTTTAAAGGGGGGAATTTTGCCTACCGTTCATAATCATTATGAAGGAGATGACAACAGATGTATTTTTTTAATGTATTCTAACTCGTACATAAACGTAAATAAAAGTCAGCCTACTGCGGAGCTAATGGCAGGTCCTCTATCCCGCCCAAAAAAAACAATAAAAAACATCCAAAAAGCACCAAAAATTCATTTTGTGACTTGAATATTAACCAAGTATTAGCAATGTTGTTATTATAAGCGTTTACTCTGACAATTTTTCATAGGGAGCTGTGAGCTGCATACTCGCTTCCTTGCTTGTAGAAATTGATTCTCGATCATAAATCATGCCTCTCACCTGGATAGAACAAGGACGAAAACATTTTCCGAAGGGTTTGTACACTTTGACGTCCAATGTAGACCTGAAAATGACAAGAACAACAGGAAAAGACGCTTCCAACCCATTTTTTCCCCGCGTGGATTATGAGTCATTCTTCATCAAAATGGGAATTTATGAACTTCCTAACAGTCGCATCCTAATGACAGCAGACATTGCACAGTAGGTGATGTTTTGTTATTGTTTGTTGTCTCATGAAGTCTGCAGTAAGTAGTAATTAGTGATGTTGTTGGAGGAAAAAAAGCAAAAGTTGTGATGCTTTTTTAAAATTAATACGCCACGTACGCACAAAGAGCAAAATACATAAAAATTCAATGTTATTATAAATATGTCCATTACTACATTACAAATATTCTTACATCATGTATATAAACCCTTAATGTATGTTTTTTTAAGGGTTTTATAGGCAGAATACAGTGACTACCATTAGCTCGCTGCCAAACTTCATTTCAAAATACATCCTGACCAATGTTCTCTCTCTTAATATTCGGTCGTAACCATATCAGAAAAAATTGTAAAAAAAAAACGTTCATCTAGCAAAACTGATCATTGTCTGCCATACAAACCAAGTTTAACCCAACTCTTTGTCACCTGTCATGTCAACAGCAGCCACTCTCTCACGTGCACTAACAGCTAATGATGCGTTAATGGCCACACAAAAAGTCAGAGAACTTTTACACCACACAATGTGTAAATGCCGGGCTGTTACACTATAACTTATTCTACTGTCATTTATTAAGAATGTTAATTTATGGATGTTAATAATAAAGTTAATAAACCCTTGATGCTGAGTGCCAAGCAGGAAGGTAATGGGTCCCGTCTTTATAGTCTTTGGTATGACTCGGCCGGGGTTTGAATTCACAACCTACCGATCTCAGGGCGGACACCCTAACCACAAGGCCACTGAGCAGAAATGTTGTCACAAAATTACAGAAATACTAATACAAATATATATTTTACAGACGGAAATTTACAGGAATGTAAACTTCATCCCATGTTTACATTTCATTTTTTTTTGATTGATTGATTGATACTTTTATTAGTAGATTGCACAGTTCAGTACATCATCATCATCATCTTCCGCTTATCCGAGGTCGGGTCGCGGGGGCAACAGCCTAAGCAGGGAAACCCAGACTTCCCTCTCCCCAGCCAGTTCAGTACATATTCCGTACAATTGACCACTGACTGGTAACACCCGAATAAGTTTTTCAACTTGTTTAAGTCGGGGTCCACATTATTCAATTCATGGTAAAAATTGTGCAACTTGGGAATGTATTAAGGGGAACAAAATGTGTACAAATTATTTCCAAAGTAGGGCTCCCTCCCAGGCATAAAATACTAGTGGTTGCTCATGAAAAAATGTTTTGTTGTTGTTGTTTTTTTCATTGTAAGTGGGCCAAATCACTTATATTAGAAAATGATCTCACGAAAATGACAGCTCTCATTTAATTTTTATAATAGAACATTTAACCTGTTATTAGGTCCGGTTTGGGACAGGTGTGATGCTGGTATGGCCACAGTGTGCACGTCGGATGTTGCTCACATGTGCTCCACTGAATGTTCAGGGATATGTTGCGTTGGCTCAATCACATGAAAAATTAGAGGGAACATTGACCCTGACAGAACTTTAGATAAAACCGTTACCAAGGTTTGAATTATGTATATTTACTAAAACATAAAAATAAAATAGGTATAATGAAATTGCATTTCCATTAAAATATTTAGGTATTAATTAAAACGGTCGATCTAATTTTTTTATTATTTTAAAATTATTTATTTTCACTCTTTTCTTAATTTTCAAGATGCAAGGCATGTGGTATAGGGAAAAAAATAAATAATAATAACAACAAAGATATTACAAAGGTTGATAATCTCAGTCATGGTATTATTGTTGGTATAATTATTTTCCTATTTTTGTCAAAGATCTTACGCTACAGTCAAACATGTGATTTGTTTACATCATAAAAAAATATAATTTTTATCTGAATAGCATTGTTCAAAACCACCGTTTGTGCCAATCAGGTGTAACTCTCCAAGAAAGAGATGTTCTGTATTCATACTTGCCAACCCTACAGGATTTTCCGGTAGAGTCCCGAAATTCAGCGCCTCTCCCGAAAACCTCCCGGGACAAATTTTCTCCCGAAAATATAACGAAATTCAGGCGGACCTGAGTGACGTGTCGACAGCCTCTTTTCATGTCCGCTTTCCCACAACAGCATGTCTGCCCAATGACTTTATAACTGTAGAATGATCGAGGGCGAGTTCTTGGTTTCTTATGTGGGTTTGTTGTTAGGCAGTTTCATTAACGTATTCATAGCGCGGTGATAACAGACAACAACAGCAATCTGTTTTTGTCTACCGTAAAGCAGTTTGTCTGCCGTAAACAGCAATGTTGTGACACTCTTAAACAGGACAATACTGCCGTCTACTGTACATGCAAATGGGTAGAAAAACAAGGATGGACGATTCAACCCCAATGAGGAGTTATGTATATATATATATATATGTATATATATATATATATATATATATATATATATATATATATATATATACATTTCTGTATATATATATATATATATTTATAGGGGGAATCTAGCTGAAAATATACTCCTCCCCTCTTAATCACGCCCCCAACCACGCACAGCTACACCTCGACGACTCCCCCCGACCAAGCGCCCCCACCTCCCGAAATCGGATGTCTAAAGGTTGGCAAGTACAAACCCCGTTTCCGTATGAGTTGGCAAATTGTGTTAATTGTAAATATAAATGGAAAACAATGATTTGCAAATCATTTTCAATCCATATTTAATTGAATGCACTACAAAGACAAGATATTTGATGTTCAAACTCATAAACTTAATTTTTTTTTTGCAAATAAAAATCAACTTAGAATTTCATGGCTGCAACACGTGCCAAAGTAGTTGCGAAAGGGCATGTTCACCACTGTGTTACATCACATTTTCTTTTAACAACAACTTTTGGGAACTGAGGAAACTAATTGTTGAAGCTTTGAAAGTGGAATTATTTTCCATTCTTGTTTTATGTAGAGCTTTAGTCGTTCAACAGTCCGGGGTCTCCGCTGTCGTATTTTACGCTTCATAATGCGCCACACATTTTCGATGGGAGACTGCAGTCGGGCCAGGAAAGTACCCGCCTGCAGTACTCTTGGCAGAAAGTACTATGAAGCCACGCTGTTGTAACACGTGGCTTGGGATTGTTTTGCTGAAATAAGCAGGGGCGTCCATGATAACGTTGCTTGGATGACAACATATGTTGCTCCAAAACCTGTATGGACCTTTCAGCATTAATGGTGCCTTCACAGATGTGTAAGTTACCCTTGCCTTGAGCCCTAATACACCCCCAAACCATCACAGATGCTGGCTTTTGAACTTTGCGCTTATAACAATCCGGATGGTTATTTTCCTCTTTGTTCTGGAGGACACCACGTCCACAGTTTCCAAATATAATTTGAAATGTGGACTCGTCAGACCACAGAACACTTTTCCACTTTGCATCTGTCCATCTCAGATGAGCTCGGGCGCAGTGAAGCCGGTGGCGTTTCTTGGTGTTGTTGATAAATGGCTTTCACTTTGCATAGTACAGTTTTAACTTGCACTTACAGATGTAGCGTCCAACTGTAGTTACTGACAGTGATTTTATGAAGTGTTCCTGAGCCCATGTAGTGATATCCTTTACAGACTGATGTCGGTTTTTGATGCAATACCACCTGAGGGATCAAAAGTCCGTAATATCATCACTTACGAGCAGTGATTTCTCCAGATTCTCTGAACCTTTTGATGATTTTACGGACCGTGGATGGTAAAATCCCTAAATTCCTTGCAATAGCTCGTTGAGAAATGTTGTTCTAAAACTGTTCGACAATTTGCTTACAAAGTGGTGACCCTCGCCCCATCCTTGTTTGTGAATTACTTAGCATTTCATGGCAGCTGCTTTTATACCCAATCATGGCACCCACCTGTTCCCAAAAAGCCTGCACACCTGTGGGATGTTCAAAATTAGTGTTTGATGAGCATTCCTCAACTTTATCAGTATTTATTTCCACCTTTCCCAACTTCTTTGTCACGTGTTGCTGGCATCAAATTCTAAAGTTTATTACAATTTTCCAAAAATAAAATGTTTATCAGTTTTAACATCAAATATGTTGTCTTTGTAGCATATTCAATTGAATATGGGTTGAAAATTATTTTCAAATCATTGTATTCCGTTTATATTTACATCTAACGCCATTTCCCATCTCATATGGAAACGGGGTCTGTATGTCTGTATTTGTGCAGGCTGTTTCTCAAACATAGCAGATTTGTTATAAGATGGTTGTTAGCAGGTGGAAGCAGAGAAGAGCGATCATCTTGTCCTCCCTTCTCTTTGAACAGTCCAATTTGAACGAAGGATTAAGTGTCCGTCATTAATCATAGGCTAATCTTTGGAGATTTAGGCAAGTGCTTCCCAAAAGTAAACTCAGCTGTAATTTAATCAGTGAATGTCATCATCATCTGTGAAGCTAAAGGGAGATTCTGAAGAGACGACTGTTTACCAAAAAAAAGAGATTATTTTGAATCGACAAAAACAATTGAAAATTGGAAAAACTAAGTCCTAATGCTTAGAATCACATCTATAAATTCAGCTCATGTTAATTGAAGTGATTTTTTTTAATGGCTCAGATGGGTTTTATCATGACGTATCATTAGAGTTTGCATAAAGGATTGATTATTATTAAATATTTTCTCAGCTCTACTGTATGTTTATGTAAAAAAAGTATTGATAAAACAGTTATTTTGATACAAATGCATTGCGCTTGCTCTCTGTACCGCTGTAGCCTTACTTCACAGTTGTATTTAGTAGTTTGTGGGACAAAAGTATAAATATTTGATAGAGATTAAATTATTTAACACCTGCGTATGCCCGTGTGCTTCGCTACCAGCTCTGCTCCAGTCACTTTAAGACATCTTTTGTGGATGGAGAGCCCTTCAGCCTAAATGACACTTAGCCAAATAGCACTTAAGTACATGCTCAATATTTTAACAGGTCCGTGCAAGAAAGCTGCAGAGTGGATGAGCTGCGCCTGTAAAGCAGAAAAGGTAGATTGTTGTTTTTATATTTTTATTTTTTTGGGTGGGGGTTAGGTGCAGCCTATTGAGCTCTGGTGTCATTGCTCATGTTAGAAAATAATACAATCACACCCTTTTCTGTCCAAGTGCAATGATACAGTTACATGCTAAGCTCATTGTCATAGAGAGGATGTTAGTCTTTTTACCGACAACTTTAGGCACGTTCATTTTTATCTAAAAATGTCATTATTAACACCTCCAGTAATGGGCAGCAAATGAGCTCTTTCCCATGAAGGAATACGTAATGTAATGCTTTTGTATATGTAATAAAAAAAATATAGGACTATGTGTTTATATCAGCAACAGTGCTGCTGGTTCAAACACTAACAGAAGCACTGACCTACATTTTCAATCTTAAATCCTAGTATTTCTTCCTTGAAATTGGATTAATTTATTCCCAACAGTTTACTATCCCAATTTTGTAGTGTGACTCTTGGCTGCACTGCTTCCAGTACCTGTGTTTGTTAGATTTCTTTGGTCCAATCAGCTGCAGTGTTATTGACAGTTCAATGTAAACTACCCATGGACTTCAGAAACAGAAGAGCTGGCCCATGTCACTTAAACTATATTAACAATGGGGCATTTTCTTTAACCAATCACATGTTAAATTGGCCTCACTTGCCCACTTAGTTGGCCCAAAATATTATCAGGATTTGTTCATCCTCTGATTGGTTGATCAGAGCAAAACTGTTTGACTAATGGTCTTTACCAATATGGAAAGGAGGAAGGATTTTGTCAGTTAATAATGAACAAGTTTTTTTTTAATTATTATGGATGTTTTTGTCATGTTAGATAAATATTCTAGGGCTGCATTTGACAAAAAATTTTCAGTCAAAACTGATTTGATAGATTTTGAAAATGTTTTTTTAGAAGAGCACAGCTAATGGGAATCCCCACAAAAAAACAGACTTAATTTTTCACCTCGCAGAAAATGGCTCAGATAAACAAAAAAAATACAGGAGGAATTGAATATTTCAGTGAGGTCCTCTGTGACGTTCCAAAATGTGTTTCCTTAACATGATGTCTTTCCCCTGCTATCTGAGGTGCACGGGGGCACAGCGAGCTCCGTGTCCAAGGGCGGGCTCCTTTCCGATGGCGCCACATACCGATGGATCAATGTGTCTCCCATTTAGAACAATTCCCAATCATACCTACTCAATTTGCTTTTGCTTCGTTCTGTAGAGGCAGGAGGGTGTCCGACAATTACACTGCAACATTGATAGTTGAATCAGACTGCTTCAAATCAAATCATTGAATAGATGACTATTCTAAGACACCCTTAGAATATTGTTAAAACCCCGTAATTATTGGACTATAGAGCGCACCTACATATGAGCCGCATCTACCTCATATTTTGAGAAATGTTATTCTGCACATCAATTGTTCGCACAAGTTTTATCAGCCTCAGGTGTACATATTGAAGCATCAAATATTTAGAGAGGCGCTTGTGTTCATTCACAAATTTAACAAAGGACAGTGCCTGCAACTCGGCATACAGCAAGCTTATTGGAGAATCATTGACTACGTGTCCATGTACTAAATAAGTCCGATTTCTCAACTAATTCAGTTCAAACTCAACATCGTACAACCCATGGAAATACCTTAATCTAATCGTGGTTGGCTTTTGAAAAGTCGGACTAACACACCTCGACTATGCGATTGAAAACCAGATCTCTCGAGGGTTATAACCCAGAAGCAGATCCCGTTCAATTAAAAACAGGCAACCACTCGAATGAAGAGAAGACTGAGTATTTGCTTCACAAATTTATTGAACAGAACATTTTGAGAATGCCTTGTTTTAATGTGTGTCATTGGCCAACTGGAAAAGCAATACATTTATCAGCGCAAAAAGAAAAAAGTGCCCCCCTAATGTGTAGGGGGCCCACATGTCGTAGGACAATAGTTGCATTAAAGAGTGTGCATGGACACTGTGACTTTAACAAAATAACAAACTATTTGAGAAATCAGACTAATTTAGTGCATTGAAACTTAGCCACAGAACACAGTCTTTGTCCTCCTCTTGCAAACTGGGGGTGTTAGAGTCGTCTTCCTTGGTGTCAGACTTGAATGGACTAAGGGTTGATTTGCATTAGTTTTGCTTTTACTTTTGTCTAAAGGGGAGTCACTTTTTCTTCTGTCTGGTGTTTTGGAACCTGTTGATTGTGGTGAATTTAGTTTGCTTTTTCGATGGCCGAGCCGATTGTTTTTTTTGGGGGGGTCTGCATCGTACGTATCTTGTTGTGTCTTCTCCATAATGGGGGTGAGTTCATAACGGGCAAAAGGCTAACAGAATTATTGTGTGAGTGCATTTGATTTATTGTGAACCATTTACTGCATGTGCCTCACAATACGAAGGTCCTGAGTTCCATCATTGGCTCGGGATCTGTCTGTGTGAAGTTTGCATGTTCTCCCTTTGACTGCGTGAGTTCCCTCCGGCCACTCCGGCTTCCTTCCACCTCCAAAGACATGCACTTGGGGATAGGTTGACTGGCAACACTAAATTGACCCCAATGTGTGAATGTGGTGTGAATGTTGTCTGTCTATCTGTGTTGCCCCTTTGTTGAGGTGGTGACTTGTCCAGGGTGTACACCGTCTTTCGCCCAAATGGAGCTGAGATAGGGCCCAGCACCTCCGCGACGCAGAAAGGGACAAGCGGTAGAAAAATAGATGGATGGATGGATGGATGGAATTGAGCCACCGTGACCCGTTCGGCAAGTTCATTGGTCGGATGTGACAAGGATGCATTTATTGGTTGTATGTAAAGCTGTAAACCTGGGAAAATCCATAGATTAGTCACAGCATTGTATAAACCGCAGCATTCTAAGGGTGGGAAACAAGTAGAGGCTTATTATAGACTGCTTGCGTTTGTAATGATAGTATTCTTCCCCACATGTTCTGTAATGCCCCGTCATATTATACAGTTGTGTGTTTTTACATCCTATTGACGCTTTGTATAATTGCCTTGCGGAGGTGTAGTGGTATTAAGTGGTGGATTAGGTTAGTTAAGTCCCTGATGCACTGAAGGCCCCAGGTATTAAATGCACTATAAGCATGTTCTGCTGGTCAAATTGACCAAACTGCAGTCAGAATTAACGTCGGGTAGGCGTTGAAATGCCCACGGCAGAAGCACCAGTTAATGTACTGTTGATGAGAAAATTAACTTATATACACTTCATTATAAACCCAGCAGACCTCAAGGACCCAGACTTTTATGAAGCCGGGACCAGATGTCATGCAGCCACAGCCCCAATTAATCTCCGGGCCTAGTAACACGCCCCTTGAAACAAAACACACAAAAAAAATCCTGATAGGATGCGGAGGTCCGAGGCAGTAAGTGGAAAGCAAGGGTGAGAGATGCTATCCAAGGAGCAGCCGGCCCTGGCGAGCCTGCAGAGAGTGAGATAAGAAGAGAGGGGGGCGTCTATGGTGGAGCCTGGGTCTCAGAGAGGAGGCTGAGGTTATTCATTGCTCTGCTGTGAAAGCTTGAGAAAATTACCCAGGGCCTGCTGGCTGTGATACAAGGGGGGACCGGCAGAGTGGGGGCTCCCTCTCACCCCTTTGTTCCACATCCATCTGCTTCAATCTCACAATGGCTCATCAGGACCAAGCAGGGTGGAGGGGTGGAGCTGCACAGTCTCTCAGAATGGGAGGATGTGAGGGGGAGAAGATGGAGGGAGCAACCTGTAAGACTTTGGTGGGTGCTGTGAGGCAGGGCAGGGAGAGTGAATGTAAAAGCAATAGGAGATAGCGAGCGATTGCTTGTTGAGATTGAATGAATGGCGCCACAGCTGACGAGCTGTGACAGGGTGCGTCGGGAAAGGCCAGAGAGGTGCTTGTTTACATTGTTATTTTCTGGGAGGAATCGGGCTGGCAGCTCCTCTTCACTCTGAATAATCAGTACTTTGCTTAGAAGCAGACACCCCTTCAAACCATGATAAATGCACCACTTCAGACCCGAGCAGGCAAAAGGACAGCAGTTGTCTCGAAATGTCTTGACCACCATATTTATCTTGTTGAGGAATGATCAGATGATGGAGGGTGTTTTCTTCCATTACACAGGTAATTATAGGTGTTTTTTTGAGGCAGGAATAGCATCAGGCAGGTTCGCTTTTTAGTTATGTAATGCAATAGGGATGCTGTAGTGGAATCATCTGGATTATTCTTATTTTAACTATAAAATGGATCATGCTTGCTTAATCTTGTCAACGTTACACTCCCCACCCTTAACACACTTACAATATTTATTTATTCAAGGTGCATGTAACTGATGATTCACCGCTTCTATTCTGTATCGCTGCAAGTCTGTCTTGAGGGAAAAAAAGGTCAGCGTTTCTTATTCAAAGTGAAGCAGGTTTTATTCATGGCGCTCCGTCTTCAATGTGGATTTATACATACATAATGTAAAGTATTCCAACAACATTCCAGCAATCATTTGTATTACAGTATAGCAATGAACAATATTTGACTAAAAATACTTAACACACAGTCATTATTTTTTAAATATAGTAAACATGTCCAAAATGTGAATATTTAGTGTGAGTGTCGTTATTATCGAGGACTGCCTTAATCCTCTTAGGCAGGAGTCTCAAACATGCGGCCCGCGGGCCAATTGCGGCCCCTCGAGACGTTATTATGCGGCCCGCACTTTGACATGACAATTTAATCTTGGTGCGGCCCGCGAGTTTAATAGGAACAGGGCTTGACAGCGTCATACTTGCCCACGTCCCCAATTTTCCCGGGAAACCCCTAAATTTCAGGGCACCAATTCTCTCAAGCCCCTGTGGATTTATACCATACTAACAATATTCAGGGAGTGCCAATATGGCACTGCCTTTTGCATCCACTACATCCTGAACTGGCAGCGTGCAAGCCTGGTTATAAGTTGCACGTGTGTTATTGCAAGATACAGTATATTTGATCAACAGCTACACACGTCACAGTGAGGGTGGCCGTAAAAAAAAACTTTAACACTATTACAAATATGTGCCAGACTGTGAACCCACACCAAACAAGAATGACAAACACATTTTGGGAGAACATCCGCATCGTAACGCAACATAAACACAACATAACAATTATCCAGAATCCCATGCAGCCCTGACTATTCTGGGCTACAATATACACACCCCCGCTACCAACAACCCTCCACTCCCCCACCCTCCCTACTTGCGTTGGTTGAGGCGTTGTATATTGTAGCCCGGGAGAGTCAGGGCTGCAAGTTGTTCTGGGTATTTGTTCTCTTGTGTTTAAGTTGTGTTAGGGTGCGGAAATTCTCCCAAAAAGGGGTTGTCATTCTTGTTTGGTGTGGGTTCACAGTGTGGCGCATATTAGTAACAATGTTTAAGTTGTTTATACGGCCACCCTCAGTGTGACCCGTATGGCTGAACACGTACGTCTTGCAGCCATGTATGCTGTTTTGTACAAGTCTCTCACAACGTGTTACAGAGCCGGCACATTGATTGTGTGATGTAAAAGCCTGCGCGATGACATGTAGTAGAGTAGTAGTCTTCTTCTAGGACAGTGGTTCTCAAATGGGGGTACGCGTACCCCTGGGGGTACTTGAAGGTATGCCAAGGGGTACGTGAGATTTAAAAAAATATATTTTTAAAATAACAACAATTCAAAAATCCTTTATAGATATATTTATTGAATAATACTTCAACAAAATATGAATGTAAGTTCATAAGCTGTGAGAAGAAATGCAGAAATGCAATATTCAGTGTTGACAGCTAGATTTTTTGTGGACATGTTCCATAAATATTGATGTTAAAGATTTCTTATTTTGTGAAAAAATGTTTAGAAATAAGTTCATGAATCCAGATGGATCTCTATTAAAATCCCCAAAGAGGGCACTTTAAGTTGATGATTACTTCTATCACTTGTTTATTTTTCAACAAGTTTTTAGCTTTTTTTATATCTTTTTTTCCAAACTTTATCGTCGATTTTCTCTACTAAATCCTTTCAGCAAAAATATGGCAATATCACAAAATGATCAAGTATGAGACATAGAATGGACCTGCTATCCCCGTTTAAATAAGAAAATCTAATTTCAGTAGGCCTTTAAATGCTCCTACTAAGGTAGCAGCAACATAGATGACGCATCAGAATCCATCGTTAGCAATAGATTAGTCATTTTTGCGAACGCTGTCTCCGTAGAGTGATCTGGCCTGAAACCGGATTGAAAGGTTTCACACAGATTGTTAGACGCTAAGTTTTCATTTAGCTGCTGTGCAACAATTTTTTCGAGGATTTTCTAAATAAACATAAGGTGGGACACCGGCCGGTGGTTTACTATGAGGTCAAGTTCAAGGTTAGGTCTTTTGAGCAAAGTAAAACACAGTTTATTTAATGTAGATAATTTTAGTATTTTTGTATCATAAATATAATATTACATTTTTTTTAAATAAGAAAAATATGCATATGTATGTATATATATATATATATATATATATATATATATATATATGCATATTGTTCTTATTTTTAAAAAAGGTAATATTATATTACCTTAAGTATATATATACATATATGAATACATACATACATATATATATATACATACATACATATATATACATATAAATATAAATATAAATATATATATATATATATATATATATATATATATATATATATATATATATATATATATATATATATATATACATGTATACATGTACAAACCCCGTTTCCATATGAGTTGGAAATTGTGTTAGATGTAAATATAAACGGAATATAATGATTTGCAAATCATTTTCAACCCATATTCAGTTGAATATGCTACAAAGACAACATATTTGATGTTCAAACTGATAAACTTTTTTTTTTGCAAATAATCATTAAGTTTAGAATTTGATGCCAGCATCGCATGACAAAGAATTTGGGAAAGGTGGCAATAAATACTGATGATGTTGAGGAATGCTCATCAAACACTTATATGGAACATCCCACAGGTGTGCAGGCTAATTGGGAACAGGCGGGTGCCATGATTGGGTATAAAAGCATCTTCCATGAAATGCTAAGTAATTCCCAAACAACGATGGGTGAGGGTCACCACTTTGTAAGCAAATTGTCGAACAGTTTTAGAACAACATTTCTCAACGAGCTATTGCAAGGAATTTAGGGATTTTACCATCCACGGTCCGTAAAATCATCAAAAGGTTCAGAGAATCTGGAGAAATCACTGCTCGTAAGTGATGATATTACGGACTTTTGATCCCTCAGGTGGTATTGCATCAAAAACCGACATCAGTCTGTAAAGGATATCACTACATGGGCTCAGGAACACTTCATAAAATCACTGTCAGTAACTACAGTTGGACGCTACATCTGTAAGTGCAAGTTAAAACTGTACTATGCAAAGTGAAAGCCATTTATCAACAACACCCAGGAACGCCACCGGCTTCACTGGGCCCGAGCTCATCTAAGATGGACAGATGCAAAGTGGAAAAGTGTTCTGTGGTCTGACGAGTCCACATTTAAAATAATATTTGGAAACAGAGGATGTGGTATCCTCCAGAACAAAGAGGAAAATAACCATTCGGATTGTTATAGGCGCAAAGTTCAAAAGCCAGCATCTGTGATGGTGTCTGGGTGTATTAGTGCCCAAGGCATGGGTAACTTACACATCTGTGAAGGCACCATTAATGCTGAAAGATCCATACAGGTTTGGGAGCAACATATGTTGTCATCCAAGCAACGTTATCATGGACGCCCCTGCTTATTTCAGCAAGACAAGTGTTACAACAGCGTGGCTTTGTAAAAAAAGAGTGCTGGTACTTTCCTGGCCCCCATGCAGTCCAGACCTGTCTCCCATCGAAAATGTGTGGCGCATTATGGAGCGTAAAATACGATAACGGAGACCCCGGACTGTTGAACGACTGAAGCTCTACATAAAAGAAGATTGGGAAATAATTCCACCTTCAAAGCTTCAACAATTAGTTTCCTCAGTTCCCAAACGTTTATTGAGTGTTGTTAAAGGAAAAGGTGATGTAACACAGTGGTGAACATGTCCTTTCCCAACTACTTTGGGATATATATATATATATATATATATATATATATATATATATATATATATATATATATATATATATATATATATATATATATATACATATATATATATATATATATGTATATATATATATATATATATATATATGTATATATATATATGTATATATATATATATATATATATATATATATATATATATATATATACATATGGGAGAGTGGGAGAGTGGCCGTGCGCAACCCGAGGGTCCCTGGTTCAAATCCCACCTAGTACCAACCTCGTCACGTCCGTTGTTTCCTGAGCAAGACACTTCACCCTTGCTCCTGATGGGTGCTGGTTGGCGCCTTGCATGGCGGCTCCGTCCATCAGTGTGTGAATGTGTGTGTGAATGGGTAAATGTGGAAGTAGTGTCAAAAGCGCTTTGAGTTCCTTGAAGGTAGAAAAGCGCTATACAAGTACAACCCATTTATCATTTATTCATATATATATATAGACTTGACATCATTGACATCATCAAATTTTGTTTTGTTCAAGAAAATAAAGTAATTCAAAGTCGGAGTCAGCTACCATGGTAACTTACTCTGTCAAATCCTTGATTTTACAATTTGGAATATTCAACATTGCTTGGATGTTAAACTTTTCTTTTAAATACATGTAAAAATTATAGAAACAAAAGGTTATTTGATATAGATTATTTTAGTATTTTCATATCATAAATATGATATTACCTTTTTAAAAACACGAAGGATATACATACACACATATATATATATATATATATATATATATACATATATATATATATATATATATATATATATATATATATATATATACCGTATTTCCTTGAATTGCCGCAGGGCATATAGTATGCGCCTGCTTTGAATTACTGTCGGGTCAAACTCGCTTTTCAAAATAATTAGCGCATGCGTAGTATTACCACCTGGTCAAATTCGTGACGTCACGCGTGACACTTACCCTGTCATCATTTTCAAAATGGAGGAGGCTGATTTCAATACCGGTAATTTGAAATCGCATAAAGGGAGAAAGATTAAGAGCTATTCAGTAGGATTTAATGTCAAAGCTTACATCACACTCAAATATTTACTGCATACCTTTGGTAAGTGCCGCAGTGAGAAGAGGTTTTCAAATAATTAGCGCATGCATACTTTTACCGCATGCCTTTGCCTTTGGTAAGCGCAGGAGTGAGAAGAGGTTTTAAATTAATTAGCGCCCCGGTGGCAATTCAAGGAAATATGTATATATATATATATATATAAATATATATATATATATATATATATATATATATATATATAGGGCAGTCAAAGTTACCGCATTAAATATAAGATCTGTTGAGCCACAAACTCGAAAATAGCGGGCAGAAATACACACAGAAAGAGGAACTTAATGGAAATCCCATACAAGATAAGACTATTTTATCTTAGATTGGACATCATCGGAGCAAACTATGTTGGCATGCTTTGCTGCTTGTAGAGAGGAGAAGCTTCACGTCCTTGTTTACATTACATTTGAGTTCAGTTCATCCATCCATCCATCCATTTTTTAGCGCATGTCCCTTTTGGGGTCATGAGGGATGCTGGAGCCTATCTCAGTTTCAGTTTATTTCAAACATGCATACGATACAATGTAATGCATCCCATATTTCCAGTTTTTTCATTACAGCACGTCCGAAAAGGAGTAGAAGGAAGCAGAGCTACCCCTTTTCATATCATAGCAATGTTATCCCATTTTCTTGTTCTGTTTTTGTAACAGAACAGTGAATAAATAAATAATGAATTAATGATATTCCATAGTAAGTAAACAAATATTAATTACATAAATAATCATTATCTACAAAAAAGGGTTTAAGATGTTAATTGTTCTTCTTTGTACGTTATGAACACTTGTAGTTTGAACATTCTCTTAAACTGAATTATATTGTTTTTTTTTTTTATTTTATTTCCTTGTTTAATACATTCCATAATTTTATTCCACATAGAGATATGCTAAAGGTTTTAAGTGTTGTACATGCACACACATGTTTTAAATTAGATTTTCCTCTAAGGTTTTTTTTCTCCTCTTTTGTTGAGAAGAATTGTTGTACATTCTTGTGTAGCAGGTTATAGTTTGCTTTCTACATAATTTTAGCTGCACCAAATCATTGAATTTCAATATTTGTGATTCAATAAAACAAGGGTTAACTATACCTAGCATTATTTTATTTGATCTCTTCTGGAACACCATTAGTGATTGAAGCGCACATTTGTAGTTGTTTCTCCATATTTCTACATAATAACTCAGATATGGTATTACTACCGAGCAGTAGAAGTTATAAAGTGCTCCTTTAAGTTGTATATTTTTTACATGAGGTTTCCATTTCATTTTATCATATATTATGACACCCAAAACTGTGTTTTCTTTTACCCTTCCAATTTCTACCCCGTCTATGTTTAACTTTCCCCCTACGGTTACGAAATAGCATTATTTTAGTTTTACCGACATTCAAAGAGTCTGTTTTCGTCAAACCAACTTTTTTATTTGTTTATTTCTTCTATTATTTGTATAAGCATTTGTGTGTTCTCTCTTGAACAAAATGCAGTTGTATCATCTGCAAATAATACTGAATTTAATTTATTAAAGTTTGAACAATTTTGGTCCAAGTATTGATCCTTGAGGCACAAAATATTTTTAGGTCTGATTCCATCTCTTTGTAATTTTTTTATTAAGATAGTATGACTGATTGTGTCAAATGCTTTTGTTAAAACCATAAACACTTCAGCTGTGATGATCTGTTGCCTGGAGAATTTTTTTTTTAGTTTAAGACTCCTTTATTCTGTTTCTGCACCCCTGGGTTTGTGTTTCTTGGTTGCCATGAGTGCTGATTATTTTCACCTGCCTTTGATTGGTGTTCGGGACGCTTACCTGCTCCCGGGCACTAATCAGAGAGTTGAACTGATTAACATGGACTCCGACTTAAACAAGTTGAAAAACGTATTCGGGTGTTACCATTTAGTGGTCAATTGTACGGAATATGTACTGTACTGTGCAATCTACTAATAAAAGTATCAATCAATCAATCAGTTATTTATGAAGATTTTCTGTCTAGGGTACACTTATTAATGATGAGAAAGTTTGAAAACGTATACGATTATTGCGATTAATTTCGAGTTAACTATGAACAATGCAATTAATCACGATAAATATTATAATATATTATAATATTATACAAAAATGTATATGCATATGGGCTGATAATAAAATGTGAATAAATGTTGAATTATTCAAGTGCATTCAAACTTACTGTATATATTAATGCTGGCAGTATTTATATCTTAGGTCAGTTCCATGTACTTTTTTGTATGAATTTTTTCTAAAAATGTGTTGATAGTCACCACGAGCGCACACTAACATGTTGGGTAAAGAAAGACATGTTCTATCCCCGGTTGCTATGGTGAATCGTTGTTTTAATGCATATGTCATAGCGATGACAAGTTTAAGATGTTTTTGCATTTCACGAGTGAATGTATAAAACGATCGACTCGGTCCCACAGGAGCTTTTACTGCAGCGTTCCCAGCAGAATCCTATCTCAAAGGCAGCCAGAGTCGCAGGCGCTCACACAACCAACGGACATATGGCCAGTCTTTCTTCGTCTGTTGTGCTATTTACGGCTCAGTTGCTCATCATTTGTTTTGCCTCTCAGGAACCAGTATGAAACCTGTTTGAATTCTCAATAAAACATTTCTGTATATATATATATATGTATATATATATATATATATATATATATATATATATATATATATATATATATATATATATATATATATATATATATATATATATATATATATATATCTGTGTGTGTGTGAAAGACAGTCATTGTCATGTAGATCCTTTTGTTATTTAGGTGTAAAACGTGGATTGATGGTAGGTGTAAAACGTGGATTGATGGAAGGATATATATATATATATATATATATATATATATATATATATATATATATATATATAGAACAGTTCATGCATAATGTTATCACGGTGTCAGCATACCACGAAAGACTTCAGTTGTACCTTTGCTCGGTCTTTGGCTTTTGGCTCTTTGGCAACACACAAGTTAGGTCAGAGGATCAGCATTTTTTAACTAGCGGTGTAGTTTGCAGCCTGTTTTTTTAGAACATATGTAATTTTACAAGCTTTGTTGGGCTCAAACCCAGCTCTCAGGGGAATAAGTCACATTTGGGCGAAAAAAAGTCAACGAGCTAATTGCCACGATCGATTGACGCAAGCAGTTGAAAGTGTAAACATCATGTGCACAAGCATAAATCAACATCAGCATGTATTTAACACTCTGCTTTTGTTCTGTGGATGAATGTGAGTCAGATATTTAATTTGAGCTACTTTTCCCCCTTCCAACACCCGAGGGGAATCTTTGTTTGCCAGCTGGTCTCGTAGGTCATCAGGGAGCTTGTTCACTTCCTGCCCCTGCCCCAAAACAACACTGAGCACAGCTGAGATTAGAATCCTTAAGAGTTGAACAGGAGAATATGTTTTATGATCTATTGCTTGATTATAGTAGCTCTAAAATGTGAAATGTATGAACTGTAGTAATGTAAAAGTTGACTATAAAAACACAATAGTATTCAGAAATATCAAAATAAAGAGATTGGATTCACCCAAGGGAAAGCCATTATTACTTAGCTAATCGGGTACAACACCAAATCAAGTAATATAACAAGGACTTGACAAACTATAAAAAATCAAACTTACGGTAAAACAAAAAGTATAAAATAGGATTGTATCGTTTTGACAATTATTGCACTGAAAACACTACGCCCTCTGGCTGTGTGTACCTGTTCAACCCTTTTGGTCATTAGTCTCTCCAAAAAGTTCCTATATCCTAAACTGCAGGATCCCACTATTTCTAAAGCAAACCAACTTGCTTGATTTAACAGCAACTGACCTGCTGGACAAACATTTCCAACCCACACCTGCAGCTCCTGAAACCGAGAAAACAGTCCTGGTAAATTGAGATGATAAGCAGGCCTACCAACATCAACATTAATGGTTAAATCTCCAAAAATATCATTAGATAAAATGTATGTGGACCAGACAAAACCCACAGAAATAAAAAGAGAACAGAAAATTGATCACAAAAAAATGGTCTTTTAAATTTAATGAGTTAACACGTGATTAACCACAAAAAAAAAAAAGAAAAAATCCCTGTTAGCACACAAATTAATCACCTAATTTGTGTTTACTGTACATGCTCCTTTACTTGATTTTCTGGTGCTTACCTGAAAAGCAGCATAGGTTGTTATACGGTCAGTGATCCGTTCAATGCACACGTCATACGCCATCTCTGCAGCAGACCACCAATGAGGCCTGTATGGTGGAGTGGCCGGACTAAAGACATTTCTTTGTCAAAAGTTTTCCAAAATGCACCTCAGACCATCCATCCATCCATTTTATACCGCTTGTTCAACAAAATTGTCGGTTCTGATGAGACAAAGATTGAACTCTTTGGCGTGAATGCCAGGTATCATGTTTGCAGGAAACCAGGCACCGCTCATTCCCAGGAGACATCCTGGATAAAAACCAATGCTTCCCATCCAATCTAATAGAGCTTGAGAAGTGTTGCAAAGAGGAATGGGAAAAACTGCCCAAATATAGGTGTGCAACGCTTGTTGCATCATATTCAAAACGACTTGAGGTTGTAAATATTTATTTACATGTGATTTTTTTTGTTATTAATTTGCCTGTAAAATTTTGAGGAAAAAAAAGAATTGATTCGATTTTGGAATATGGCTGTACCATAACAAAATATGGAAAAAATAAACAAATGTGAATATTTCTTTATGCATATACATACATATATATACATACATACATATATATGTACATATACATATATATACATACATACATACATACATATATATATAGGGACGGCGTGGCGCAGTGGGAGAGTTGCCGTGCGCAACCCGAGGGTCCCTGGTTCAAATCCCACCTAGTACCAACCTCGTCACGTCCGTTGTGTCCTGAGCAAGACACTTCACCCTTGCTCCTGATGGGTGCTGGTTGGCGCCTTGCATGGCAGCTCCCTCCATCAGTGTGTGAATGTGTGTGTGAATGGGTAAATGTGGAAGTAGTGTCAAAGCGCTTTGAGTACCTTGAAGGTAGAAAAGCGCTATACAAGTACAACCCATTTATCATTTATATATATATATATAGAAACCTTTTCCATATGAGTTGGGAAATTATGTTAGATGTATCGTATTTCCTTGAATTGCCTTGAAATAGTGCCGGTTCAAACTCGCTTCGCAAAATAATCAGCGCATGCTTAGTATTACCGCAGGGTCAAACGAGTGACACTTCCCCTGTCATCATTTTCAAAATGGAGGAGGCTGATTTCAATACCGGTAATTTGAAATCGCAGAAAGGGAAGAAGATTAAGAGCTATTCAGTAGGATTTAAGGTCCAAGCTATTGAACAGTAAGCAGCTATGTTTTATGAATATACCTGTGGAGCCTACGGGCCGACGGTCCGACAGACAGGCAGGGCACGGCTGGAGTTGGTTGGGAACTCCCTCGTCACGTGATGAGGGAGAGAAGCCAAGTTCCCAAAGAGTAAATAGCAAGAGCAAGAGCATACAACTACAGCTGATTGGACTGTGGCGGTCACGTGACTAGGAAGCGTGCAAAGAGTAAATAGAAAAGCAACAGCCTAATAGTCTCCACAAATGTATGTATGTATTTAACACATGCGTTACATAAAGGTAAGACCATAATAATGTTTTTTTTATTAAATGTGCTTTTCATGATGGTATCCTTACATCATATTTAAACGGGAATAGCAGGTCCATTCTATGTGTCATACTTGATCATTTCGCGATATTGCCATATTTTTGCTGAAAGGATTTAGTAGAGAAAATTGACGATAAAGTTTGCAACTTTTGGTACTTCCTGAAAAAGCCTCCCTTTACCGGAAGTCGCAGACGATGACGTCACATGTTGATGGCTCCTCATATATTCACATTGATTTTAATGGGAGCCTCCAACAAAAACAGTTATTCGGACTGAGAAAACGACAATTTCCCCATTAATTTGAGTGAGGAAGAAAGATTCGTGTTTGAGGATATTGATAGCGACGGACTAGAAAAAAAAAAAAAAAAAAACGAGTTAAAAAAAAAAAACGCGATAGCATTGGGACGTGTTCCGATGTTTTTAAACACATTTAGTAGGATAATTGTGGGAAATCCCTTATCTTTCTATTGTGTTGCTAGTGTTTTAGTGAGTTAAATAGTACCTGATAGTCGGAAGGGTGTCTCCACGGGTGTCTTGACGCGCAGTGTCTAAGGGGAGTCGACGGCAGCTTTATGGACGGCACAAGCTCAGCTTTTAACCGGTAAGAACGGACTTTTTAACCACAATTTTTTCACCGAAACCTGCTGGTTGACATTTGGTCTGGATTCATGTCTGCTTGTCCGCGCTCTGATCCATAGTAAATTTTCACCTCCAGGAATTTTAAACAAGTAATCACCGTGTGTTTGTGTGGCCAAAGGCTAAAGCTTCCCAACTCCATTTTTCTACGGTGACTTCTCCAATATTAATTGAACAAATTGCAAAAGATTCAGCAACACAGATCTCGAAAATACTGTATAATTATGCCGTTAAGGCAGACGACTTTTACCCGTGTGTGTGCGTAGCGTTCACACTTCTTAAAACCCTGTGACGTCACGCATATACATCATCATTACACAACGTTTTCAAGACGAAACTCCCAGGAAATTTAAAATTGTAATTTAGTAAACTAAAAAAGCCGTATTGGCATGTGTTGCAATGTTAATATTTCATCATTGATGTATAAACTATCAGACTGCGTTTCAGTAGGCCTTTAACTTTTTTACCGCATGCCTTTGGTAAGCGCAGGGGTGAAAAGAGGTTTTAAATTAATTAGCGCCCCGGCGGCAATTCAAGGAAATACGGTAAATATAAACGGAATACAATGATTTTCAAATCCTTCTCAACCCATATTCAATTGAATGCACTACAAAGACAAGATATTTGATGTTCAAACTAACAAACTTTATTTTTTTTTTTGCAAACAATAATTAACTTTGAATTTCATGGCTGCAACATGTTTCAAAGTAGTTGGGAAAGGGCATGTTCACTTTTGTATTACATCACCTTTTCTTTTAGCAACACTCAATAAAAGTTTGGGACCTGAGGAAACTAATTGTTGAAGCTTTGAAAGTGGAATTCTTTACCATTCTTGTTTTATGTAGAGCTTCGGTTGTTCAACAGTCCGGGGTCTCCGCTGCCGTATTTTACGCTTCATAATGCGCGGCACATTTTCGATGTGAGACAGATCTGGACTGCAGGCGGGCCAGGAAAGTACCCGCACTCTTTTCTTACGAAGCCACACTGTTGTAACACGTGCTGGATGTGGCTTGGCATTGTCTTGCTGAAATAAGCAGGGGCGTCCATTAAAAAGACGGCGTTTAGATGGCAGCATATGTTGTTCTAAAACCTGTATGTACCTTTCACCATTAATGTTGCCTTCACAGATGTATAAGTTACCCATGCCTTGGGCACTAATGCACCCCCATACCATCACAGTCTGGATGGTTCGCTTCCCCTTTGGTCTGGATGACACAATGTCGACTATTTCCCCAAAAAATTTAAATGTGTACTAGTCAGACCACAGAACACTTTTCCACTTTGCATCAGTTCATCTTAGATGATCTCGGGCCCAGAGAAGCCGGCGGTTTTTCTGGATGTTGTTGATAAATGGCTTTCGCTTTGCATAGTAAAGTTTTAACTTGCACTTACAGATGTCGCGACACACTGTATTTAGTGACAGTGGTTGTCTGAAGTGTTCCTGAGCCCATGTGGTGATATCCTTTAGATTGATGTCGGTTTTTGATACAGTGCCGTCTGAGGGATCAAAGGTCACAGTCATTCAATGTTGGTTTCCGGCCATGTTGCTTACGTGGAGTGATTTCTCCAGATTCTCTGAACCTTTTGATGATATTATGGACCGTAGATGTTGAAATCCTTACATTTCTTGCAATTGCACTTTGAGAAACGCTGTTCTTAAACTGTTTGACTATTTGCTCATGCAGTTGTGGACAAAGGGGTGTACCTCACCCCATCCTTTCTTGTGAAAGACTGAGCATTTTTTGGGAAGCTGTTTTTATACCCAATCATGGCACCCACCTGTTCCCAATTAGCCTGCACACCTGTGAGATGTTCCAAATAAGTGTTTGATGAGCATTCTTCAACTTTATCAGTATTTATTGCCACCTTTCCCAAATTCTTTGTCATGTGTTGCTGGCATCAAATTCTGAAGTTAATGATAATTTGCAACAAAAAAAATGTTCATCAGATTGAAAATCAAAAATGTTGTCTTTGTAGCATATTCAACTGAATATGGGTTGAAAATGATTTGCAAATCATTGTATTCCATTTATATTTACATCCAACACAATTTGTATGTGTATATATATATATATACATATATATATATATATATATATACAGTACAGGCTAAAAGTTTGGACAAACATTCTCATTCACAACACAACCGATGGTGCCAACCCCATTGATAAAGCAAGAAATCCCAACCCTGATAAGGCACGCCTGTGAAGTGAAAACAATTTCAGGTGACTACTGTTATGATCCGCTGCTTGGATCATATTATGTTTTAGGTTTTTAGTCTTTTTGTATTATGTTCAGTTAGTGTTTGACTTTTTTAGTTCCTGGTTGTACTTCCTTGTTTATTCGGTGACCATATTTTCGCATTAGTTTCACCTGCCTTTTGGTTTTGACGCGCACCTGCCTTGTGATTACCACCTGGATTTAAGCCTGCCTTCTTTCTTCATTCTTTCTTGCTTCCTAGTTTGTGTTCACACAACAGTGACGACTTTGATTCCCGATCCTGGATTCCTGTTTGCTACTAGCTAGCTTCCACGCTAAGTAGTTTTTTTATTCTTCTAGCTCACATGCTAGCTCTTTTGGTTTGCCTTTTGTGCCTTGTGCAAGTTTTTCTTTTTCTTAGTCCGATTTATATTTTAAAATAAATCATTGTTTCTTACCTCCACGCTGTGTCCGAGCCCGACTGCATCTAGAGAGAATGAACCCGCATCACGATGCCACGCAATCGTCACAACTACCTCTTGAAGCTCATCGAGAGAATACAGAGAGCGTGCAAATCAGTAATCAGAGCAAAGGGTGGCTATTTGAAGAAGCTTGAATATAAAACATGTTTTCAGTTATTTCACACTTTTTTGTTAAGTACATAACTCCACATCTGTTCATTCATGGTTTTAATGCCTTCAGTGATAATCTACACTGTAAATAGTCATGAAAATAAAGAAAAAACATTGAGTGAGGAGAACGTGTGTCCAAACTTTTGGCCAGTGAGGAATATATACATGTATGTATATACAAACCCCAAAAATATCTACTGGTGCACTCATGTTTTGCTTTATTATAGTGAGAAAGAAGCAACCGCAAATAAGCAACCACACATTTAAAAACATGCCCAAAAAACACAAACCGCAACTCATGAACTTTGCAAGCGACTACAGAAAAAGTGTGGCTTATAATAAACGGCTTTGACAACAATTCTGCTGCGAGCAGCTTAGAATTCCAAAATGAAAAAAATGTTGTTTTTGTGGAGAGAGCGACCTGCCAGGACGTTGCAGCTAAACTTGCCATTCAATTTACGTTATTATTTGTCCATTTCTTCTCTGTATTTGTTGCTGTGACTCAGAGGCACGATGCTTTTCCACCGCTACGACATACAGACTGAGGATAACATTGGAAGCATGTTATCGTGCAATAATTGATATTACAATATATCGTGTTACATCACGATATATTGCAGATGGCTTCCTATGCACTGTGTCTTAGTGGCCTCACAACTACACAACTGCATGTGACGATTCCCAAGTATATGTGCCGTGATGCATAGTACAAGGGCATGCTCTGCATTTCAGACACATCCCTTAGATATTTGCCTATTTCCGCCATTTCCACTTATTATTTAAGTAGGGGTATTTTCATGGTGCAACTAATTGCAAGTAACACAACATGCAAAGTTGGAATGTTATTGCTCATAATATTTATTGGGATTTTACAGAACTCAATAACTTGGCACATCGGTTTTCGTTCCAAAAGTTCAGACGAAAACCAGAGCCGTTTTCCCCATAAAAAAAAAAAAAATACAAGTTATTTGTTCCTGTCACTCAAAAATAATAACACAAGACATATTTCATGGAAAACAATCAGTCACAACTTGGCTTGGACTTGGATTGTTTTTTCGACGCAGATGAGGATCAGCACGAGCGAGGCGTGGACGCGAGTACATAATATTTATTTATTAAACAAACAACAAAAAGCGCTCACAAAGGAGGTACGAAACTTGGCTACACAGTACAAACGTGAAACAAAAACACCTGCTCGATGGCATGAAATGATGGACATAAACTAAAGGACTTCGCACAAAAACAATTGGCTATGAACTATAAACAAAGACTTACTTGGACAAAATTAACAGCGTAGCAAGGCATGAAGCAGATAAACGAGGGTGTGAAGGAGGTGCAGCGTGTGTGAAGATCCCAGAATGAAGACAAGAAAAAGAGTGACTTAAGTAGCTATGATAATTAGTGCAAACAGGTGTGAGGCTGAGGACAGGCACGTGACATGACAGGTGAAAACTAATGAGTTGGCATGGAGACGAAAACAAACCAGGAAGTGCCAAGACAGAACTTAAATGTCCAAAAAACTAAACATAACCTGACCAAAACCAAAACATAAACTTACAGGCGTGACACAATCATAGTTTATATGCATAAAACAATGTGAAATACATTTAAATGGCAAAAGAAATGATAAATGAACAATTCACATCACTTTTACCTTCATTGAAGACGTCGAAGAGTGGAGAGGAAGTACATGAAACGAGAGTCAAGCGGACGTCCGATTCGTAACTTGTTACACTTTCTCTATTGAATTCAATAGTGTTTCTCACCTTCTTTGTCACAACTTTCTTTGGCAACATGGTGGTTTATTTTGAAGCCGTACGAAATAAAATAAAAAACCAAGAAACTGATTCATAATGCTTGGGATTCTTTGTTGTATTATTCAATAATACACAGGCAAATGAGCTGCACAATATTAGACCCTAAGATAACTAATATGTCATATGAAAACTGTGTTGATTTCAGGGTATAAAATTGGCATTAAGTCCCCAAATCTTTTAAAAGTTTAGTTGCAAACATAATATTGACTACAGTTAATCAGTCAAACATAATTCATCCAATGTATTTCACTTTTTAAGGTCGTGATTAGGGTTGCAGTTGTTGAGCTGAATGAAACCTATCCCAGCTGATTTTGGATTGTAGGTGGGGGTAATCCCTGGACTGGTCATTGGTCAATCACAGTAGTGTCTAATTAGTCCAACATGCATGTTTTTGGAATGTGCGAGAACGCTGGAGAACCTGAAGGAAACTCGCATAAGCACAGGGAGAACAATCAAACTCCACACAATATGTGTCAAATATTGATGCTGTAATGTTGTCTCCAATTGAATATTCTGTCTTCAGCCTTAAATGAAATGTACTTTGATGAAATGTCAGATGTTTAATGCATAATGTTTCCTCTGCAGCATTCTCTGCTTTGGGGTCTGTCTAAACCTGAGCTGCATCGATCCAGTGTGATAAGCTCCCTGAAATGAATCATCCTTGACCTCACACTTACATGCCTGATCAATAGCAGGAAAACAGTCCTCGGTTTCCCTTTGGTGTGTTTGTAAAGATCCTTTTCTTCATCCATCTGACAGCAAATCTTCGTTGTGGGATCAGAGGTTGTCTCCAGTGAAAAAAACAATGTTTGCTTAGAGCCCCACGGACCAGTGGAGGCAAATACTCAGGAGCACTCAAAGGAATTATGTGTCCTGGATGACAATTCATCTTTTGTAACTGTGCCCAAATGGCGTCCTTCTCCACTGGCTATGCATGTGGAAGACAATTGCACAAACGTAATGCACTGCTTAAAAGGACATCGCATTATCTGGAAAACAAAATACTTGGTTCAACTTTACATACAGATGTACTTTATATTGTATGGACTTGAAACAGTTGTTTGCTCTATTAATAAGAAGATTATCAATGGGGGAAAAAATACCAGTTAGCTAAACATCTATTCCCTTACATTCCCAGGTAATTATTCAATTGACGAGGCTGGAGCTTTTTAATTAAGTCTTTATGATGTGTGCTAAAACACACCATTAATTCTGTTTTCAATTATTAGACCAACATAGGTAGTTAGTTTTATCTGTAGCTATCCACAATATAAAATAACTTATCTTATGTATGGTAAAAATGCTAAAATAAAAAGTATCACAAAATACAAAATACTCTATAACTATAGTTTTCAAACTTTTTTCACCAAGTAATACCTTAGAAAAAACTAGTCTCTCCAAGTACCACCGTTATGACCAACATCAAAATACAGTAGCATAGTAAGCCTACTTCCTGAAAAACAAGGCAGAGGTTTTATTCAACACAAATATTTAATATGTTTGGCAACTGTAACATTACACACAGTATTTAGTTATCTAAATAAAACACTGTACTTTAATCAGGTGATTCTTTGGCGTACCACCAGATGAAGCCTGCGTACCACTAATTGTACACGTACCACCGTTTGAGAAACCGTGTTCTATAACTCAGTGTTTTTCAACCACTGTGCCGTGACACACTAGTGCGCCGTGAGATACAGTCTGGAGTGCCGTGGGCGATTATGCATTTTCACCTATTTGGGTTAGAAATATTTTTTACAAACCACTAATTAAAATCTGCAAACAATGTGCCATTGTTGAGTGTCTGTACTGTCTAGAGCTCGGCAGAGTAACCATGTTTTACTGGGGCTGGGCGATATATCGATATACACGACATATCGCAGGTTTGGATCTGTGCGATATAGAAAATGACTATATCGTGATATTCCAGTATACGTTCGCACGCAGTTGCTTTTAGTTGCGGGCATTACACTACAGGCTATCCTCGCTCTTTCCTGTCTTTCCTTCTCACTGACAGAAATCGCACCTTCTTACATACGTCACATACCGTCACGTCATATGTCACATACGGATACGCCCTCGCGGAGCAGAGAGTTAGCAGCATGGGTAACGTTAGCTGTGATGCTAGCAGAGCCGTGCGAGTGGGAATATGAGAGAAAGAAGGTGCGAATGAAGGAATAATTAATTCCCAAGAAAAAAAGCTGAGGGTCCATCGTCTGGCGGTGGTTTGGCTTCAAGTGGAAATATGTCGAACAGACAACCGTAATAAGTCAAGCATGCGGCACAAACGTTGCTATTAAAAGTAGCATTACTGCTAATATGTAGCATCATTTGAAAAGTCACCTGATAGAGAATGAAGAGTGATTACTTCGCATGTCAACATCTCCGTTCGGTGCCACACGCCCACACCATCAAAATGCCGAGGCAAACATTACCACATCAACACCGTATAAAAAAAAATAGAATTTAATAACGTCCGTAGTAACTTACCACATAGCAAAGGACGAACACTATTTGATTTCCTATTATCCAGCTAATTTTTATTTGACACTTAAAATGCCTCTGAAAATCTTGCACATTCTGTTTTGGAAATGACATGAACATTTGTGCCACTGCTCAATAACTGTTTAATAAATACAGTTTTGGTCAATTGACTTAGTTGTGATTTTCTTCTCTGCATGAAAGTTTAAAAGTAGCATATATTAATGCAGTATGAAGAACAATGTTTTAATGTACTACATCATACTGCTGTGATTATATGTATCAAGTGTTCATTCAAGTCCAAAGCAAAATATCGATTTATATATCGTGTATCGCGATATGGCCTAAAAATATCGAGATATTAAAAAAATGCTATATCGCCCAGCCCTATGTTATAACATACCATATCAGTAGGTGGCAGCCGGTAGCTAATTGCTTTGTAGATGTCGGGAACACGTCGTGTAAGACGACAATGGTTTGTCGTGATCACAATATGCAGGGGACAGCGGGAGGCATTGTGCAGGTAAAAATGTATCTAATCCTTAAACCAAAAATAAACAAAAAATGAGTGCCCCTAAGAAAAGGCATTAAAGCTTAGAGAAGGCTATGTAGAATGAAAGTAAAACTGAACTGGCTACAAGGTCTTCTCTACGAGAGCGTCTTCTTGAGTCTTGAATTACAGAAGATGCCGCAGACTAATTCCTGTTCAACAAGCCGTGGTACGGTGGTAACATGAGTCTGGAGAGATGAAATAACGGCATTATTAAGCAGGTAGAGGTGATGTGTTGTGTATCCTGAAATCCTCTCTCGAAAGACAAAATGAAGCGGAGGCTCCTTCGTGGTTTCTTGTCAGAGATCTCCGTCCGCTTGGCGCTCTTTGTGGTTTTCCTAGTGACGGAGCAGCTTCCCCCTTTCTATCGTGAGATCCAGCCAGAGGAGATGTGGTTATATAAATTTCACCCGGCGGCGCAGGATCACGTCCCCACATCACTCATGTTTAGCATCGCTGTCTTTACGCCGCTGATTGTCATCCTGTTTTTTACCTTCATGACAAAGTCAGAGCGAGGAGACGCAAAGAAAGCATTACTGGGCATGAGTTTGACTCTGGTGCTCAACGGCGTCTTCACTAATGTCATCAAACTGGCTGTTGGCAGGCCCAGGCCGGACTTCTTCTACCGCTGTTTCCCGGACGGGCAGATGGACCTGGAGCTGCGCTGCACGGGCAACCCAGACGTGGTAATGGAGGGCAGAAAGAGCTTTCCCAGTGGCCACTCATCATTTGCTTTTGCCGGGCTGGGCTTTACTGCCTTCTTCATTGCCGGAAAGCTGCGATGCTTCAACACAGCAGGCCAAGGCAGAGCGTGGAGGCTCTGCGCGTTCCTCACCCCTTTAATTGTCGCGCTGACGATCGCTCTCTCCAGAACCTGCAACTACAAACACCACTGGCAAGACGTGTTGGTGGGCTCTCTGCTGGGCCTGTCATTCGCCTGGCTGTGCTACAGACAGCACTACCCTGCACTTCACGAACCAGACTGCCACCGACCCCTGAGTCACAGAGAGGGTATCCCTGCTGCACAGGAACGCAAGCTGGCCAACTCTAACTACATCCTGCCCCTGTGAACAACAAACTGCATCCTTTTTACTTGGGGCTGGGTATCATTTGAACCATCATGGATGAATGAAATGTAAAGGGTGGTACATGGGTTATTTTCTTCACTAAATGGACACACGGAGTAGGACACTTGGTTAAACAACCACGGTAACCACCCCATAGAGAGCCAACTATCTCTGTTGGTGATCCCAAACGACACATTTTTTTCCATATCAGTAATTATATGATAAAGATGGAGTGTAACACTTTTAGCTCAACATTTAATCTTGAATCATGATGTCAATATATTTGTGTAATTATGAAATGGTCAGTAGAAAAATTAACATTAACGTCATAGATTTCTGGTGGCCAATTTAACTAACTAATATGTTTTGCTTAGGACCTTGGACAATTAAGGACATGTTAGTGCCAACAGAAACTGGTTTGGAAAAAAAAATACAGAAGTATGTTGTCAGGGAAAAACAGCTCTCCCTTTTTAGAATTTGGCTGCTTTCACTTATTATTTGCCAGAGACTCACAAGTCATTGTTACTTTTGTGTAACTTGTGTTTTCTTAGGACTGCAGGCGTTATCAACTGATGCATCTCATAAAAATAGCACTAACACCTCTTCACAAATAGGGAAATCACAATCACATTCCTGCCTCAATATCATGACCTTCCTGTTGTTTATTTCCAATAGAACCCTCACTTGATTGGACTTTTACTGAAATATTTCCCAACTGAAATAACCTCAACTGTATGTTTTTGCCAGTGTTTTGTTTGCATATTTGCGTCAGTCTGTTAGCAGTGTAACTGATTTCAGCAGGAAAAAAAACAAGACAACAGTCCAGCTGTGACTATTGTCACAATGTTAACACAAAGAAATTAGATTTCTGTGACACATACGTACTTTATTTGGAGTTACTTATTTTCCATGGTGCTAGCATCCCAGTGCTCCTGCTGGTCAGGGTTCATATGATGTGCATATTTGTCAGCAATTAGATTTTCTCCAATTTCATGTAAGAAAAGGAGCATACATAGGGACGGCGTGGCGCGGTGGTGGAGTGGCTGTGCGCAACCCGAGGGTCCCTGGTTCAATCCCCACCTAGTATCAACCTTGTCACGTCCGTTGTGTCTTGAGCAAGACACCCTTGCTCCTGATGGGTGCTGGTTAGCGCATTGTATGGCAGCTCCCTCCATCAGTGTGTGAATGTGTGTGTGAATGGGTAAATGTGGAAGTAGTGTCAAAGCGCTTTGAGTACCTTGAAGGTAGAAAAGCGCTATACAAGTACAACCCATTATCAAAGTAAACAAAAAAAGAATGCTGGACGACAGCAAAAACTTACAGTGTGTGGAGCAGAGGCGGCATCCACAAAGTACATCCGTACATGACATGACAACAATGTACCGACAAAAAAAAAAAATAGCAACAACTTAAATATTCTTGATTGCTAAAACAAAGCAGGTGAGGGGAATAGCACTCAAATGAAGACATGAAACTGCAACGGGAAAAGCCACCAAAATAGAAGTGCAAGTGTTAGGGTCTGGTGTGGTGGATCCCAAGGATGCAGAGACGTATGTGGATAACAGTTCTTCCTTTTATTCTTTGGAGGAAGCGCGATGTGACAAAACAAAGGCGATGGTGGTAAACAAACAAAAACACACCATGTAAAAACTACTAATAGAATAGAGTAGAATGGAATAGAATAGAATGGAATGTACTTTATTGATCCCTGGGGGAAATTCAACACCACAGTTCGCTCACAATAAACAATGATAATAATAAATAATATAATATATATAATATAATATATATAATATGTGAATAATGTAAATATATTCTACATATATTCTACATTTAAGTGCCCCCCGTAACCCCGAAAGGGAATAAGCGGTAGAAAATGGATGGATGGATGGATAAGTGCAGTCAAGAAGGAACATGTGCATTATACAGTCTGATGGCTGTCGGTATGAAGGACCTCCTGTGTCGTTCCATGTTGCATTTTGGGAGTCTGAGCCTTCCACTGAATGTGTTGTCCATAATGGCTGGGAGTTTTGCTAGACTTCTCCTCTCTGACACCACCACCAGAGAGTCCAGCTCCATCCACTCCCACCACCTTACTGGCCTTCTCTACCAGCTTGTCCAGTCTGTACGTGTCCCTCACTCTTAGCCCGCTGCCCCAGCAAGCCAAGGCGTACAAGAAGGCGCCCGCCACCCCAGACTCGTAGAACATCTTCAACATCTTTGTACAGACGTTGAAGGATCCTAGCCTCCTGAGGAAGTAGAGGCGGCTCTGTCCCTTCTTGTAGAGGGCCTCAGCGTGTTTTGACCCATTCAGCTTGTTGTCCATGTGTACACCGAGATATGTATAATCCTCAACCATGTCCACATCCGCCCCCTTTATGGAAACTGGGGTCGCTGAAATACTCCTCCTCCTTCCCAGGTCCACAACCAGCTCCTTAGTCTTCGTCACATTGAGCTGGAGGTGGTTCTTTCCAAACCATGTGACAAAGTCCTCCACCAGTGCCCTGTATTCCACATCATCACCATCCTCAATACACCCCACTATCGCAGATGTCATCAGAAAACTTCTGAAGGTGGCAGGACTCTGATTGATAGTGGAAATCGGTGGTGTAAATGGTTAAGAGGAAGGGGGAGAGGACTGTGCCCTGCGGGGCCCCGATGTTGCTGACCAGCCTGTCAGACACACAGTCCTGCAGTCGCACATACTGTGGTCTGTCAGTCAGGTAATCTACAACCCAGGACACCAAAGGGGCCTCCACCTGCATCTTCTCCAACTTCACACCCAGTAGCCCAGGCCGTATAGTATTGAAAGCACTGGAGAAGTCAAATAACATGACCCTCACACTCGCAGGCTTGTCCAGGTGGGTGTGGGCTCGGTTCAGCAGGTAAATGACTGCGTCCCCCACTACCAGTCGTGGCTGGTAGGCGAATTGGAGTGGGTCCAGGTAGGGCTTGACTGTAGGGAGGAGTTGTTCCAGGACCAACCTCTCCATGGGCTTCATGATATTGGAGGTTAGAGCCACCGGCCTGTAGTCTCTTGACGTGCTGGGTCGCGTGCACTTGGGGATGGGGACCACACATGAGGTTTTCTGCATTGTGGGGACTTTCTGCAGCCTAAGGCTCATGTTGAAGATGTGCTGGAGCACACCACACAGCTGTGGGGTGCCAGCTTTGAGCACCCTGGGGCTCACACCGTCAGGACCCGCGGCCTTGCCTGTGTGTAACTTATTTAGCTATGCATTCACCTGTTCTGCAGACATACACACTGGGGGGGTCTCAGGTGGTTGGGGGAGAGGAGAGTCCTCATTTTGAGGGTGAGTAATATAAATAACCTACACAAAACCAAAAGCGCTAGACAAGGCTAGGAAAAATACTTAATGAAAGAAGTAAAACAGAGAAACAAAGTATAAAATAAAAGCGCTAGACGAGGCTAGGAAAAATACAGACTAACCTGAGAAGCTGCACAAAACCAACTTGAGAGTCCGCTGGGGAGACTAATGACATGTGCGCCTGTACCAAGCAGTAGGCAAAGTTCCGGCGCTCACAGGCCGTCAGCAGTCAGGCTGCCCCTTATCTACATCAGGTGTGTGCAGCTGCACTCCATACTGTGGGCGAGAGAGAGTCAACATGGTGTGCAGACAAAAACAGAAATGAGCAAGGAAAATTCAGATTACCACAGCAAGACAAGAACTAAAACATTACACACAGGAAAACAGCAAAAAACTCAAAATAAGTCACGGCGTGATGTGACAGGTCGTGACAATAGACCTACTTTGAGACCAGCTATATAGTGATGCGTGGTTGGTTATGGTTTGAATTCATATCCTACAATGACGACAATGACTTTTTATTGTCTACTGGGTTTCATTTTTTAATGATTTTTGCTTGTGTGCCTCTGGATTTTTTCAATGAAAAAAACGTGCCTTGGCTCACAAAAGGTTAAAAAACACTGCTGTAACATATATAATTAATACATGTAAATATGTTAGGGTTGTGGTTATGTAAAATCCAGTGCTGTCAGTGATTACTTGTTAAAAACATTTTTTTTTTTAATTTATTTTCAGAATGTCATACAATAATATTTAAAAAAAAACATTTTACTTGAATAACCTTAATTTCCTCACTCATACGATGCATGCATTGTCTTGATCCCTGACCATAAAGCAACCTGTTCCGCCTTTCATGGGAACCATCCGTTAAGGTAAAGAAGTGTGCAGTCAAAACAAATCAAGCAATTAATCTGTGTTTATTCATGATTAATGCAATAATGTTTTGTGATTGTTTGCATGAGTTCAAGTGTTAACCTGTTCAAGTGTTAACTTGAACTCTAGTAAAAACACACATTGCTATTAAGTGTTTTGTTTAGTTATACTCCTGTCTCATACTGTACTGTACCTTTAAAAAGCATATATTGAGTGTGTATGTGACCCAGCAATGACACAAAATACACATGATATGTTGGTATTAATTTTACTAAAAGTATATGCGGTGACCTAAATAAGGCGTTTTTGATGAGAATCCCTAATGAAGCAATAACTGACAACAACAATATCCTTCTAAATCATATTCAGTACCTTTCCCTGACTTTTTGAGATCCATAATATGAAAGCATATACCATTGAATCCAACCAATGTATATATGTGCATATGAGCAGTCAGGGTAGGCAGGAGAGGCAGAGCTTCACTTGTTTTGTTTAAACGTTTTAAAAAACTAATGGAATACATATTAATAGTATTTGTTCATTAAACACAAAATAACAAAAATCGCTAAATTTGCACATTTTCTGACCATGTAAGTGCAGGAAGTTGATATGAGGCTGCCGCTAGTATAGACTTTCCTGTCTGCTTAGTGCTGATACAAACTTACCAATTTCTGTGCAGTGCACTATGTCCTGAGTGCACTGAATGAATGCATCATAGAAACTAGACGAGGCAGTGCCAAGTTTTTGTTTTCTCCCTAGTACGCATTTTAGTGCACAAGCAAGTCTGCCCACAGCACCGCTGGCTGAGGGTGTGGCTTTCTGTTTGTCAGCAAAGTCGCCAATATTACTTTTCCAGAAACATTTTTAAACCATGACTTTCTTCTGTACTGTAAAATATACAGCTTGTGTAATGTATTTAATGTAAGTGTGACATCATTATTCTTGCTAATAGAACTATACATACAGAAAATTCCTAGTGAGAGGTGCTGTAGTACTCTTAGGGACTATCTAATAACAAAACAGCATGTAAAACAGTGTGTACTATTAGTAGGTGTGTTGCGTGTGATCTCCTTAGAATGCGTGTACAATTGATAACAAGCGCAAAAGTGGTGCAGCTTGCCCTATTTGAATGAGGATTTTACGCGTACTCCTGGCATTATATGTCCATGGAAACACTCATTTCCGCATTCAGGCTGTCCTGCTCCGAGCTGTATGGTTTTGCAAGGTTGAGCGAACAGCAAATATCTATAATATCTGACACATTTTCTGCAATATATAGAATCACAATCTATGTGTAACGGTGTAGAAAACAGATGTTCATTATACCTGATTATATTATGAATGCAGTGTTGAAACATTGCCTGTTGCTGGCGAGAAGTGGTATGTAATTAATCTAACCTGTGGGAAGTGCTCAGAACTGTGAAGCCTCCAAAGTGGTGAGACACGTTTTTGTATTGTCCGGGATTGATTACTAATAAGTGAATAATGACTGTTTATATTTTGATTAGTACTTTGTAACGTACACATAAAAAGGTTCGCTAATTGGTATTGACCAAAACTTTATCCTAGAGTGATATTTTGAAGACAATAACACACTTTTACTGTGTAAACTAATTGGTGAGTGTTGATATGTTATTTAGAGAATGCCTTGGCCCAAGTGGACTCACAGTCCTACAATTTGCACTGTTTTGCAGGTAATATTATATTTCATGCCACTCTGAGTGTTTGGTTGTTTACATACTGTAGTTGTCCTCACCTATTATTATGATGCTAATGGTAGCATGGCTAGGTCGCAGCCTGGTTTATCAACCGCACGGTTTAAAGCAGCCATTTTGGATGCGAGGTGCGTTTCGGGACATCCTGTAAAACTTAGTTTCTGTAAATTTACTGTATATTTTGCATATTAAAAAAAGGGTTATTGTTAATTTGAGTACACCATTGTCAGTACATGTGAAACCAATGGAGAAATGAATATGAAAATTGCTATGAAGATTTGGTTTAAACACTATACGATCACACCCAAATGGAACATGTTGTTTGTACAATGAAACTGTGGTTTATTATGTCAAAAATGAGAACTGTGACGCCTCCAAAGTGAGAATCCCGTGACCCAAATGGAATCACAGTCTCACAATTTGCACTGTTTTGCAGGACACTGAAATTAAAGAAATTCATAATCCACCTGGTGCCATGTTAAAGCGACAGCAGTGTGGAACTGCATTTTTCCACATTCAGTTGTGGATTGTCACATATGGACAACAGAAACTATTTTGGCTGATGGCACGCTCTGTTGGGAGGTGATGGACCATATGAATGCACGGAAGTGCATTCATATGTCTGGAATGATCCAAACACAAAAACGTGCATATTGTCCAACTTTTTTTTCATATAGGAGATTAAAAAACACCAGCAGACATCAAAATGCATCAATTAAATTTGTTTTAACCAGCCCTTTAAAGTCTAATATTGTTTACATTTTTGACAGTCTATATATATTTACAAGCATACATTGTTGTTGCTCTTTAAGTTTATTTTGAATATGCATACAGTTACATTATGTTACATTATGATATAGCACAAATTTCACACTTTCCCCTTTTCTCATTACATGTCCAAAACATAGTGGGAAGAAGCAGAGCCTTTTTAATCCTACCCCTTTTCCATTTCTTAGCAGTTACTAATTCATTTGTTCACTTCCTGTTCTCAATTTGTTAAACAATTTAAAACAATAAATAATAAATACAACAGTTCTCATAAATAAGTTGTGATTTTCTTACTGAACATGTATAAGAGCTTTTCCTGGTAGACAATAGGTGCATGTATTTCACTCACAAATAAAAAAGGTAAAGTGATTTTTTTCCATCCATCCATCCATTTTCTACCGCTTATTCCCTTTCGGGGTCGCGGGGGGCGCTGGCGCCTATCTCAGCTACAATCAGGCGGAAGGCAGGGTACACCCTGGACAAGTCGCCACCTCATCGCAGGGCCAACACAGATAGAAGATAATTAAATAAATGTGACTAAGAAGCAGTTTTAGGCAGTAACAAGCTCAATGTAGCTAAGCCGCGTAGCTTAACTACATTTTCTAGTAGCTTGGCAGTAGCTTTGCTACTTTTTTAACGAGGAGTTTTTTCTGTAACTTAGCTACTTTTAAAGCCATGTAGCTACATAGCTTACATCAAAGCTACAAGCTACAAAGAGAGAAAAGAGACTGCGAATCAGGGCCAAAAAATATTGAGAAAATATAATCACCTGGAAGACTGAGAACATCCATCCATATGATTCGTAGATGTTTGTATGATGAGTCACAATTGGCTTGGGACTGGCCAATCAGAAGAGAGATAAGGTGGGTCATCGAATCTAGTTAGAAAATGCAAAACAGACACACGCTCATGCACATGGCGACAACAGAGTCAGAGATAGAGGGACGCTTCAAGCTGACGACTCCAAACATTTTTTAAATATGGCAGCAAGATTCTTTCCTGAAAATTTGATTTTTCTTTTAGAACTGAAGACAATGTCCAGGAAACCCACAATAATGTGTGCCTTTGGCCATACTTAAACTGTGCCCAAACTTGTTTTTTAGTTGTTTACTCTGTGAACCAAAATCATAACTGCTCTGCCAGGAACACAGGTTAAGGTGAGTTGAGTTCATTAAGTTTTACCGCACATTGCCATTACCAACTGTACCCAAACAACACACAAGTCACTGTTTTTTTTGTCAAGATATAGATAGATTCTGTTTTTAACTGTAGGTAGGAACAAATTATTACTTTATAGGGGTGGGCCAAAGAAAAGGCCAACTAAATGAATACATACAGTCGGGTGTAGGAGTTGTAGGTTGTCCCGAGCTAAATGACAGGTCGGTTGGTCGAGGGGTTCCTGGTTCGATCCCCAGCTTCTGCCATCATAGTCACGTCTGTTGTGTCCTTCAGCAAGACACTTCTCCCTTGCCGCTGATGGGTCGTGGTCAGGGCCTTGCATGGCAGCTCCAACCATGAATGTGTGTGTGAATGTGGAAATAGTGTCAAAGCGCTTTGAGTACATGGAAGGGAGAAAAGCGCTATACAAGGATAGTCTCCTGCTGGGCCCACTATGGACTGGACTCTCACCATTATGTTAGATCCACTATGGACTGGACTCCCAAAATATTATGCTAGATCCACTCGACGTCCATCACACCGGTCGCCCGGGGAGTCCCCTCCAAGGTTTCTCATTGTATCATTGGGTTGAGTTTCTCCTTGCCCTGATGTGGGATCTGATGTCGTTGTGGCTTGTGCAGCCCTTTGAGTTAAAGTTAAAGTACCAATGATTGTCACACACAAAATAGTTGTGATGAAATTTGTCCACTGCATTTGACCCATCCCCTTGTTCAACCCCTGGGAGGTGAGGGGAGCAGTGGGCAGCAGCGGTAATCGTTTTTGGTGATTTAACCCCCAATTCCAACACTTGATGCTGAGTGCCAAGCAGGGAGGTAATGGGTCCCATTTTTATAGTCTTTGGTATGACTCGGCTAGGGTTTGAACTCACGACCTACCGATCTCAGGGCGGACACTCTAACCACGAGGCTATTGAGTGATTTAGGGCTATGTAAATAAACATTAATTGATTGATTGAACCCATAACCCATGACAGACCCTTACGGGTCCTTTTGTATATATGTGAGGCAATAGATCTCCCGTCCAAAGGCAAAACCCACTAACTCAATTTTGGTCAAAACTGAGCTGATAATAATTTTGGATTTCTTAGGTGATATGCTTTACATTAGTGTATGCGATATTGTAATTTGTTCCGTAAGTAAGCTGTTACGCGCATGGCAGGACCTAGCAACTACCACATAACCGCGTAGATACAACAGAAAAACCTAGTATCTCAAGGGACCAATTGGAGCTTCTTTGTCAGTCGCCTTATTGTCTTTAATGAGTCATTTGCACGAATGGGGGCCGACGGTCAACCTGGTTATGTGATATTATGGCATGAGGGGATATTTGGAAGATTGGCCCAGGACGTTGCAAGCACCTTCATTAAATGTATTGTTCTTGATTCTTCCCCTTACATACTCTTTTGGGCAGATAACTGTGGAGGTCAAAATAAAAACTGGACGCTGTACACGGCTCTTGACCAATGTGCAAACGCAGAATGGGGCCCACCCGAGATTGTGATAAAATATCTGGAGAAAGGGCACACCTTCATGAGAGCAGATTCAATCCATGGCTCAATCTGCAAGAAAATGAAAGCTCAAGAAAACATCTATACGTTTGATGACTTTGTAGATTTTTGTAAGACAGCATCAAGATAGATTGTTTTTCCTTTGTTTTCTCAAAATCAGCTAGAAGTGAGTTACTATGTTTTGCCTTTGGACGGTAGAGATATAAATGCCGTTGAATGTAGCTTTGATGTAGCAAGCTACTTTTGCCATGTAGCTTATAGTGTGGCTTGCTACAATTCTCCGGGGATAGCTTCCCCTGAAACTTAGGTACATTTAATCAAGAGTAGGGTTGTACAAGTTACCGGTATTATTCGGTACTATACCGCCTCTAAAAAGTACCGGTCTGCCACCCTCGTGCTCCCGTCGTCGTCACGTCGTGTCATTGTTGGTTTACGAGCAGACGAGTATGTTCAGCTGTGCACAATCACTGAGTATTTACAAGCAGACGCAGTGTGTAGACAGAAAAAGGAGAATAAACGCATTTTGGCTTAAAAACTAAAGATTAAGGTGACGTTATAACACTGAAACACCTTCAGGAAGAGGTGCTTTAAGCCATGGCTAGCTAGCTAGCGACTAAAGTCCAACCCCAGTCGGAAGTGTTTTAGCTACTTCTAAATCACTAATCCTGGTCTCCATGGCGACAAATAACGTTTGTTTCTTACAAGTATCATCCCTGCAGGACGAGGAAAAGCTAAACATGCTTCACTACACACCGTAGCTCACCGGCATCAAAATGTAAACAAACGCCATTGGTGGATCTACACCTAACATCCACTGTAATGATATCAAGTACAGGAGCGTATCTGGTCGATACTACTATGATTACATCTATGATTACATCTATGATTAAATTGTTTTTTTTTGACGTCGCAACATTTTCTTTCCTTTTTTTAAGATGTATATTATGTTTATAAACTCAGGAAATATATCCCTGGACACATGAGAACTTTGAATACGACCAATGTATGATCCTGTAACTACCCAAATTTGTGGTATCATCCAAAACTAATGAAAAGTTTCAAACAACAGAAGACTAAGTAATTATTACATTTTAACAGAAGTGTAGATAGAACATGTTAAAAGAGAAAGTAAGTAGATATTAACAGTAAATGAACAAGTACATTAATAATTAATTTTCTACCATTTGTCCTTAATAATTTTGACAAAATAATAGACTGAGAACAGCTAAATTAAAAGCCCTTGTTTGTTTACTTACTACTAAAAGACAAGTTGTCTTGTATGTTCACTATTTTATTTAAGGACAAACTTTCAATAAGAAACATATGTTTAATGTACCCAAGATCTATCCTTTCATCCATCTTCTTCCACTTATCCGAGTTCGGGTCGCGGGGGCAGCAGTCTAAGCAGGGAAGCCCAGACTTTCCTCTCCCCAGCCACTTCGTCCAGCTCTTTCCAGGGGATCCCTCGGGGTTCCCAGGCCAGCCGGGAAAGATAGTCTACCCAAAGTGTCCTGGGTTTTCCCAGGGAGGCGTTCGGGTGGCATCCTGACCAGATGCCGTAAGTACCCTAAGATTTTTGGATTTTAGTGGTCCCTTTATTTAGAAAAGTATTGAAAAGTATCAAAATAATTTTGGTACCGATAACAAAATATTGGGATCGGGACAACCGTTATCGAGAGTAACTTGCAGCTTAGCTTACTACATTCTCTAAGTCCATCACTGCTAAGAAGTATTTTGTTTTGAAAGTGAATCATCTTCTTTTTCTTTTTATTTTCCTAATGAGCAGCCTGTATTAAAATTGCTTATAGCATATTAAAATGTCCTCACTCGCCTTCAAACTCACTGCACAACACTGGCCAGTTTATCTTGCGTGCGTCCCCTGTCAATGACGTGTGTCTTGCCCTTGTTAGACTGCTATACTGTTTTACCAGCTTTGGAAGCTGCTGGATGCATTGTTTAGGTTTAAAGTGTCACCCTTTGGCCAAAGAGTGCTGAGTCAGTAGCTGATGACAAGGTCTCCTCGCCCTGCTTTTTCCACCCTGACAGCTGAATTATTCATTAAAGCCGAGAAAAGCACAGTGGACCCTGCTAATTTCACAATGGCATTGTTGGCTGTCCTTGCGATTGGCCTTCCGGCGAAAAGGTTCGCTTGTAGGAATGATGTGTGACGATTTCAACACAATACATTTATGAAATGGACATCAGCTGCACAGCACACGGTCAAAAGTGCTCTGGATGACTCACTGACTGGTGGCAGTTAAACCAGATAGATTTTGTGTTTCCTGCATTAGCCACGTTCAAGGACGTTGAGCGGCAATGTGTGGGAGTCAGAATCAGCCCCTCGCTGATTTATTGAGTGCACTTGTATCATCTGATACGTCCACCAGTGGCTGAAATTGTTTTAAAGGTTGGGGACTTTGCCAGTTTTCGTCATCGAAGGGATGGCGTCCATGTCCTTTCATCCCTGGCCAGCAGCCAGTGAGCCATGCAGAGGTTAACTTAGCATATGACATTCTCAGCAGCGACGGATTGCCGTAATGGAGTAAATCGTGCTAAAGTCGGAGTGAACGAGGAGAAAGGGAAGATTACTGCTTCATCTGCTGCTATCGCACTCTCAGGGGTGAGAAGGATCAATAATCAGTATGAGATCATAATATTAATCAAGTTAAAAAGCCACAATGGTTCTACTAGTCCTTGCTAGTGATAATCCCTTTCGTACCAATTTGCAGCTAATAGATTTGCTAGAAATAAACTATCAATAAACCCTTTGCAAATACTTAGAGACCACATCGACAAGTGCATCAGAGGCTTCCTCTCTTCATTGATGAATTATGGAGGACTTATGTATTATGTACATCAAATGTGACCAGCAGAACAACACAGGCTCAGGTTATGGGAAAGGTTCGATATTTACAAGGTCAAAAATCTAGTGTGCTACTTAAAAAAAACAAAAGCAGCTCTTTGAAACTTGCAGCTTTGGTGTATTGCGGGTAGTAAGGATTTAATACATTCAAGAGTATAATGGCAGGTATTAAAACCGCTGACTTGTATTAAAACCTTTTTATTTGCAAAACTGATAAATGCTTCATCTGTGCCCTTGTTAGCCATCCGTCGCCTGCTTTTATGTCTTCGGACACTTTGTCCATATCAATGTGTTTACAATGCGTGTTTATTGCATAATGTACGATCTACTGTGGCTATGACTGCAAAACAAATTTCCCCTTAAAAGACACATTAAAGAGAAAGTGAAGTCTCACTGCTGTGCAATGCTGTGGGCTCTTTAAGTAAAACAGAGTACCATTATACATCACATACTTAAAGGGGAACGGCACTTCCACAATAATTATGAAAAACTGATGGATTTCTTTTTTTTAATTGTATTCTAACTATTAAATAAACGTAACTAAAAGTCTGCCTACAGCGGAGCCAAAGACAGGTCCTCCATTCCGTCCATAAAATCCAATAAATAACCGTTCAAAAAGCGCCAGCAATACTCCATTTATATTTTGTGACTTGAATATTAACCAAGTATTAGTGATTGTGTTATCATAAGCACTAACGCAGACAAACTGTTTATAGCGGCGCTGTAATAACAAGCTTGTGCGCAATTTCGACATGATCGGCTGGTGAGGTGTTTACTCGCTTTATTGCTCCCTAGAAGTTTACTGTAGATCAAAAATCAAGCCTCTTTCACCTGGAAAGTAGATGGCTGAGGACGTGCTCCGACAAGTTGGTACACTTTAGGAACCAGAAACGGCGAGAACCACATGAAAAGAAGCTTGGTCAACCCCACCCCGATTCTTCACCAGGATTAGGAGACATTGTTCTTCTAAATGGGAATATAGGAACATCCTCGCAATCTGCATCCTAATGGCAGCAGACTTTGAGCAGTAAGTGATGTTTTATTAAGTTTGTTGACTCTCTTAAAGTCTGCAGTGAGTAATAACCAGTTATGAAGAAGAAAGAAAAAGAAAATGCCGTGGTATGCTTAAAATGTTTAAAATATGTAAGTATTAAATGTTATTATAGATATGCCCGTTACTTCATTACATACAGTATGTACTTACATTATGTATATAAAACCTAAATGGAGGTGTGTGGAGGTTTTTTAAGGGTTTTAATAGGCAGAATTGAGCGGATCCCATAGGCTCCATTGTAAGCTGACTTTGTATCACATGCATTTAATATTTAGAATGCATTAAAAAAAATCCATTGTCATGTCTCTCATAATGATTGTGAACGATTGGCAAAATTCCCCAAAAAGTACAGTTCCCCTTTAAGCTTCTGCAGCATTTCTAACTGAGCTGGACTACAATATGTTAAAATATGAAGTTTATGAGTTTGGACATCAAGTATCTTGTCTTTGTAGTGCATATGGGGTGAAAAGGATTTGCAAATCATTGTATTCCGTTAATATTTACATCCAACACAATTTCCCAACTCATATGGAAACGGGGTTTGTATGCATGCATATATAGATATATATATAATAAATCATAGGTTTAAACTACACCCATGCTGTCTGTGCTGTCTCCTCCTTCTGTATAAAACAAATATGTTGGCAAGGCTGCAGCTTTTTGTCCTTTTTTACCTGAGAATTTTGCTTATTTTTATATCTGGTTATGACCTAATGGTATAGATGTGAATGTTTATCCGTCAGTGCTAAATAGACAAACTGCCTCTTTTTGTCATCCCTTTGCAATTGAGACGAGGTTGCACGGCTGCAGAGAGTGAGAGAAAAAGGTGTCAACAAGCTGTAAATTACATGTTTTCTGCAACCTCCCACACCCTGCTAGGGACCAACCTGTGCACACGGACCAATGGCCGCACATGGGGAGCAACAGATGGGCGGCCTTCAGGCAGCACCTGGGAGACTTGTGCGACGGTCGAAGTGCCGTGTGATCGCTGCAATCAGGTGTGCGTCTCCACAAAGGCCCCTGCTGCTCTTTTCAAGTACCACGGTTGTTGTGGCCTCGGGACAACTGGAGACACAAAACAACAGCGGCATCTGTGGCAGGTAATGATCCCCTCACCCAAAATCTGGCTAATGATGGACCTCGGCCATTTGTTGCAGTTAAAATCACTGTTGCTCATTGGCAGTTTGTCCTCCAGCAACATGTGCAACACGAGTTGTGTGAGCCTATTGGTGAAGTTACGGCCGTGGTCAACTGGCTTGACATGACACTATTGCAGATTTTATCTACCGCCACTGCCATAAAGTGGGCCGTGCTGAAAGTCAGTTGTGAATTAGGGATCATTGCATCAGCTAATGAGTACAATAAGCTCAGGAGTTGCAACATAATTATCACCCATGCAGGATAAAAACATGCAGGGAAAACAACAACATATCACACCTGTTTTCTAAAAGCCCAGGTGACGTGTTGAAATACAATCTGCCAGTGATCCTGTGTCATGTTTCCCCGCGATGCCAGTGTGGCCGAGCTTAGACACACACCCCGAACTCTTCAAACCGAGGGGGCTCTCTCTCCTTGACCCACTCTCCCGTACTCCTGCTTTAGTAAACACGGTAATAGCGGAGCGGCGTTCGTGTGGTCTCCATGTTAACATTGTGGCTGTCAAAGGCCATCATGCCCCTTCAAAGGATGATGGCTCTCTAAAGTGGGCTCTCTCGGTAGCAGCCATTTTCCACTTGACTGGTCCCACACACAAGGGGGACTGGTAGCCACTAGCAGCTGGGCTCGACCAGCCACTGGGGGGTGGGGGCGGGGACAAGGAGATGAATGAGCTGGATGTACTGGGAGGGGACTAATGGAAACCCAGGGAAGGACGTCTATTTGCATCAAGAAGTGTTTGGTAATTTGTCCTCAGATGTACCCTTCAACAGACCTCTGATGATGCACTTCCTGCTTGGATATTAAGAAATTTAAGTGCACCTGGTCCATAATTTTGCCACTTTATCAAACACCTGACAGTTTAGCACAGGCCTGGGCAAATTAAGGCCCGGGGGCCACATGCGGCCCGTTAAGCTTTTCAATCTGGCCCGCCGGACATTCCCAAATAATTTTTTTTCAGATCTTTACGATGGAAAATGTAGCTGCCATTATGATGTGCAGTGATGCTTCCTAATGACCGTAAGGCTTGAACTATACAAAGTATTTCAATGGTTGGAATCTGCGCTTTTGGATGATATACCAGTTACTATGGTATTTTAATTAGTTACTATGGTAATCCAATTACTTAAATTGGTCATCTAATTAGTTACTATGGTAATCGACGTCACAGCAGCTCAGACAAGGCACCAAGCAGTGTGGGTGGGAAGCGTTTCCACAGACGCGGAAGGAGATTTTTACAACAAAGTTCTAAAGCTTATTGATATATCAGATGTATCAGATTGTAGGTGTTCTTTGTTTTGTACACTTCACGTTCATATTTCACTGTCTGTTGCATTTTTGTTGCATTTCACTTGATTGTAATATATGTGGATCGAAACGGGGTGTGAATATTTTGTCAATATTCAGTGTTTTATCGTACATGGAAAATTTTACAATTCTATGGGATTTTTTAAGGCGGTCTGTCATAAAGTTTTTACCATTCAATCAGACATTATTGTTAGGTTTTGTATTAGTGTTCCTAAATATAGATATACTGGCCCCCAGACGCATTTTTTTTCTCTAAATGTGGCCCCCGAGTCAAAATAATTGCACAAGCCTGGTTTAGCATCGTCACAAATCTGGCAAAAGCCTCAATTCCTTGACCAGAATAAACCCTTAGCAATATCTCCTATACAACCTTTTGTTGTGTTCAAACTTGACTAGTACTTTTTGCTGGACCCACAAATTATTGCAGATGAACAATATTATTGTCAGAGTTATTTTGAAACCCAATAAAAGGAGAACTAAGATTAATTTTGTCTTTTCTGACTTACAAATGTTTTTACAAGGTTGGATACTTATGTTAAACAATGCCAAAGCATCAAATCTTAAGATTTATTCATTTTGGTCTGACCTTGTCTGCAGTTTTAGATGCCCCTAAAGGCTGTGTTTTGCATTCTGGCTACATTGTGACATCACAGCGAGCTGGGTCTAATTATTTAGACATTATCTGAAGAAGCACAAAAAATGTCTGCAGGTATACCTTATGTTGTGACCGGGTAAATCTAAATAATGTTTATTTTTTACAGTATCTCTGGGAAAAAATTTATATATTCAAACAGTGTACATTTTCAAAAGATAAATACTTTTGGAGAGAGTGGGGCATGGTTTCATTTGCAATCTGGGAACCCATGTAGAATCGAATATTATGCAAACTCAAATAAATTAAATCAAATAAATAAATGTCTATCTAATATGTATTATCTAGTCCACAAAGAGGTGTTTTAAATGTAGATTCAAATCATAATAGATTCCTTTAAGCGCTAATGTAATCCTAATATATAATAATAATGAGAATGAGAATGATAATAATGCAAGTAAACTTTTATTTCTCAATAGTATTTTGTCTCCTGTAATTGGAAGGTCAATAACTTTTATTTATCCTAAATAAGTAAACAAGTTATCCATCTGTGTTAACAAAAAATGCTCTTCATTGAATATTGAACACCTTCAATTGCAGTTTTTTTGGGTAGGCTGTTTTGTTTTGTTGACTTTTTTCCTTGCCATCCCTTTCAAAAAAAGTGGAACACTTGATAGATGGATAGATAGATAGATAGATAGATAGATAGATAGATAGATAGATAGATAGATAGATAGATAGATAGATAGATAGATAGATAGATAGATAGATGGATAGATAGATAGATAGATAGATAGATAGATAGATAGATAGATAGATAGATAGATAGATAGATAGATAGATAGATAGATAGATAGATAGATAGATAGATAGATAGATAGTTAGAGAGAGAGCGAGAGAGACAGACAGTTGGATAGACAGACAGACAGACATACAGATACTTTATTGATTCATTCAGGAGAGTTGCCTCAGGAAAATTAAAATTCCAGCAGCAGTGTACAGAATTGAGATCGAATTTGAAACGTAAAAACTAAATAATGTTGGTATAAATGGAAATAAAATAGAAAATATTACAAAAACAATAAAAATAAAAAGCAACAATAAGAATAAAAATAAAAAGCAACAATAAGGAAAAATATATAACAGTAAAAATAAGAATATGACAAGAGAAACTAGACAGTAGTGACTATGCAGTAGTCTTGCTTGTTTGTCCGTGTTGAAAGGCTGATGTTATTTATTCCGTTTGAAGCCAAAATATTTGGCTTTGCAATCATATTTTTCCCTCCTAATTTTTATTACTTTGCGGTGCTTCTTATTAGTGAGTGGTGACTTGTGAGGCTTTCTGGGAATCCTGCGTGTGTAAGCTAGCGGCCCTGCCTCTACTCACAAAGACAGAGATTTTGGACTACTAACAAGAGACTTCATTTATATCTGCTATTGAATACGCATGCCTAGGAGCCGAGAGCAATGCACAAGAGTGAACCCTCTTGTGCGACAGACGAAGAAAACATACATTCTATCATTAAGTGTTTAATTGACGATCAGCCCGGGCCTAGACGTGACTGTTAATGCAACTACGTGGGCGAGGTGTCAGCACTCCAGGTCCAGTCAGGTTTCCATAAATCATTTCTTGACACCACATCAGGGTGGTTGGCAGTCTGTAAATTGCCTTTGCATTGACAATACAAAACAGTTCCACTGGGATTTAGGGAGTTCAGTGTCTATTTGAGGCTGCAAAATTAAGCTGACCTTTTTCCCCTAAACTGTGATCACGTTGCCCTCAATATAAACCCAACCGTGCATCTATGTAAACTACAGCCTCCAGTGAGAGTTTCTGCACCCCACCCATGATGAACCAGCCATGGGCTCTCTACAGTGTGGAGGTAATAATTAGCTGGCTGCAGCAGGGTAACATGTTTGTGTCCCGTCCTGCTGTGCGGCTCTGTAATTGGTCCCCTCATGTGGCACAGTCGGTCCCCAGAACAAAGAGTTCCCTGAGGGGGAATCCATGCTGACCCATGCTGCACCCCCCCGCCACAATGACAGGCAGGAAGCATTTACATATGCTGACAGACTTGTCTCTTCCTAGGGTGGAGTGCTAGGCACTTCATTAAAGCAACATCAATACGTGCTGATAGAAAAGGAGAAGTGGGCCTGCGTGCATCACTGTCTGTTCCGTGCCCAAATGACACAGACCTGTCACATTTCATTTCAGATAAATAGACGTTTGTTAAATGGTGAATGTGTGATGGAGGGGTAGGGATGCTGTTACTATTATTATTGCTGTTCACCTGAACATCAGCTGCAAAAATAGCTGTGCCTTCGGGTTCAACAAAGCAAATTTTCCCACCCCTGAAAACATTGTGTTGTTATTTTTGACCCCCCCCTGGCAAAAACAAAAATACTCTTTACATGTTGTGTGTTAGTGTTGACATTGTACACAACCTCCTACTGGGCATGCATGATTCAGACAGAGGAAAGTCACACACAGGTGACACATCTGTCGATTCAGCAGGCAAGCCGCAGCAGTGCATTCATTGCATCACGGTGCCGTTATCCAGTTAAGGGATGGCTAAATCCTCCTTTTCATGCTGCTCATTTAGGATAAAAAAACATGCCGGCTGCCTCTGAGGGGGAAGCCGGGTTGTGCATGTGTGTACGGTGGGAAGGAGGGGTCTTGACTCTTCGGGGGGTGTTGTCCTGACCAGATGGACCTCTCAGTGGCCTAGTCTGCGGCGTCCTCGCATGGCGGAGACTACAGGATCTCACAGGACCGGGACTCAGTATCCAGGTGGCCCCCGGCCCCTCCTGACCAGCTGGAGGAGCGATGGGACCATCTGACACTCACAGGAAAATGATACACTTTTCTTTCCTTTGTTTTGCATGGACACAAAAGCCCTAAGCTAATCAGGGAATTGAACTAATGAAGCTTTGAGAGAAAATTATTTTGATGCCATAATTAGCATGAACACATTCAAGGTCATGTTGACAATAAATAATAATAATTATTTTTATGTCTGATTATTGTCCTCAAGTGAGGGATGAGTGACACACACCCTTTAAAATAAAACTTTAAAAGGGTTTGTAAAAAAAAAAAAAAAATACTTCTAATTAATAATATTTTTGGATCAGCTTCCTAATTCTTATTGTTGGAACCATTCTATACTGAATTCTATTCTACAAACTAGTTAAAAAAAAAAGTATCTAACCTTTCTTTCTTTCTTAGTTTATTTCGAACATGACATACCTACAACATAATACATCAGGCAATTTCATATCATTTCACAATACATCATGTCCGAAAAGGAGTAGGAAGAAGCAAAGCTTTTTTAATCCGACCCCTTTCCCACTTCAGAGCGTTCACAAATACATACATTCATTTACTGACCTTCTTTACAGCAAAATAGCAAAATGACATCCGTGAATGAGTAAGACAACAGTTTTGTAATATGTACTTAATTACTTCAGTCATTATTAACATACTGAGATGAAGAATATCTTATTTTCAATAAAAGGTTGAAAGTGTTTCTCATAATTATTCTCCTTTGTACTTTGTAAGCACTATTAATTTGAACAGCTTCATTAACTGGATCATATCAGTACAATGTTTAACTTCTTTACTTAATCCATTCCATAATTTAATTCCACATACTGATATGCTAAAGGTTTTAAGTGTTGTACGTGCATACAAATGTTTTAAATTAGATTTTCCTCTAAGGTTATATTCCTCCTCTTTAGTTGAGAAGAATTGTTGTACATTCTTTGGTAGCAGGTTATAATTTGCTTTGTACATCATTTTAGCTGTTTACAATTTTATCAAATCATCGAGCTTTAATATTTTCGACTCAATAAATAAAGGGTTTGTATGTTCTCTATATCCAACATTATGTATTGTTCTAATTGATCTTTTTTGTTACACTGTTAACGAATGTAGCGTACATTTGTAGTTGTTTCCCCATATTTCTGAACAATAACTCAGATATGGTAACACTAGCGAGCAGTAGAGAATATAAAGTGATTTTTGGCCCAGGACGTATTTTGCTTTATTCATTATTGAAATATTTTTTGCCAGCTTATGTTGTATGTTTTGTTTCCAGTTAATTTTATCATATATTAATACTCCAAAAATCTGGTTTATTTTACCCTTTCAATATTTACTCCGTCTATTTGTATTCGTGTCTGATGCTGTTTTCTACTGTTACCAAATAGCATTATTTTAGTTTTACTGAGATTCAAAGATAGTCTGTTTTTTATCAAACATTTTTTTTAATTTGTTCATTTCTTCCGTTATTATTCGTATTATCTTCGGTGTGTTCTCTCCTGAACAGAAAGCAGTTGTGTCGTCTGTAAGTAAAACTAACTTCTAGTCCTTTGTAACTTTACAAATGTCGTTTGTATAAAGATTAAACAATCTTGGTCCCAGTATTGATCCCTGGGGTACACCACAAGATATATCCAACCGTGTTGACATATTTTCACCCATCTTCACATATTGCTTCCTGTTGGTTAAATAGCTTCTTACCAAGTTCAATACCAAACCTCTGATGCCATATCATTCTAGTTTTTCTATTAAAATATCATGATTAATTGTGTCTAATGCTTTTGTTAAATCCATGAATACTGCAGCTGCACTTTCTTTACCGTCTATTGCATTGGTGATTTTCTCTGTTATTTTGATTAATGCTATTGATGTTGAGATATTTGCTCTAAATCCGAATTGGTTCTCCACGAGCGTCCCAGTTTTGTTGATGGATTTAACTAATCGGCTATTGAATAGTTTTTCCATGGTTTTGGAGACTTGTGGAAGTAATGAAACTGGTCTGTAGTTAGTGAACTGGTGTGTGTCTCCATTCTTATGAATTGGTACAACTTTTGCAATTTTAATTTTGTCAGCGAATTTGCCGGTTAGAAAAAGATACGTTACTGATATACGTAAGAGGTTCTGAAATGTCGTCTATAACCTTTTTTATCGTTATCATATCTATTCCATGACAGTCAGTTGAGGTCTTACCTTTACAATTTTTTACAATTTTGATTACTTCTTCATTTGTCCCCTTCTTAAGAAACATGGAATTGGGATTTCTGTCTATGAGCTCACTCAAGTTCTCAACTGACCCATCATCTGCATTTGGAATTCTTTGTTCCAGATTTTCTCCAATATTAACAAAGTAATCATTAAAATGTTCAACTATTTGGTTCATATTGTCATTTTTTTGTATTTCCATCTCGAAAGTACTGGGGGTAATCTTTCTTAGCACCATGTTTGATGATGCTATTTAGGATGCCCCATGTTGCTTTCATGTTGTTTCTGTTCTTGTTTAATAATTGACTGTAGTATTACCTCTTAGATGTTCGTAGTATACCAGTTAGCTTGTTTTTATATTTCCTATACTTATGTTCTGCCTCTATAGATCTCTGTGTTATAAATATTTGATATAATGTTGGTTTTTTTTTTGTGACAAGCATTTCTCAGTTCTTTTGTCAACCATGGTTGATTGTTTTCATTTTGCTTCTTACAAAGTTCTTTCCAAGGACAATGTTTATTATTAAGTGTTAGAAAAGTGTTGAAAAAAATCCCATATGCATCGCTATATTATCTTCATTGTATACATTGTCCCAAGTTTGTTTCCTCAGATCCTCCTCGAAGGAAATTATTCTTTCCTCTGTGCATAGTCTTTAAAATGTATTTTTGTCGATGTTCTTCTTCTTGTAATTCACATCATGAATAATAAAAACCGGCAGATGATCGCTGATGTCGGTTGTTAACAGTCCACTTGTTGTATTATTATCAAAGACATTAGTGAATATATTATCAATAAGTGTAGCACTGTGACTTGCAATTCTGGTTGGCCTTGTGATTTGGGGATATAAACTCATACTGTACATTGCATCTATGAAATCATTAATAGACGTTTGCTTATTGGGGTTCAAGAGATCTATATTGAAGTCTCCACATAAAAAAAGTACTTTATGACTGATTCCATTGAAAGTTCCCTTAATCCAGTCTTCAAATCCTTCAATACTTAAGTTGGGTGTTCTATATATACAACTGATCAATACATTTCTACTTCTTTCATGACATATCTCAATGGTTATACACTCTAAAACATTGTCAATAGCTAGTGACATGTTTTTTACCACCCTGTAATGGAAGTCCTTCATCACATACACAGCAACTCCGCCTCCATTCTTATTTAATCTATTAATATAATTGAGTTCATATCCTTCTAGTCCAAAGTCCATTCCTTTATTTGTATCCATCCATGTCTCTGATACAGCAATAATTTTGAAAGGTTCTTTAAATTGTTCCAAAAATGATTTCCTATTGTTAAAATTGGCATACAAGCTTCTGCAGTTAATATTAATAATTGACAGTTTGTTTTTGGAATTAATGTTGGTTTTGAATTGTACTTCTGTATAATATAAACAATTATTGTCCACGTGAGAAAAAAAAATGTGTGTCTGGATCTATAGCACTGTCCAATTCTGTCCCGTTGTGATCAATTCTGGAAAAGGTTATACATTCTCTTTCTGATTGATTATTGTTTGTTTGTGTCATGGTTGTGTTTAATTTATTTATCGTTATTGATATTCATCCAGCTCTGCTATTTTCCTTATGAGTATTACTCTTGCTTCCTCTGGTGTTCCATTTAGTTTAATAAATATCTTGCAGTTTGCTGTCCATGTTTGTTGTGTTTTAACTTTCTGATATCCGTCTAGGAGTTACAGTTTGAGTCAAATCAAAATCAAAATAATGTAATTAACAAATTGTTGTTGGCTAACGTTACCTACCTCACACAGTGATTCTCATCCTCCCTCTCTCTCTCTCTCTCTCTCTCTCTCTCTCTCTCTCTCAACTGAAGTCTCGATCCACACGTGAATAAATTACCATATTAATTAGCCATGTGCTCATTGTTAGTGGAGTGAATACAGTAGCAATCAATTACCATACTAAGTAGTATGTCCGCTGTGTCTATGTTATGTAGACTTAAAACTCTGAAGCGTTTTTTTTTTATTGGTGAAATTTTTACTGGGGCACTGCAGATCAACAGTGGGGCACGTGCCCCAGTGAAATCTGTCTGGCGACGCTCCTGGCTAGTATTAGCTAGTATTTTTATGTATGATTTATGTTCTCAAGTGAGGAATGAGTGACACACCCCCTTTGAAATAAAACTTTAAAAGGGTTTGTAAAAAAAAAAAAAATACTTCTAATTAATAATATTTTTGGATCAGCTTTGTACTTCTTATTGTTGGAACCATTGTATACTGCATTTTATTCTACAAACTAGTTAAAAAAAAAAAAGTATCTGTTCTTGTATTTACTTAGTGTTAGAGCGGTGTGATAATTAGCCAAGTTGATGCTCCACTAAAAAAAAAAACATATCTCTTTCAAGACACCCACCAACTGTTATAAACCGTTTTAGGTCTGGGCTCTGACTGCGTCATTCCAATACTGGCATCATCTTCTGAAAAAGCAGTGTTTCTCAAATAGAGGGTCAGGACCCCAGGGAATTGCGGGGAAGTGGCAGGGGGTTCGCAAGCGGCAAAATATATTTCTTATTATATTCATCTACACCAGGCCTGGGCAATTATTTTGACTCAGGGGCCAAATTTAGAGAAAAAAATGTGTCTGGGAGCCGGTATATCTATTTTAAGGAACACTAATACAAAACCTCACACTAATGTCTGATTGAATGCTTAAAACGTTATGACAGACCGCCTATAAAAAATTATTGGAATTTTACACTTTTCTATCAACGATAAAACATGGAATATTGAAAACATATGAACATCACACCCTCTATCGATTGACAGATTTTACAATCAAGCGAAACGCAACAAAAATGTAACAGCGAAATATGAATGCGAAGGGTAAAAAGAACCCCACCTACTATCTGATATATCACTAAGCTTTCGAACTTGGTTGTAAAAATCTCCTTCCACATTTGTCCAGGACACCCGCATTTCAGGCTGGCCGCTCTGGAAACACACTGTGGAAACGTTCCCCACCCACACTGCTTGGTGCCTCGTCTGAGCTGCTGTGACGTAGATTACCATAGTAACTAATTAGATTACATAGTAACTAGTAGAGCTGCGAATCTTTGGTTGTTCCACTATTCGATTCAATATTAATTCTTGGGGTCGCGATTCGATAATATATCGATTTTTTCAATTCAACGCAATTCTCGATTCAAAAGCGATATTTTTCCGATTCAAAACGATTCTGTATTCAGTCAATACATAGGATTTCAGCAGGATCTACTCCAGTCTGCTGACATATGCTAGCAGAGTAGTAGATTTTTTTTTAAAAGCTTTTATAATTGTAAAGGACAATGTTTTATCAACTGATTGCAATAATGTAAGTTTGCTTTAACTATTAAACAAACCAAAAAATATGACTTATTTTATCTTTGCGAAAACATTGGACACAGTGTGTTGTCAAGCTCATGAGATGCGATGCAAGTGTAAGCCACTACGTGACGCTATTCTTTTTTTAAAATTTTTTATAAATGTCTAATGATAATGTAAATGAGGGATTTTTAATCACCGCTATGCTCAAATTATAACTAATATTGATACTGTTGTTGATAATATTCAATTTTGTTTCTCTACTTTTGGTTTGTTTTGTGTCCTGTTTGTGTCTCTTTAATTGCTCTGTTTATTGCAGTTCTGAGTGTTGCTGGGTCAGGTTTGGTTTTGGAATTGGATTGCATTGTTATGGTATTGCTGTATAGTGGTTGGTTGGATTGATGAAAAAAAATAAAAATAAAAATACAAAAATAAAAATCGATTTAAAAAAAAATTAGAATTGATTCTTAATCGCACAACGTATTCTATTCGATTCGTATTCAAATCGATTTTTTCCCACACCCCTAGTAACTAGCATACAGAGCAAAAGCACAGATTCCAACCATTGAAATACTTTGTATAGTTCAAGACTTACGGTCATTAGAAAACATCACTGCACATCATAATGGCAGCTACGCTTTCCATCTTAAACATCTAAAAATATTATTTGGGAATGTCCGGCGGGCCAGATTGAAAAGCTTAACGGGCCGCAGGTCTGATCTACACTCTAGTATTCATGTTAGAACAAAACACAAGTCTCAAAATAGGTGTCAGCAGTGCTCAAGCTAGGTAACATTCTCCTTGTTCCAAACAGTAGAAGTAGTAGGGTACTAGGGTTGTACCGGTACCAAAATATTGGTATCGGGACAACACTATAAAGGCACACGTGTACAGAGGTGGATATATGGAGAAGTTTATGACAGGAATGAAAAGAAAAAATGAGGAGTCATAAGCAGCAAGGCAAACAAATTTAGATAATCAGAAATAAAAGACCCTGAAGTACGACAAAGCATACATAGCTTTCAAATTCACAATCCCTAAAATCAGCCGATCAGCTGCTACTGACGGTCCGTGACACAAGGCTGAAGCTTAAAGGTGACAGAGCATTAGCCGCTGCTGCTCCCAAGCTCTGGAACGACCTATCTCTGAGTGTAAGACAAGCCTCCTCTCTTCCTGTTTTTAAATCTCTCTTAAAAACATTCTTTTATTCCATGGCTTTTAACACTGAGTGATATCCATCCTGCAATGGCACCCCATTATACACCTGCTGTGAACCTGTTTTTTTTTTTTTTTGTTTTATTTATTTTATTTTATTTATTTAAATAATAAATGATAAATGGGGTGTACTTGTATAGCGCTTTTCTACATTCAAGGTACTCAAAGCGCTTTGACACCTCTTTCACATTTACCCATTCACACACACATACTGATGGAGGGAGCTGCCATGCAAGGCGCCAACCAGCACCCATCAGGAGCAAGGGTGAAGTGTCTTGCTCAGGACACAACGGACGTGACGAGGTTGGTTCTAGCTGGGATTTGAACCAGTGACCCTCGGGTTGCGCACGGCCACTCTCCCACTGCGCCACGCCGTCCCTATTTATCTTTTTTCATGTTCTGTTTGTGTTGTGTTGTGTTTGCTCGGTTCTCTTTTGTAACCTGCCCATTGTACAGCACTTGGCTACCCCTGTGGTACATTTTAACTGTGTTGTGTAAATAAAGTTTATTTTATTTGATTTTGATTTGATAACTATGGTAGGTAATGAGGAAAGACCAACATCCTATATCTGTGAGATGGGTTTTTGCAATAAAAACAAAGTACAGATCCCAGCTTAATATTGAGCAGGAATTTAGTGTAGCAACGTTAAGTTTGAAGCCAAGATTTGACCATCAAGCATTTCCAGGCGAGCCCATTTCATTGTTTACAATACAGCTTTATTTTGCAGATCAAGTCTCTGGGTTGCTTTTCGGTTATTGTCTTTTTACGCCCTCGCTCTGGCTCTGGCTCTCCCTCCAGCTTCAACCACGTCTTTCCTCCCGGTCGCTGCTTATACAGAGCGACAGGTGATAAGATAACAAGGCCCAGGTGGGCCATCTACGCACCTGTCGCTGACTTCGAGGCCGGTCCTGGCACACCCCGCTTTGCTGGAGGCCTGCAGGCCATGCCCTGCTCCACACAAGGTGATGAATTAAAAAAATGTAACTCGCACAGTGCATTGTGCAGATAAATTAATAATTATCAATAGTAGTTCAATTCAGGGGGTCACGGGAAATTCCGTCATCAAGGGAGGTCATGACGGAAAATGATTCGAGAACTCGAATAAAGCACGGAAATGCATGTTATTTTAAGATTTTAGAATCTAAAAGGGGATGTATTTCTACTAGCTAACATTGGAGTTTACGTGTGCCTTCTAAAACAATTAACAAATGTTTAGTATTGATCCAATCAAATGGTATAGCACTGTGTTTTGCTGAATGTTGCCACCCAACCTTAAAAGCCAGACAAATTCTTTGCATAAAAATATTTCTCTTACTCATAGAACACAACTTGTCCAAATTATCTTCAGCTCAGGTCCTCTTTTTTTGCAGAATCGACTTTTTAATGATACTATAACTGTAAATGTCCCTCGAGATTGTTAATGGCCACCAAAAAATGAAACAAAATCTATCATCTCCTTCACTTGTTTGCTACACATTTGGTAGAAGAGGCACTCAAATGGGAGATTTTAAAGTTCCAGGTTTTAATGACTTTATAGAGTAAATTAGTTCTTAATCATGGACCACCACTGACATAGCCTTAGGACAGCTATGTACAAAAGCAGGCTCACAATAAACATATCTCAGAACACAGCCTGTCACAGGTATCCCATTAATTAATTCAATTACGATTCTTGAGGTGATGATCTGATTCAGAAACCATTCTCCATTTAAAAAAGTCTCGATTCAAACCGATTCTCACAGTACAATATGTGGTGTATAAATTGTTCTTAAACTTTTTCAAAACAGATTACCGAAGAGGTTACAATAACACGTTTATGCGAAGAATAAGTGCAGAGATGGCCTATAAAAAATTATTTAAAAAAAAATCAGAATAGATAGAAAGAAGAATTTGGATGTGAATGTTTTTTTTCCGACACCCCTAGCCGTTAAAGGCACAGTTGCGCTTCTCTGAGCCACACACTTTGTCTGAGACAGGTGTGGACAAACCAAACAGCTCATCAGCATTAAAGCCCGAGACACCAGAAGCAATGTTCAATGAAGTTGCAACACAAAGTGCTTTACACCAGAAAAAAATAAGAAGAAAGCACACATAGTACTATTGACATAAACAAAATATGGTACTGAGAAGTGAGGAAAAATGGCACCTTTGAGGCATCCACACTGGACTAACTGGAATAACTAAAAATGTGTTTTGTCCAAAAAATAATGTAAAGCATTTTTTAAAATGTATATATTTATAATCTATGGATATACAATGTATGCATTTTGATATATATATATATATATATATATATATATATATATATATATATATATATATATATATATATATATATATATATATATATATTAGTGGTGGGCAAATTAATGCGTTAATTACGAGTTAACTCATCAATCTATTAACGCCGACAATTATTTTATCGCACATTTGCGTGTGTTGTTTACATACTTTTATTTTGTTAATACCTTTTCTTAAAAGGATGGCGTCGCCCGGATGGGCTTCGGGGTCGAGGGGCTCTTGGTAAAGATGGAACATTTGGCAAAAATACCGGACAATTCTGCAAATTTCATGGCTGACTTACAGCGTGGTCACTCCGGGATCACTTACGACCGCCAGACAATTCTGGATGTGGATAGATCGGGCCGTTTTGGACTGAATGACGCGTGCTTTCTAGACTGACTAGCTAGCATGGGAATACTTTGCCGGCTACATCCAGCGGCCTGTGAAGCAGCGGAGTATATGTGTAGTCTGTCTATTTATGAATAATGCAGACGAGGCGTGTTGGCTGAGTTCTTAACGTTTGCTTTCAGAGTGTGCATATCACAACATACAAGATGCCGTCATGGCGACACACAACCTATACCGGGCTACCGCGCATGCTCGTCACTCCTGTTGCATGCTGGGTATATATAGGTTTTTCAAACATAAGATCCCTGATAAAAAAAAATGTTTCTGCTGTTACCTCAGAAATTGCCTGTTCAGATGTTATGATTGTGGCTCAGAGATTTGTATGTAGATTATATTTATTTTCCATAACAAACAGGATAACTTAAATACCCTGGCAGTGGCAATAAGCTTAAATGTTTGTATTTACATTTTTTGAGTTGATTTTCATAAAATATGCTATTTAAATGCTACTGTTTAACAAGGACTGATTTAAATTGTGTTTGCACAACAAATGTTTTGGCGCTTTTGTTCATGTGAGAGAATATTCCAATAAAGGTGCACTACACACTACTTTTGAATTCATTATTGGGCTTTGCGTATACAATGCAGTTAATCGCGATTAATCGGAGAAATAGTGCGATTAACTTAGATTAAAAATTTTAATCGTTGCCCAGCCCTAATTATATATATACTGTATATATATATATATATATATATATACATATATATATATACACACAAATATGAGTTGGGAAATTGTGTTGGATGTAAATATAAACGGAATACTATGATTTGCAAATCATTTTCAACCCATATTCAGTTGAATATGCTACAAAGACAACATATTTGATGTTCAAACTGATAAACTTTTTTTTTGCAAATAATCATTAACTTTAGAATTTGATGCCAGCAACATGTGACAAAGAAATTGGGAGAGGTGGAAATAAATACTGATAAAGTTGAGTAATGCTCATCAAACACTTATTTGGAACATCCCACAGGTGTGCAGGCTAATTGGGAACAGGTGGGTGCCATGATTGGGTATAAAAACAGCTTCCCAAAAAATGCTCAGTCTTTCACAAGAAAGGATGAGTAACACGCCTGCGTAAGGAAATAGTCAAACAGTTTAAGAACAACGTTTCTCAAAGTGCAATTGCAAGAAATTTAGAGATTTCAACATGTACAGTCCATGACATAATCAAAATGTTCAGAGAATCTGGAGAAATCACTCCACGTAAGCGGCATGGCCGGAAAACAACATTGGATGACCGTGACCGTCGATCCCTCGGGCGGCACTGTATCAAAAACCGACATCAATCTCTAAAGGATATCACCACATGGACTCAGCAACACTTCAGAAAACCACTTTCACTAAATACAGTTTGTTGCTACATCTGTAAGTGCAAGTTAAAGCTCTACTATGCAAGGCGAAAGTCATTATCAACAACATCCAGAAACGCCACTGGCTTCTCTGGGCCCGAGATCATCTAAGATGGACTGATGCAAAGTGGAAAAGTGTTCTGTGGTCTAACGAGTCCACATTTCAAATTGTTTTTGGGAATATTCGACATCCTGTCATCTGGACCAAAGGGGAAGCTAACCATCCAGACTGTTATCGACGCAAAGTTCAAAAGCCAGCATCTGTGATGGTATGCGGGTGCATTAATGCCCAAGGCATGGGTAACTTACACATCTGTGAAGGCACCATTAATGCTGAAAGGTACATACAGGTTTGGAACAACATATGCTGCCATTTAAGCGCCGTCTTTTTCATGGACGCCCCTGATAGACAATGCCAAGCCACATTCAGAGCGTGTTACAACAGCGTTGTTTCGTAAAAAAAAGAGTGCGGGTACTTTCCTGGCCCGCCTACAGTCCAAGCCTGTCTCCCATCGATAATGTGTGGCGCATTATGAAGCGTAAAATACAACAGCGGAGACCCCAGACTGCTGAACGACTGAAGCTCTACATAGAACAACAATGGGATAAAAATTCTACTTTCAAAGCTTCAACAAGTACTTTCCTAAGTTCCCAAACATTTATTGAGTGTTGTTAAAAGAAAAGGTGATGTAACACAGTGGTGGACATGCCCTTTCCCAACTACTTTGGCACGTGTTGCAGCCATGAAATTCTAAGTTAATTATTATTTGCCAAAAAAAAAATAAAGTTTATGAGTTTGAACATCAAATATCTTGTCTTTGTAGTGCATTCAATTGAATATGGGTTGCAAATGATTTGCAAATCATTGTATTCCGTTTATATTTACATCTATCACAATTTTCCAACTCATATGGAAACGGGGTTTGTATATATATATATATATATATATATATATATATATATATATATATATATATATATATATATATATATATATATATATATATATATATATGGTTAGTAGTCAGAATGTCATAAAATAATTATGTTTTTTAAATGTTTTGCTGTCGGATAGTAGTCAGAATGTCATAAAATAATAATGTTTTTTAAATGTTTTACAGAACTGAAAGTCATTGGTTCGCTCAAAACTTTGTGACGGTAAGCAGTAAGTACAGTAAAAATTATTTGTAGATTTTGAAAGTATTTGCAACAATCTTGCAAACAAGGTACAGTTACTAATAGATATTGTAGTAAATGCACTCATAAACAACTTGACATGGTACTTAATTTAAATCTGCATTTACCCGTTGGTTTAACCAGCTGGCTGTCCCCTGATTCTGCCGGTTGCGTCTATCTATGGCCTGCTGCTGGCCCTTCCGGGCGGCAACATGGGCCCGGCTCTGGGGGTCCTGTCGCTAGCCAGCCTGACTGCGTGGGGCCGGTGGTCCATTGTTCCCTGGGCGGCACACCTGCTGTTTTGAGTTTGACTCTCTTGGTGGCTGGGCCATACTCTGGCTCCCGCACATACTGGGAGACAAATATATTGTACATAAAAAATACACATATATACTCACATACACACAATTATTCATACATATTATTGTGTTACTATCAGAAACTAATTAGTCACTGAGAGTGGAAAGCAGGGCTCTGTCTGACACGCTGGATCCAGGGATGCAACATGAAGTCCTTACTGCCGTTTTGAGGGTGATTAATTTTTCCTTTGAGGAAAAGTACAATACATTATATTCAAATGGTTTGTGGCTCCTTTGCAGTCCTTTTGCGGTCAACAGAAGTAATGGCACCCAGGTTCAAACTCTTTATACAAGCCAAACAATTCCCAGACAGGGGCAGGTGTTTTTCATTCAGCAATCATTCAGCCCCACACACACTCCGCCTACACACATGTAGCCACACCCACTATCCCAGGTGACAAGTGAAAGACAAATCTTTGCCTCTACACATATATACATACATACGCGCACACATAGGTACCTACGCTCCCACATACAGGGGGGCAAAAAAGTATTTAGTCAGCCACCGATTGTGCAAGTTCTCCCACTTAAAATGATGACAGAGGTCTGAAATTTTCATCATAGGTAAACTTCAACTGTGAGAGACAGAATGAGGGGGAAAAAATCCAGGAATTCACATTGTAGGAGTTTTAAAGAATTTATTTGTAAATAATGGTGGAAAATAAGTATTTGGTTAACCATTCAAAGCTCTCACTGATGAAAGGAGGTTTTGGCTCAAAATCTCACGATACATGGCCCCATTCATTCTTTCCTTAACACGGATCAATCGTCCTGTCCCCTTAGCAGAAAAACAGCCCCAAAGCATGATGTTTCCACCCCCATATTTCACAGTAGGTATGGTGTTCTTGGGATGCAACTCAGTATTCTCCTTCCTCCAAACACGACGAGTTGAGTTTATACCAAAATGGATACATGGATGATACAGCAGAGGATTGGGAGAATGTCATGTGGTCAGATGAAACTAAAATATGAAACTATATACATATATATATATATATATATATATATATATATATATATATATATATATATATATATATATATATATATATATATATATATATATATATATATATATATATATATATGTATGTCCATCCATCCATCCATTTCTACCGCTTTCCCTTTTGGGGTCGCGGAAAGTACTGTAGCCTATCTCAGCTGCATTCGGGCTATGTATGTATATATACAGGTATATATATATATATATATATATATATATATATATATATATATATATATATATATATATATGTATATAACAATAAATAAATAGTAAAATAGTAAGAATCATACATGTATAAACAAAATAGAAAATACAGTAGCGGGAAGTGCTGTAGCCTATCTCAGCTGCATTCGGGCTATGTATGTATATATATATATATATATATATATATATATATATATATATATATATATATATATATATATATATGTATATAACAATAAATGAATAAAATAATAAAATGATAAGAATCATACATGTATAAACAAAATAGAAAATACAGTAGCGGGAAGTGCTGTAGCTTATCTCAGCTGCATTCGGGCTATGTATGTATATATATGTATATATATATATATATATATATATATATATATATATATATATATATATATATATATAAATTAATAAAATCATAAAATAGTAAGAATCATACATGTATAAACAAAATAGAAAATAAAAATACAGTAGCAGGATAATAATTTTAATCTTTTTTTTTTAAATAGTTTTAATAGTTTTGATCTGTCCAATTTCAGGCCTGAAGGGTACATTGTATCAAACTCACCATTGTGTTTATTTAAAATAGTTGCAAAAATTGTTAAATATGGAACCCTTTTACGTTGCCTCTTTTTGCCTTTTCTGAAAACCTTTCTTGCAATATTTGCATCTATTTGGAAGGATGTCCACTCGTTAGTAGACACTAGGATATTTTATACACTTGTCGTTGACAGTCTTCACTGTGTTTCATGTATATTTAATGCACGGGAAAATGTCTTCAGATATTTTTGCCAAGTCCAATTCATACATGTTACGCTCGTTGTGTTTTTGACTGGAAGATTTAATGTCTTTGGAGATTCTCTCATCTTTAAAATTGTTAGTCATGAAGACTTTATTTTTGGCAAGTGTCTCCAACATTTTTTGATTCTAGGTTGCTGGGAAGTGAAAATATCCCAGTTGATGCTTCAAGTGACCTCCAAGCGATGCAGTAAAACATAAGGCTGACAACCTCAATAAAAATGTACATTACAGCTCTTGAGGTTGAAACAGATCAGCTCAGACTTCTTTTGGCAGCCTTTTTACCAAAATAGTTCAAAAGACCTTTTTTGTCAGACATTTCAGACATTCCTCTTTTCTGACTATTGAGCAGTTCTGACTGTGATTGGTTAAGCGGGAACATGCAAAGGCTGGTGCACACTTAAGCAAGCACATTATTTTACTTGTCGATTTGATTGCTTGTTTTATTCACCATTCATTTTCCTCAATGGTATTTGTGGACATGTATAGAGATTTATTTATTAGCAACCTTTGAAAAACTGCAGTGAAACGCGAAAAATGGGAGTGAGAAAGTTCCGTGTGTGCGTCTTCTCCACTGATGCTGAGCCCTTAAGGCTGCACGGGGCCAATTTGTGCTCCAATTTGCCTTCCTTATCTTTTTGTTTTTACTCAGTGTCGAGGTCAGGGAATCTCCCAATTGACCAGCGGCGGAGCATCAGCCATTGGCCCCCGCTGAGTAGCAGTAATTAGAGCCCCCGCCCCCCTCCCTCGCGTACACCCTTCCCAGGGAACCTCTTGCTCCCCTTGCAATGGGCAGGGGGCCGAGAGCAAGAACAGCTGCCGATGGGAAAACATTCTCTTTAATGTCCATGAATAACCAGTGTCCTTCCAATCCAGCCTTTTGGACGTTGAAATTGTTGTAAAATGTGAAAAATCAGCATCACAAAAAAACTCATCTCTCCTGCAGTCTCTGCAGAGGATAATCTTTTACGACTTATTACAAGGATACTATTTACAGAACAACTTAGGTTGTTTCTGTTCCATGTGTATCACCTTGACCTAGGCGACATCAAAAACAACATGTGTACACAATAAGGGAGAATAGGGTTGGTTGTCAGCCTTTTTACTGTGACGGGAATTATGTCATCGCTCTGACAGTTTTGGACTTTGGACTATATTCCCATACTTGAAGTTGTTTCTGTCTCAGCGCTCTTGTTTTCTTGTCTCCACTTCCTGCGTGTGTTCATTTCCTGCCACTTCACCTACTGTATGGCTTGAGCCACCTGTCCCTAGTTGGAAATCAGGATACACTTTTCCATCCATCCATCCATCCATTTTCTACCGCTTATTCCCTTTCGGGGTCGCGGGGGATGCTGGCGCCTATCTCAGCTACAATCGGGCGGAAGGCGGGGTACACCCTGGACAAGTCGCCACCTCATCGCAGGGCCAACACAGATAGACAGACAACATTCACACTCACATTCACACACTAGGGCCAATTTAGTGTTGCCTTTCAACCTATCCCCAGGTGCATGTCTTTGGAAGTGGGAGGAAGCCGAGGGAACCCACGCATTCACGGGGAGAACATGCAAACTCCACACAGAAAGATCCCGAGCCTGGATTTGAACCCAGGACTGCAGGAACTTCGTATTGTGAGGCAGACGCACTAACCCCTCTGCCACCGTGAAGCCCTAGGATACACTTTTCCCTGGTTGCCAATCAGGACACACCTATCCCTAGTTGGCAATCAGGACACACCTGTCCCTATTGGCAATCAGGACAAACCTGTCTGTGGTTGCCAATCAGGTTGCTTCTCATGCCTACCTATTCCTCGGGACAGGGCTGGTCGAGTACTTGGATAAAACACACCTCATACCATCAATGCATAATTTAGTCTTATTAGCTATCCCAGCAAATACCTACTGTAAATAATACTAAATTGTTTAAAACCCCAAGCTGAACTGGTCATAGCTGAAGAACAGGTGGGATTTAGAACAGGGCGGAGCACCACAGAACGGATTTTCAACTTGAGAATCATTTGTGAGCGATAACTGCAACATCAACAACACCTTTACCATGTGTTCGTAGACTTTAAGAAAGCCTTTGACAAGGTATAGCATGCTGCACTGTGGGAAACCATGAGGAAATACAACATCAAAGCTAGCTAGCCTTGTCAGAGTCATTCAATATCTGTACAATAAAGCTACCTGCACAGTTTTCTACAACGGAGCTATCGGAGACTGGTTTAGGACAACAATTGGAGTGCGCCAAGGATGTCTTCTCTCTCCCATTCTCAGCTTTCTGGAGCTTATCATGACGGATGCCCTGGCAGATCATGAAGGAACTGTCAGCATTGGAGGCAGACCAATCAACAACCTCCGTTTTGCAGATGAAATCTATGGGTTAGCTGAAAAACAAAGAGAACTTCCCAGTCTAGTTGTAAGGCTTGATACCATTTCCCGAGCCTATGGAATGGATATCCATGCTGAAAAAACACAAAATGATGACCAACAACAAAGGCATCCGCTCAGACATCAAAGTCAATGGACAGGCACTGGACACGGTGTCGAGCTTCAAGTACCTCAGAGCAATCGTGTCCAATGAATGATCCAAACAGGAAGTCCTTGCCAGAAGTGCTCAAACAAGTGCTGCCCTGGCAAAACTTAAACCCATACGGAAAGACACAAACATCTGTCTGGCATCTAAGGTGGGATTACAGCACTCACTTGTAATGTTGATCTTCCTTTACGCCTGGTAAACTTTGACCCTTACAGCAGAGCTGCAGAAGAGAATTCAGAGCATAAAAATGAGATGCTACAGAAGACTCACAAACGAAGAAGTCCGGCAAACGATCAGTCAAGCCATCGGCCCACATGATGACGTGCACACTATGGTCATGAAGCGAAAACTGAGGTGGTACGGACACCATCAGATCCTCAGGCCTTGCAAAAACCATCCTGCAAGGCCCCGTACATGGTGGCAAGAGACGAGGGATACAAAAGAAAAGATGGGAAGATAACATCAAAGAATGGACTCACTTGAAACTCACAGAGGCAATGAGAGGTGCTGAGGACAGAGAGGGATGGAGAGAGCTGGTCAACAGATCGTCTGTGGTGCCCCAACGACCCTCCGGGTTTATGGGATAGGTACTAGTACAGATAGGTACAAGCTTTTTTTTTTTTGTTCTGATAAATCCACCTCATCATCATTGAAACTTCACTTTCAACCTGTGTGCATGAATATATATTAAAATATAAAAATAAATTATTTATTGCAGAAACAGTGCGTAAACTAGCCCAGTTTACACTGCACACCAAATCTGATTTTTTTAGCCTTCAAGTGACAGATATCAAAACATTTTTGTCAGTCGAAACACTGCAAAGTACTTAAAATCTGATTTTTTTTTTTGCATCAAATGCAGGCTACATCAGGAGGTCGTCCAAATCCGATTGGAATCTGATCTTTTCAAGTGTGACTTCAGTGTAAACAGCAGAGCAACCTGAATGTGACCCCTATTGTTGTGTGTACCGAGGGAAGGAGACGGCACAGACAACAGGGGCGTAGTATTAGCTGTAGAAGTCCAATGTGGGAAAAGCAGGCTCGAATATCCATGAGAAAAGCAGGTAGTCAGGCGATAGCGAGGCATCAGAGGTCAGTGTACAGGTGGGAGGTCAAGATCCAAGAGGCAGTCAGGAAAACAGAGGGAACACAGGAAGACGAGACACACTGCTCATAACGTGGAAACAAAGGTACGCTGCAGGAAGAGGCGACAAGGAGTACACGATACAACTGCGCACGACGGGTGAGAAAATACAGAGAGAAAGACTTGCATAGAGCTTGCTAGGTTCAGCTTACTGTACAGGACAGGTCACTACGTTCTGCCCCGGGATAGCAGGTTGTACTGGCTTATGAAGGCAGGTCTTCTCATTAGCGACAGGTGCTTTAAATTGCAGAAGATTGATTGCAGCCGCCGGCTGAAGCAGGAGATGAGCGCCGTGGGTGTGTTCTGAGGGGCGCTCTGTGGAACACATTGAGGAATGCACAGCGGCATGCACTTACGCCGTGACACGTATGTGATTTTTTTCGTCATCTTTGGCCAAGTTAAGTCATTCAAATGCGCGGGGAAAAATGCAGCCCACAATCATAGGTAGATACTTCATCACAACATCCAATTTCGGTGAGCAAAGTCGACTTTCAACAGCCAAATTTTTGGTACATCCCTTGTCAATAGTGCACCAATATTAGGCTAAATGTTATATACAAATATATATTTTGATTCCGAAGAAATAGCGAATGTTGGACCGGCATTGACGGTGTGGCGTATGTGAGTTGAGAAATACAGCTGATGTCTGTGTCTTCTCTATTTAACAGCCATAAAATGATTAGAACCCTCTTAAATATATTACACGTTATACATCCATTCATACATTGTATTACTTTGACTCTCTTTCACGTAAAAAAAAACAAAAAAAAAACACCCCTTTTGAGATGTGCCGACCGTAGCCATTTATTTTATTTTGTAGTAGTAGCAACTCCCTTGTTCATTTATGGAATCCGGTCAATTTCATTTGTTTTAACTTCATGGAACTGTGCATGCAAGTGAAGTCAAGGCCTTATTGGGAAGTCTGATAAAGACCACATTTTACTTGTAGTGTGTACAGTCAGCTGGAAAAAATCAGATTTAGAAAAAATCTGATTTGGGCCACTTTGGCCTGCAGTGTAAACGTAGTCTGTGTGCCCGTATTTCAAATTACGGGCATTGCATGCGGTCTGGATTGCATACATTTTTTATAATTACACTCAGACGATTAATCGATCAAACTATTGATCTGTGCAACTCTAATGTGAATTGCTCATCATAAAACATATTTCGATCTTAATCCAAAGAGGTTAATTAGGTCTTGAAAAACGTATGCAATTTGTTATTGACCTGTGTGTATACTTCCTTCGTAGATGATGGTTTCAGCTACAACTGTTGCCTTCCTCAGAGGTTGTCCTGTGGTGCCGAAACCGTCAGGCACGGAAGAAAGTAAACACAGGTCTGGCAGAATAACAAAATGCATCTTTCAATCTGTTATCTTTTTTTTTTACATTAAAATGAAGCTTACGGTGTTGAAACGCGAATCCCACTTATTCTAAAACTCTTTGTAACAAAGGAGAAATAAACTATCAAAGACACTCACACATTGTGACAACTAACACTTTCACATCAGGATAGTTGTCAGTTATCACAATGTTACTTCAATGGGAACAAATCTTTCAAGAAGGCAGAACTATAAATGAAAAAGTTTAATAAAAATACATAACTGAAGCGATCTTTACACAACACTAAATAAGCAAGGAACATAAACAATAAACACATCTTTAAGCAATCCAACTGTGTATGTGTTATGTAGGATGTGACAATACATCCCAAAGACAATCTGGCAACCAACCCCAACAGGAATGTTTTGCCAGCATGTACACAGTTAACTGTTTAACAATTAGTTAGCTACAGCTGCTGCTCGATCCTCCCCTCACCTCCCAGGTTAGTGAACATGGGTATGGGTCAAATGCAGAGGACAAAATTCCACACACCTAGTATGTGACACGTGGGGATCGTTCTCCCAGGAATGCAGAACGGACGACTCCGGATGAACGCGTGAAGGTAGGAACATGATTTAATCCATAAATCATACACAATACCAAAAGACAGGAAACAAACAAAAGAAAAGTGTGCCGATCGCACGGGAAGCGAAGACAACAATTTAGCACAGGAATCAGGAATCGAGAACAGGAATAAACCAACGTAACTTGTTGCATACCGCAAACAATGAAGCCAGACCGAGTGTGGCGAGCAACATGAATAAATAGCTCTCTGATTAGTGCTCAATAGCAGGTGAAAGTACCGAACACTAAACAGAGGCAGGTGAAACCAATTAGTACCCATCCATCCATCCATCCATTTTCTACCGCGTATTCCCTTTTGGGGTCACGGGGGGCGCTGGCGCCTATCTCAGCTACAATCGGGCGGAAGGCGGGGTACACCCTGGACAAGTCGCCACCTCATCGCAGGGCCAACACAGATAGACAGACAACATTCACACTCACATTCACACACTAGGGCCAATTTAGTGTTGCCAATCAACCTATCCCCAGGTGCATGTCTTTGGAGGTGGGAGCACACGCATTCACGGGGAGGACATGCAAACTCCACACAGAAAGATCCCAAACCTGGGATTGAACCCAGGATTACTCAGGACCTTTGTATTGTGAGGCAGACGCACTAACCCCTCTGCCACCATGAAGCCGAGCTCTGAACCGAATTCTGTAAAATTTCCACACAACAACTTGAGAGGCAGCGCCCTCTCTTGGCAAAATACGAGTGTTGACAATCATGCCTGTTCTCCAATCCATCCATCCATTTAATACCGCTTATCCCTTTTGGGGTCGCAGGGGTGCTGGAGCCTATCTCAGCTGCACCCTGGACAAGTCGCTACCTCCCTATCTATAAAAATCACTGTGTACTGACCCTTTCACTTTCTGAAATGATCAGTTAGCTTGTTTTGAACGTATTTTTCCCCCCTGTTTGAAAATTCCTAGCCAGTACAAGCAAAATGTCTGAAGATCAGTAAAAAAAAATTCTTTAAATCCTGCCAGGCACTGCTGCACAGACTACATATACATAGTCAAGGGAATAGCTTTTGTATTGTGGTCACTGAGTGCTTGTAAAATTTGAGTTACAGCTTTTGGTGTTGTGCTTCTGCCACCTACTGGTCAAACATAACATTGTCTTGGCTTCATGACTTTGGGAACTATAATGATTATAAACTGAAGAGTTGATTTCTTGCTGTGTCAACCGGTTACACACCATTGCATTTTTTATACTTTAATCAAATAGTATGATATCTAAAAAATGAAATTTATTTACCATTTCTGATAGGATGGAGTTGGACCGTTTAGTATTTTATACTTAAAGTAGTAAAACCTTAAAGCCACATCCTAAGTGCACAGGAAGCCAGTGCAGGTGAGCCAGTATAGGCGTAATATGATCAAATTCACTTGTTGTTGTCAAACGGCAAAGATAACAACAAGAATGTTTCAATTTAGACTTTATTTCATGTTAACATATGAGTATTTAGCAACATATATGGCATTCTCCAGTATAATATCCTAAAAATCATGTACAAAGCACATGCAACAATCCTACCCAACATTCAAAACAGATTTGTAAAATGAGACAGTAAATATATTCTGACAGAACCTGGGATCTTTAATACATCTACATTTAGAACAGTGATAATGGAAGTAAGTATTTCAATCAGAGGTTTTAGTTTATGCAACGGACTTGGCAGTTGAATGAAACAATGTCAATATTTTTCTGTATTAAACAAAAACACAATGATGAAAAGATACGACTGAGTAAAATGATTTCTTCTATATTGGTTTAAATCTTGTAAAATGAAAATATGGCTTTGTAAGGGACAAATATTAAACGTTTTTAACTCATTTGTGATACTTTTCATTCATATTTTTACTTTAATGTTATGTTGATTGATTAATTTTTATTAGATATTTTGTTAGATTTTCATAAAATTAATAAATGGCCCTGCGATGAGTTAGTGACTTGTCCAGGGTGTACCCCGCCTTCCGCTCGAATGCAGCTGAGATAGGTTCCAGCACCCCCCGCGACCCCGAAAAGGGACACGCGGTAGAAATGGATGGATGGATAGAACAAAATACAAAAAAGTGGAACAAGTTGACATATAAGCATTAAAGGGGACCTTTGATGAATTTCCTCCTTTCCTACATGTTGGATAACCATGTTAAACAATATCAAAACGTCAAATCATTAAGTTGATGCATTTGGTCATGAGCTTGCGCAAAGTTTTGGATGCCACTGAATGCTGTTTTTGGAGTGTTTTTTTGTTGTTGTTTGTTTGTTTGTTTTAAATCTGACAAATATGTTCTGCAGTACAAATCCAGGGTTAGACAAACCATGCACAGTCCACACTGAACCAGCACCGTCAACCTGACAACACTGGAGGACAAACCCTCCTGATTGCCAATTAAGGACAGGTGAGCACCCCGATTGGCAATTAGAGACAGATGAAGGTGCCAGTGCTCAGAAGCAGTGGTCAAATTGCTGCAAAACAAACAACACTAAAGCCAAGTGAACACTACAACCAGGGAAAACACAGAAAATAAACGGCAAAACATGGAAACTAAGGAAAAGGTCATATCATGGTTAAACCAATTATGACAGTGAATCTCTTACAAATACTTTTACTTTGTTACTAAGTTACTCTGACAAGGAAAACTGTATTTGAAATCACCCCACGCCTCTCCTCATTAACAAAATACTAATAATTTTAGAGGGGGCATTTAGTGTTGCAGAAGTCCCCAGACTTGAAGAGCTTGAGGATGTTTACCATAGGAAACATGGTAACCGAGCCCACCAGCGATCCCATTTGAGCTGCAGCTCCGCACCAAACCAGGGCGCTGTGGCTGTGGTCACGCAGGATGATGCCCACCATCACCTTAACGTAAGACAGAGTACCAGTGAAGAAAAGCCACGAGAGCACCTAATGAGGGAAAAAAAGGACAATTTTGGACACATGCTTTACTTAAATCAGTTCATCTAATTATGAGGTTATGTCACACATATATATATATATATATATGTATACACATACATGTATGTATATATGTATGTATATATATACATATATACAAACCCCGTTTCCATATGAGTTGGGAAATTGTGTTAGATGTAATTATAAACGGAATACAATGATTTGCAAATAATTTTCAACCCATATTCAGTTGAAAATGCTACAAAGACAACATATTTGATGTTCAAACTGGTAAACATTTTTTTTTTTTTGCAAATAATCATTAACTTTAGAATTTGATGCCAGCAACACGTGGCAATAAATACTGATAAAGTTGAGAAATTCTCATTAAACACTAATTTGGAACATCCCACAGGTGTGCAGGATAATTGGGAACAGGTGGTTGCCATGATTGGGCATAAAAGCAGCTTCCATGAAATGCTAAGTAATTCACAAACAAAGATCGGGCGAGGGTCACCAATTTGTAAGCAAATTGTCGAACAGTTTTAGAACAACATTTCCCAACAAGCTATTGCAAGAATTTAGAGATTTTACCATCCACGCTCCGTAAAATCATCAAAAAGTTCAGGGAATCTGGAGAAATTACTGCAAGTAAACGATGATATTACGGACCGTTGATCCCTCAGGCGGTACTACATCAAAAACAGACATCAGTGTTTGAAGGATATCACCACATGGGCGCAGGAACACTTCATAAAACCACTGTCAGTAACCACAGTTGGTTGCTACATCTGTAAGTGCAAGTTAAAACTCTACTATGCAAAGCAAAAGCCATTTATCAACAACACCAAGGAACGCCCCTGGCTTCGCTGGGCCCGAGCTCATCTGAGATGGACTGATGCAAAATGGAAAAGTGTTCTGTGGTCTGACAAGTCCACATTTCAAATTATATTTGGAAACTGTGGACGTGGTGTCCTCCGGAACAAAGAGGAAAAAAAACATCCGATTGTTATATGCGCAAAGTTCAAAAGCCAGCATCTGTGATGGTATGGGGGTTCATTAGTGCCCAATGCATGGGTTAACTTAAACATCTGTGAAGGCATTATTAATGCTGAATGGTCCATACAGGTTTTGGAGCAACATACTGTATGTTGTCATCCAAGTAACGTTATCATGGACGCCCCTGCTTATTTCAGAAAGAAAATGCCGAGCCACGTGTTACAACAGCGTGGCTTTGTAGTAAAAGTGCGCGGGTACTTTCCTGGCCCGCCTGCAGTCCAGACCGCTCTCCCATTGAAAATGTGTGGCGCATTATGAAGCGTAAAATACGACAGCAGAGACCCCGGACTGTTGAACGTGTCAGGCTTGCCACTGACAGTTTGTTTGTGTTTTAGTTTTTCCTCTGTGTGTGTTTAGTATTTCCTGTTTTTAGTTCCTGTCAGCGCTCTTATTTTGTCTGTTTCCTGTTTTTTTCCCCGTGTGCTGTTTTCCTCTCAGCTGTGGCTGATTGGCTCCTGGCCACACCTGGTGTCAATCAGCCCAGTTCTATTTGAGTCTGTGTTTGTCCTCCAGTCAGTTGCTGGATTATTGTCATGTCATGTCGCTCTTGTCGTTGCTACCTGTCGTGCCGTGTCGTATCATGTCTTGTCAATGCAGCGTTGTGGTAGGCTATATTTGATTGCGGTTTTTAGCTTACTGCCTTTTGTTCCCTGTTTTCAAGTTTGTTTTCATATTACATTTACGACTTCTCGCTACGCCTTTTTGTTTTTTGCTAGCTTCCATGCTAAGCTCTGTTTATTTTGTAGTTTCCATGCTAGCTCTCATTGTTTATCCGCCTTGTGCGCGCTTTTTGTTGTACCACTTTGGTTTGTTCTTGTTTTAGTATTGTTATTAAATCATGTGTTCTCACTCCATGCCTGCCTCCATCTCTGCATCTTGGGGTTCGTCACAAACTAACTCTGACAGAACGACTAAAGCTGTACATAAAATAAGAATGGGAAAGATTTCCACTTTCAAAGCTTCAACAATTAGTTTCCTCAGTTCCCAAACGTTTATTGAGTGTTGTTAAAAGAAAAGGTGATGTAACACAGTGGTGAAAATGCCCTTTCCCAACTACTTTGCCATGTGTTACAGCCATGAAATTCTAAGTTAATTATTATTTGCAAAAAAAAATTAATTTTATAAGATTGAACATCAAATATCTTGTCTTTGTAGTGCATTCAACTGAATATGGGTTGAAAAGGATTTGCAAATCATTGTATTCCGTTTATATTTACCTCTAACACAATTTCCCAACTCATATGGAAACGGGGTTTGTACATACTTAAATATATATACATACATGCATGTATGTATGTATATGTATATATATATATATATATATATATATATATATATGTGTGTGTGTGTGTGTGTGTGTGTGTGTGTGTGTGTGTGTGTGTGTATATATATAATTTATGTATGTGTATAGGAACATAAACAATCAACACATCACAGTAACACATTACCTTTTGGTGTAAGTAACTGAGTTAGTGACTGAGTTACTTTTGAAAAAAAGTAACTAGTAACTTTGACTAGTTACTGGTTTATAGTAACTAACCCAACACTGTTCATCACTCACAGAACATGGGTAATTACTACTTGATTACTGACAAGCTGATGTGGCAAAATTGAGTTTAAACAATCATGACACAACTCTGAACAGTAACTTTTGCTAGTGGTGACATTACATGATTGGTGTCCTGGCTGGTGTACAAACATAAAAATATCTGGGGTCACCGTGGCAAGAGGGAATTTTCATTATTTCGAGCCAATGCACAGTGTTGCCTTTTTACAAATGGCCTAAAACAACAACAGTCATCACTTATCATAACTACTATGAGTTGACACTATCTTGTTGAGAAGTTGAACTTTGATATTTCCTCACTAAGCCACCAGGAAACAGTCACACAATATATTTGTGTGTTGCTCACAATAAGTACTTGTCCAGCCTCAGACCCCTGAAGTAGAGGACATGGGCTCATAGCAGCCATGGCCATGTTATAGCTACCAAAGCCTGTTCCAATCACCATCAGCACACCCAGTAACGTAAGAGACCTGAAAACAGATGGAAGCTGAAAATTAGGCTCATATTTTAAGTGGCATTTTTAGAATGAACAGTAATAAAGTTGTAAAATAACACAATTCAAGAATATGTCATCAAATTTACAGTTGTTAAGATATCTTATATTTGGATACTTGAAACTGAAACATGGACGTAGGGAGAAGTACAGAGCAGTTGCGTCTCCCAGTCAGCAACCTCTCCACCCTCCCCTTTCTCACACACAACACAAGAGTTGACAACTGCAGTATGAGAGGTTTGCTGGAAACGTTTGATGACCTCATCAGACCGCTGCGAGAGCAGCATAACAACAAGAGTGTGTTGTTGCCGGTGCTGTAGCCGTGGTTAACAAGCAAGCTCGCTCGGTGACGGACTAACGACGCCATGTCTATGGTTTAGGATTATTTTAAAGTGTGTCTGATGAATAAAAAACGGACAATTTGCAATGACTATAAAAAGTTGGTAATGAGAGGAGGAACCAAGACGTCTTCTTTTAATACGAGCAATTAGATCTCCCACCTCTTCAAGAATCATAAGGGGATACACGATGAATACAAGTGAAAGATGGATGTGAGCCCAGTTTATAATTCCCTGTTATACAGTAAACCAGGCAGTCTTGCACTAAATGAGGACTGTGTTATTGTTTACTTCATGACTCTAGTATGCTCTGGACTGAAGCTGTGTGCCTTCATTGTTTTTGTAGCTGTTGTTTTGAGGCATGTTTAAAAAAATCATAATAATGCACTTTGTGAAAGTCAAAGTATAGTACTTCCCATAGTTGTAGTGCAGGGGTGTCCAAACTTTTTCCACAGAGGGGCGCAAACGTAAAAATGTAAGCATGGGCGGCCATTTTGATATTTTTTGTCTTCAAACCATAACAAAATATATGGATTTTTTTTTTTTAATCCTTAGGGCTCCTGGGGAGCATAGAGGGTCTCAGTCACTAAAATGTTAAAAATAAGTCAAATTATTTTTATTTTTTATTTAATGCTTATAGTAAATCTCTATATCAACTTGAGGTTGATATAAAGTAAAACAAATAAGGTTTTATGCCTTTTCTGTCAAGACAACTTTGTTTTTTATAGTAAAACTGAAATATGCAGCATTTAGATAGACAGATAGATGGATAGATAGATAGATAGATAGATAGATAGATAGATAGATAGATAGATAGATAGATAGATAGATAGATAGATAGATAGATAGATAGATAGATAGATAGATAGATAGATAGATGGATGGATAGATAGATAGATAGATAGTACCTTATTGATTCCATCAGGAGAGTTTCTTTATTTAGCAATTAAACCCCTCAAAGTGCAATAATGCATGACACCATTTATTTTTATTATTTATATAATTATTTAACATTTTTGAGTAATCACAGTGAAAAGTTAAATAAAATCCTACTAAATATATTGGAGATCCGAAAGGTTCCCCACTCATAATGTGATACATTTTTATTAGCTTGTTTTTTACTTTTAAGACTTAAATTTCAAGGTCAACTTCGGATATATCTGTCGATTTTAAGTTTGAACTATTATTTTGTTTTTTTATGCTCTTTTGTCAAAACGTTGTCATTTTTATATGGCTACCAAACAACATATGCAATATTTTTTCCATATAAAACATTTTAAAGTGATATTTTTTAAGTAATAATTCATCATAACATAGATTTTTTTTTGTCCTTTTTTTTGGAGCAATGGAAAAAAAAGAACATAAAGACAAAAGGAAAAAAAAAACTGCCTGCATGGCAGCTTTATGTCAACATTGCCACTTTTTCTCATACACCCTGGACAAGTCGCCATCTCATCGCAGGGCCAACACAGATAGACAGACAACATTCACACTCACATTCACACACTAGGGCCAATTTAGTGTTGCCAATCAACTTATCCCCAGGTGCATGTCTTTGGAAGTGGGAGGAAGCCGGAGTACCCGGAGGGAACCCACGCATTCACAGGGAGAACATGCAAACTCCTCAAAGAAAGATCCCGAGCCCGGGATTGAACCCAGGACTCCTCAGGACCTTCGTATTGTGAGGCAGACGCACTAACCCCTCTGTCACCGTGCTGCGGGCATCACAACAAAATTAGGCATAATATGTTAATTCCACAAATGTATATATCAATATCGGTTGATATTGGAATCGGAAATTAGGAGTTGGACAGTATCGGATTATCGGCAAAATAGCCATTATCGGACATCTCTAGTTTTGGGTTTGGTAGTACCTGTTCTGGAAGAACATGGCAATGGTGCAAGCCACAGGGTTAGCCACTGAAGCCAGAGCAGCAGAAAGGTGATAGGCCAGGTTACCGTATGGCATGCAGGAGTACGTCTGTACGGAGGGTAGCACGCCGTTGGTAGCACCATTAACCCACACCACCAGGAAGTACATGAAGGCCAGCTGGTACACAGAGTGATTCAGGCCTGCCAGAGGAGGAACTATCTGGCTCTCTTCCTTGTTCTGGCATCTTAGGTCATCTGCATCAGTGTCCACAGCAGGATTGTCCAGGCCTGAGCAGACTGGCACCACTGAGTCTGCCACCAGGTGTTCGCTCAATGGCAAACGAAGCCTGTTAACCGCCACAAACGCAGACAGACTTAAGCACATCATGGCTGTCAGGAAGGAAAAAAACACCTCTATGGAAAAGTTGGGTGGGAGATACTGGGTTTGGAGGAACCACCCGTTTCCACCTGTGTTGTTTCCTGCAGTCTGAGACGAGTTAACACACTTGGCCATACCCACGCCTTGGGCGAGGGCAGCAACGCCAGGGAGGAAGCCGCTTAGCCCCTCTCCGATGAAGTATGTGGTGATGTACTTTGCCGGGAGCCGAGACATGAAAGGCAGAAAAGTGACGGAGGAAGTGCAGTCCACCAGCGAGAGGAAGAAGGTGATGATGAAGAAGGCCGTGCTGTGTGAGGCGCCAGCCACAATGGTGGTTTCATCCCAGAAGAAGGCCAGTAAAACGCAGGACAAGACGCCGACGGAGAGGATGGCGTAGATGACGGCCCGCTCGCTCATGCGGCCCGGGCTCAGTTTGTGCATGAGCGTGATGAGCAAGGGTCCCACGTTGGCCAGCTGGATGATGACGGTCAGGTAGGAGGGCAGGTCCCAGCCTTCAGGGAGAGTGTTGACGATGAGTGGAAGCTCCACCCACAGGCCGTTCACTGCCACCCAGGAGCCCAGACCAAAGGCACAGGCGAGCATGTGGACCAGCAGCGACATCCTGCAGCAGCTGGACGAGCAGGATAATACAGTCTGCTGCCAAAATGACACCTGCAGGATGAAAGGGGAAGCAATTTGGTCGAAATGTTTATTTATTTATTTTTTAAAACAGAATGATTAAAATAAATGAATGCCCTTTCCCTTGTCCAGGGTGTACCCTGTTTCATCTGACCACAAAACTTTTATCCATAAGATCTCATCTTAGTCCATGTCAGTGGTTCTCAAATGGGGGTACGCGTACCCCTGGGGGTACTTGAAGGTATGCCAAAGGGTACGTGAGATTTTTTGAAAATATTCTAAAAATAGCAACAATTCAAAAATCCTTTATAAAAATATTTATTGAATAATACTTCAACAAAATATGAATGTAAGTTCATAAACTGTGAAAAGAAATGCAACAATGCAATATTTAGTGTTGACAGCTAGATTTTTTGTGGAAATGTTCCATAAATATTGATGTTAAAGATTTATATTTTAGTGAAGAAATGTTTAGAATTAAGTTAATGAATCGAGACGGATCTCTATTACAATCCCCAAAGAGGGCACTTTAAGTTGATGATTACTTCTATGTGTAGAAATCTTTATTTATAATTGAATCACTTGTTTATTTTTCAACAAGTTTTTGGGTATTTTTATATTTATTTTTCCAAATAGTTCAAGAACGACCACTACAAATGAGCAATATTTTGCACTGTTAAACAATTTAATAAATCAGAAACTGATGACATAGTGCTGTATTTTACTTCATCTCTTTTTTTCAACCAAAAATGCTTTGCTCTGATTAGGGGGTACTTGAATTAAATACATGTTCAAAGGGGGTACATCACTGAAAAAAGGTTGAGAACCACTGTTCTAGACATTAACTTTTTCGGCTTTGCAATTGTGACAGTGTTTGGAACAGGTACCGCCACCCCTAATGGAGGAGAATGTGATCTATAGAAAGCACATATGTACAGAGCCTTTTCTGCAGTGCAGTAAATTGATTTTAGCCAGCGTGGCGCGGTGGAAGAGTGGCCGTGCGCAACCCGAGCGTCCCTGGTTCAATTCCCACCTAGTACCAACCTCGTCACGTCCGTTTGGCCACAATACCTAGCAATATGTTTGGAGGAGAAAAGGTGAGGCCTTTCATCCCAGGAACACCACCTTCCGTCAAGCATGGTGGTGGTAGTATTATGCTCTGGGCCTTTTTTGCTGGCAATGCAACTGGTGCTTTACCGAGAGTTAATGGGACAGTGAAAAAGGAGGATTACCTCCAAATTCTTCAGGACAACCTAAGATCATCAGCCCGGAGGTTGGGTCTTGGGCGCAGTTGGGTGTTCCAACAAGACAATGACCCCAAACACACGTCATAAGTGGTAAAGAAATGGCTAAATCAGACTAGAATTAAGGTTTTAGAATGGCCTTCCCAAAGTCCTGACTTAAACGTATGAACAATGCTGTCCGTGTAAGAAAAGCAATAAATTTAGAAGAACTGCCATAAGATAAGATCATGTTAAGAATGATGAATACAAGTTAATATAGTAGAGATGTCAATAATTAAAAATGTTAATAACACAATTGGTATTGTATTACGCCCTACGATGAAGTGGCGACTTGTCCAGGGTGTACCCCGCCTTGCGCCCGATTGTAGCTGAGATAGGCAGCAGCGCCCCCCCTTCCCCCAAAGGGAATAAGAGGTAGAAATGGATGGATGGATGGATGGATGGTATTGTATTAGAATTGTATTGTCATTATTATTACTAATGATGGCTTAAATGCTTCACCTCCTATAACAGGGGTAGGGAACCTATGGCTCTTGAGCCAGATGTGGCTCTTTTGATGACCGCATCTGGCTCTCAGATAAATCTTAGCTGACGTTGCTTAACACGATAAGTAATTAGTAATTCCACTGGTAATCACTGTGGTAAAAATAACGTTCAAGATATAAAACATTCTCATGCATTTTAATCCATCTATTCATTTCTATCGCATCTGTTCAAGAAGTCGCATTAATGGTCAAAATTATTTTATTTATTATTGGTTACCTTCAGAATAAAAATATTATTAAAAAGAATAAGAGATGCACGCATTTAGTTGTAGTAATCAGGGAAAGTCCAAATAAAAGAGGAGGGTACAGGTCTGCGAGTTTCTCCTCATTGAGCTAAATTGAATCCAGTCTCTTTTTAATTCCTTTCTTCTTGTCTGTTTAATAAATGTCCTCAGTGTTTGAACCTGACAGTTGTATTCAGTGTTAAAAATATCATACGGCTCTCACGGAAATACATTTTAATATATTTGGCTTTCATGGCTCTCTCAGCCAAAAAAGTTACAGACCCCTGTCCTGTAACTATATTACCATTAGTATGTCCTACTTCAAATACTTATGATAATAAGTATTTTTAATGCAGCAAGTACCCTTAGGGTACCATTAAAATGGTACAAATGTGTACTGTAGATCATCCTCTTGAAGACCAACAGTATCCTTTCAGGAGAAAATTCTTAAAAAAGGTAAATTTAGGTACAGAAATGTTTTAGCCTCATACCTCCATTTTGGCCGGTGGAATTGTTCACTTGGCTGTGTACTGAACACAAAATGTACAAATAAAGAACAAAACACATTGACTGCGGAATCAGGTGAAGAACACTCAACGACTAAGGAGAGTTGTATGCACATGACATCATATTGCAGAACTTGCTTATTATTTGCAGCGTTCCATTACACGCACAAGTAAAATGTCACTTGAACCACACGCACATGCATACGCACACATACACACACACACACACACACACAAAATTCATGCTTGTACATTCCACATCTTTCAAACACGGCATAAACTTTGCACTAAGCAAATTATTTTCTACTTATCCAGATTTCAAATTTTTATTCCCAGAAATTTCCCCAGTTTTAAAAGCTACTTAATTTTAGTCATCGGCTTTACATCATTATCTTAAGTTTAGCATGAATGCATATATTTTTTTGATTCTAATTTAAAAAGGTTAAAATTGCGAAAATAACTATTCAAAAAATATATTTTGTAGTAAAAAAAACAAAACAAAAAAAACAATACAATTTATTTTTGCTTGTAATGAGCAAAAGAATCTGCCAATGGAACAATTCAAATTTGTCTTAAAACAAGACATATTTAAGCTTTAAATACCTAAAAGTGATCTTGAAATTAGCAATTAAAACATATTATTAGCTATACTAGCGTTGTCAAGTTTGTAGTAATATTTTTTTCCCCCCTCAGAATATATATTGCCTAATAACATGTTCTTCTGAAAATTACAATTTTGGGGATTGTGACTTGTTTGAAGTTTGTTGAGATATTTTGACTAGAAATTAGAAAAATTGAAATGTCTAGTTTAAAGATTCTGCAACATCCTGAGAGTGCTTGATTTAAGAAAAGGAAGTGAAATAATGCTTGTTTTCAGAATAAAATACTTATTTGTAACGCAAAAGTCCTGCTAATTTCTCGATATGAAATTATGAATTTAGGATGTCTTATCAAGTCAAATTAACTCGCTGCATGGACAAATCATTTCACAGATTTTTAGTATTTAGTTTTCCTAAATTCGAGTCTTATCATCTTATATTTTGTCTGCTCTTTTTGCAGTGCACTGGCACCATGTTCCGACACACTCTTAATCCGGTCCTGATATTATTACTATGCTGACACTTTAGTATGACGACCATATTCTAAGTAACAAAGACATAATTTAGAGTTACTTGGACACTAATGGAACATAAAAGGGTTAGGGTTAAGGTTACTAATAAGCAATACTTCTGAGGATATTGAGGGAAGACTCTTAGTTAATGGCTTACTGGTTGTATAATAAGGCCATGCAGAATAAGACATTAATAAGTACTTAATAATGACTAATTAAGAGCCAATATGTAATTAATTTGCATGTTAATAAGCAACTAATTAATGGTAAATATGTGTTCCCCATACTAAAGAGTTACCATTAATAGTTTTGTATACTATTACAACTCAGCTGCACCCTTCAGACAAAAGTAAGGGGAAACCAATGAGAACCTTAACGAAAGCTATAAATCGCTATAACTTGCCAAAACAAATATACTCCCTGACTGCAGTGCAATTTAAAAACTTAAAATGGGAGATAATATTCGATGAATATGGTGGGGGGGGGGGAAGTGTTGTTCAGGTTACAGACAACTGGTTTTACTTCCTCTATGACTTCCGTTGGTGTCAAGGACCATGTGAACCGCATCACTGCTCACACATGATGAGGGACGAAAATCTCACATGCAACTCCACGTTAGTAACAATAACATGATCCTGACACACACAGTATCAAGCCCCCCTACTTGTTTAAAAAAGATAAAAGCTGTACTTACGTGTTTCTGTCCCTGCAGGCCTTAAGACCAGTGGCTGTCATCCCACAAAGAAGTGCACAACAAAACAAGAGATAACAGTGTGTGGGGTCACATGGTTCCTGTTTGGGTCAGAGTCCACCCCAGCAGTAAATACCGCATAATAGAGGACACTGCTTTCCTAATTAGGTCAAGTCAGTCATTACGCATGTTTTGGGACGATGAAAAGCAAGTACCATTTCGCACTTGATCTTACACTGGGCAAAGGTTTCACACTACAGGCCATGAGTGAGGCAGCTTGTGACTTTACAGGAAGTAGGAACTTCTTCTTCGCTGTCTCTCATGACAAGTGCAATCTTAAGAGGGGGGTTATTGATGGTTGCACACGTCATAAGGACATAAGTATTATTATAGGAGGCATATTATCAAGAGAATTGATAACAGATTCACTAATCTAAAGAGGGGAAAACAAGTGCTTCATATAGACAGAATCCACTGATCTAATAATACAAACAAAAAAGCATGAAAATAAAATACATGTTTAAAACTGTAAAACAAAAAAACAGGTGTAATCCAAGGTGAACATACATTGACATAGACATATGTCGATTCCAGCGTTTTTTAACCTTTTCGACCATGGAGCCCAACTTTTCCAGGACAGAGGGGTCTGGGGCCCTTTCAAATATTAACACCAAATTAGTTATCTGACTCTTCATTTTAGTCATATTCAATAAATATATCTAACCTACTTACAGTTGACAATCTTGTCAAATGATACAGAATAGATTACAACACGTTATTGCCATCCTACATAAGAGCATGACAAAAATACAGACGGCTACTCTGGTAGGTGCAGTTGAAAAAAAAGGTATATTATTGTTTACATTGTATGTGTTACACAAAAATATTATTTACTAAACACATAATCCTTAGGCTCAGCTCAGGCTGAATATAAAATATGTATGATCCAAATATACTGCATAAGAAATAACAAAGAAATAACAGACAAAATAATTTCCATACAATTATGTTGCGCTAAAATAAATAAAACTGCAACAAAAAGGAATGTTTCTTCACTAGACTGTCAGTAAAATTGAAGTGAAAATACGGCTTCACCACTTTGGTTATAATTTTTGCACTGAAGAAACATGTGTATGACTTCAACTCCAGACTTCTGTTTGTTTGAGAGTGGTATTATTGCCACAAGTGGTGTAAATTTGTATTACAAAGGAGTACGTGTGCAGCCCATACGTAATTTTTTTGGTGCCCTTATGAGGGGGTGCTAACAGCCCAACAATGGGCCCTATGGTTAAGAAACACCTGCGATGAGATGGCGACTTGTCCAGGGTGTACGCCGCCTTACGCCCGAATGCAGCGGAGATAGGCTCCAGCGACCCCGAACGGGACAAGCGGTAGGAAATGGATGGATGGGTTAAGAAACACTGTTCTATGTGTGTGCGTAACATCTAAGCCTGACCATGTGTTTGTCTTGAGCGACGGAGCCTGGCTTCTGATGAAAGTTTCCTCCAAACACTTCACCTGCTTTCAGCTAAGTGTAGCAAAGGTCAATTGCAAGAGCCACAGTTCACCAGCAGAGGGCAGCCACTGTGTGTTATATTGGTAAAGGTGCACAACTCATATGTGTGTCCAAACAAGTCATGGTGTGGATGTCCAAACTTTCTTTTAGACTTTGTAGTTTGTTTCCTGATATAGTGGTACGTATACAAAACATAGTTGTCAGGTTCAAACACTATTGACATCTATTAAACAGGACAAAAAGGCAAATAATCAAACAGAGACAGAGTTACATTTGGATTCAGATTTGAGGAGAGACATGGCCTCTGTACACCTTTCACAGTTCCTGCACCAAGTTCTGGCGAAAAGGTTTTCGTCTCCTCTTTTATTTAGATATTCAATGTTTACGCAACAACACATGTCAAAACAGGAATGGGGAGCATACACACAGTCACTGTTGTCGGTCACATTGAAGACAAAAGAAGACGATGCCTCGGGTCCGGGCTCGTCCTGGTTTCAGTAAAATAGGAATGGGGAGTATATAAACAGTCATTGTTTTTGGTCACATTGAAGACAAAAGAAAGATGATGCTTCGGGCTTGGGCTCGTCCTGGTTTCATCTTCGGCGGGTCTTTGAGGACAAAAGAAAACCCCTCTCGTCGCATTCCAACGTACACAGCGGAATGCCCCAAGACTTTGCTTGGTTGAAGAAGGACAGCTCTCAACTACTCAATTAAATAAAAGAGATCTGAAAGTTTTTTGATAATTCACACACAATTTACACAATTTTTCTAACATTTCCCTCCTGTTTATCAAATAACTTCCCCAGATTCTGCTCATCCCCAATAACTTCTTCTTGCGATTTTCAGCTAATGGTTCATTTCCCTAGGGCCAAGTTATCTTTACACTCAGAGTTCAACATCAATTTTTCTCTCATCGTTAGTTGGGCCTGGAAACAGATCAGGAACACCATATAGGTAGGTATCCCCATCATCAGATTCATCTTCCTTATCGTCCACCAGGAGGTGCATCTGAACAGCTTTATCATCTGCTGGGCTAATCGCTGTGGTAATCAAGACGGTTAAGCAGAGAACGCAGACAGGGAATACAACAACATCCACACAACGTCAGTATAGCTACAAACACGGCCATAGATACTAGAATTGATGATACCAAGGACTTGTATTTGCCGAACACGTCCATCTACCCATCCCACATAGACGTATCTATGTCTGAGTGCTCTTTCATTTTACCGTTCAGGGTGCGAAGGCCTTCCAGTGCTTTGGTCAGGCTACCTTCCGCATCAGTGTTGTTTGGTATGAACGTGCAACACTGTTCACCAAATATTGCGCACACACCCCGTCTTTCCGCTAACAACATGTCCAGCGCCATACGGTTTTGAAAGGCCATAAGGGAGGTGGCGGCGAGTTCATCAGCGACGGCTTCAAGTCCGGCCTGTGTCCAATTTCCTAATCTCTGTACGTTGTAGTGGACATAGTTTATTCTGTCAACATTCTTGTTAATCGTACACCACCAGTAGACGGATGATTCGAATCCAGCTACAACTTAATTTATCAATTTATAATTGTCAGATACACTTCTTTGGACACCCATTGCATCGATCAAGTTAGATCTACAACACTTTGCCAGTTTACATCATGTCTAGTTATTTTCCAATGTTCAGATATCAAAACTATTCAGGCGTGTTAACAATCCTTGTCCAAATATTCATACATTTACTATGTGTGAGCACTTATCTTATGATATGTTTCCTAACTGTTGTACATGTCAATGCAGGTATAATTAGCTTCTTTTTTTTTTTTTTACATATTTATCAAATACTGGTTTCTGTTTTGTGTCTTTAGCTACAAGGTCAATTTTGTTTTGCTCATTACTTCAATTAAACCTCATCTTGAGTAATTGTCTGGGCTTATACATACAACACAATCAATTTTTGTAGCCTTTCCCACTTGCTCCGTCATGAGGAACAAATTCATTGCCAAAACAGGAACCAATTATTATCAAACTTTGACACACCATCATATGGTATGCTTACAACTCTGACAGTGGAATTTGTAGTGTGCTAGTTAACATGTCCCTTTGATAACACAACTACAATCCCAAATACTTTTTCCCCCATTATATGACCTTTTTACAATGTGCTAAGCGTGCTCAGCTTGGTCTTTCCACTATCTTTCAAATGGTGTCTTAGTTGTTTACAAACTCTCTCCCCTCTTGGAGAATGCCAATGTTTCCTTTTCATTGATTTTTCTAAATTTTGTAAGCTGATAAGGTCTTCCAAATATTATTTGAAATGGTGTTAGTCCTGTTGTACTTGAAATGTTCATTTACTGTACATTTTTACTAACTCTTTGCATAATGTTTTTGTTTCTATTAGCGCATCTGCTTTTCCTTTAGGAAATATTTCTACCCACTTTGAAAATGCATCTACTATGACCAGACAATAATCTTTTCCTCCATTCTTATTTAGTTCAATAAAATCCATGCATAAATGTTGTATACAATTTTTTAATTTTTTTTATATGAATTAAACTATAGAAAGTATAGTACTTCTATATGAGGCTAGTCATATCCCTCCTGTTGAGCCATGAGTTCAACCATGGCTCACAATTGCTACCCACTTATACAGATTTTTCTTTGTAAGTACGGTTTATTGTACATAGATGTCTCCTTTGTGCAATGTGACTATGTTTTTTTTATTCATTTATCCTTTTCTTTTGGAGTACTTTGTTGTTGCATGTATTTTAGTATATCATTATTTAAGGGAATAAGCGGTAGAAAATGGATGGATGGATGGATGTCACTAATTTGTAATTTGAAATTTGTATTTCTTTTTCTGTTCCTTGTTTTGCTGCTCTGTCAGCAAACACACCTCCCAGTGACACTGCGTCCTTTGGTCTGTGCTGCACATTTGCATATTGCTATTTTAGCTAGTAGCTGTACTGCTTTTACAATTTTTTTTCTAATAGTTATCCATGTTTTCCCGTTGACGTTATCATTCTTATATTCTTCCAGTGTTATGCAAATGTGTGCACTGTTGAAAATGTGTATTGGCAATCTGTGTATATTGTGACCTTTAGATCTTTCATTACTTTACATGCTTCTATTAGTGTTACTAATTCTGCATCTTGCATTGAGTAATTTGATGGTCATTTGATAGCTTTCACAATTTTCGTTGCTGTAACAACCACACATCCTATTGTATTTTTATTTCACAGAATGCTGCTTCAGCTTCTGAATTCCACTCTACAGAAAATGTTTACGTTAATTTACTTCACAGAGGTACTTTTTTTGCATAATTTGGTATCCAACTTCTACAGTAATGAATTAATCCTAAATATTACTTCATTTGCTTCTTTGTTTGTGGTTTTTGTACTTTCCACAATAGTGCGTCCATCTTTGTTTAGACAATGTCCTACATACTTTACTTGTTTTGCATGATTTGACTTTTATTTTGCTTACTTTGAATCCTTCACTATGTCGATGATTTAATAACGCTAAAGTTATTTTTCTCTTAATTCAAATTTTATACATATTACTTAATGTAATTTTTTTTTTAAGTAACATTTTAAACTCACTTAACTTTCTATACGCGACTTATACGCCACTTAATCTATACTTTTACACTCAGAATTTACATTCTTCCAATTGTTTATATTTCCTCTTTGTTATTCTTATTTGAAATTATTATTCAACAATATTCAAAGCAAATAGTTGTCTATCGCTAACTGATAGTTTTAATTGACTTGTCTCACTTATTCTATTTTATGTTAATTTTTTATCTTAGCTCAACACCCAGATGTATGGTGTACTGCAAATGTCTAACACATAATTTAACCTAAGAATGTTGTATTACACTTCAAAGTTAAACCTACTTTAAACTTACATGTAAAACACTAATTTCCACACCTCCCCCAATGCACCACACGCACACACACAAAGTTGTGTGTGAGAGCGTGCTTGCACTCCTAAGGGCAAAGGTCAGCAACACTTGAGAGCATTTCTTTTTTTTTTCCTCTTCTTTCCTCAGCTAATAAACGTGTATATCACTTTATCAACTGTTATTAATCTAAGTTTTTATTTGTTCCATTATTTTAAAAATATACATACATATATTTGCATATATAACAGCGCTATTTATATACACAAATATACATGTATATCTTCAGTCTACAATTTCTTCATATCTTATTTCAATACCCCCACATTATCTCTGTCGTACGCATTAGTTTATTCCATTTTGCATTAATTCTTTTGGATTTCTTCTCATTTTTATCCATTTTACTTTTATCTCACTTTAGCACTTTGAGATTTTCTCCTATTTTAATTTTATTTCAAACTATTTTTATTTTTATTTGAACCTCCGGGGTTTTTACACTATTTGTACCTGGAAAGATACACACTTAAACACACATTAACAAACAAACAAACAAGTTTGTAGCGATCTTACTACCAATGGCATACGCTGACATGACTAATTGGTGTCATCTTTTAACAGTCATGCTGAGTTACTTTGATTGTTAATTTTTATTTTTATTTTTCCTAGGACAGTCTCTTGCAAAATGTCCCTCTCTGCCGCAACGCCAACACACAGTAGGGTGTAACCGTTGTCGTTGTTGTTGTCTTCTATTTTGGTTGAAATAGATTGTAATAGACCATATCAGATCTGCGTTTCTTTGGGTGCCTCCTTCCATTTTGAGAATTTGGAGTAATCTGTCGTCCCCTACAGAGCCGAACTTATAAGGACTACTTTTGTCTTTGTTGTACTATAGTGGTTTGATTATTATTTTGTGGTACACGTAGCTTCTACTTGAGATTGTTCCACAGTGGAGGTATCTTGAATAATGCTTTCACAATAACCCACTATTTACTTCTCACAACTTTAATATGGAGTGATAGCGATTTCTCCCACACACTCCCACGTTCACACTTTTCAGTATATTGATTGGCGGAAATTTCAATTTTTTCATTGTGGACTCTGCCGCCCTCCAGATTATTGTTTTTCACGGACAAAATTTCAGTTTTCTGAAAAGACCATTTCAGGTCTGCGTTTTGGACTCCGTCGTCCTTCAGAATATTGTGCACAGATTTTTCAATTCATTGTGGGCTCTGCCACCCTCCAGTATGTTTGTTTATGGCTACGGACATTTCAGTTTTCGCGGACCGGTTTACCTTCAGTATATTGGCCTCTTCAGTTTTAGAATTTTAATTTTTAGCTTATTTCCAATGTTGAAAACCCGGAATTTGTATAATTATTATAATAATATTCTTATTATTATTATATATATATCTGTGTTGGCCCTGCGATGAGGTGGCGACTTGTCCAGGGTGTACCCCGCCTTCCGCCCAATTGTAGCTGAGATAGGCGCCAGCGCCCCCCGTGACCCCAAAAGGGAATAAGCGGTAGAAAATGGATGGATGGATGGATGTTTTTCCCTTTGCAAGCTCCGTCACCCGTCTTATTGGCCTTTGTACCTGTTAGTGCCTAGGATTTCCAGGGTTTGTATATGCGTCGTAACCCTTAGTTACACGTTTTTCCATGCGTCGTAATACTTAGTTACACGCTTTTTCTATTCGTCGGAACCCTTAGTTACACGTTCTTCCTTTGTAATTAAAACGTACTCACTGAACTCTGCGTTCCTTCCTTTTTGTCCTCGGTGTTCCGTCAGTCGTCCAATTCCAGCCAAAATGAAGAATACGCAGTTCCTCAATTAGGATTTGGATGCCATGGTCTTTCTGGTTTCACTCACTCTTGCTGGAATCGTCAGACGTGTGGAATCCGGCTCGAAGGACCAAGAAGATGTCAGGTTCAAACACTGTTGACATCTATTAAACAAGACAAGAAGGCAAAGAATCAAACAGAGACAGAGTTAAATTTGGACTCAGATCTGAGGAGAGACATGGCCTCTGTACACCTTGCACAGTTCCTGCACCAAGTTCTGGCGAAAAGGTTTTTGTCTCCTCTTGATATTCAATGTTTACGCAACAGCACATGTCAAAACAGGAATGGGGAGCATACACACAGTCACTGTTGTCGGTCACATTGAAGACAATGCCTCGGGTCCGGGCTCGTCCTGGTCTCAGCAAAATAGGAATGGGGAGTATATAAACAGTCATTGTTTTCGGTCGCATTGAAGACAAAAGAAAGATGATGCTTCGGGCTTGGGCTCGTCCTGGTTTCAGCTTCGGCAAAACAGGAATCGGGAGTATATAAACAGTCATTGTCTTTAGTCACAATGAAGACAAAAGAAAGATGATGCTTCGGGCTTGGGCTCGTCCTGGTTTCAGCTTCGGCGGGTCTTTGAGGACAAAACAAAACCCCTCTCGTCGCATTCCAACGTACACAGCGGAATGCCCCAAGACTTTGCTCGGTTGAAGAAGGACAGCTCTCAACTACTCAATTAAATAAAAGAGATCTGAAAGTTTTTTGATAATTCACACACAATTTACACAATTTTTCTAACAATAGTGTTTTTTTAAGATAATAGCTGTCACTTGAATATTTGTTATGCTTTAATTTGCAAGCAAAGATTTTAGTTATAAGCATCAAGAAACAAGAAGTGTCTGGTATTCATTGAATTAAAGAAAGAAAATCACCAAAAACATGCCCTGGTGATGCAGTTTGAGCGTATCACTGCTAGCCTGCACCACACTAAAGCAAAATGACTCAAACACCAGCCAAGGATATTGAAATATCTAAACAGCAGACATGTATCCAGAAAAAATGGAAAAGCTGCTGATGGTGTGTGTGACTGAGAAGCAGCTTGAAGGTACCAGAGGTCCACTCTCCAAACATTAATGCTGTACATTATTACATCACTTTATAAAACTATTTCAGTGGTTTTATGAACAACTATATTCAGTTGTATTGTTTTCCTACAATGTTATCTGAAAGTGTGTTTTTCTTTATAAAACTACTTCAGTTGTTTTATGAACAACTATATTCAGTTATGTTTTCCTACGATGTTATCTGAAAGTGTGTTTATCTTTATAAAAGGCTTGTTACTCAACAAGTATTTTGTTATTAAATTGATTTCAGTTCATTACAAACATAGACACTGTTTTAAGAGTTGCAGAACCGAATAAGCTATAGCATTTGATTTTTCCCAAATAATATTCTAAAAAACACTCAAAACTTGTAAATCACCGATTGAAATTACTCTTCCATCCATCCATTTCCCACCGCTTGTACCGTCCGTGGTAGCGGGGGGTGCAGGAGCCTATCTCAGCTGCATTTGGGCGGAAGGTGGGGTACAACCCAGGACAAGTCGCCAAATTACTCTTGTCCTACATTATTCATTTGCCACACCAATGCCAGAAAGCCTGCTTTAAAGTTAATGAACTGAAAAGAAAGGCAAATTGACACAATAATGTCCATGTAATAGCGTATTAAACAGATTTGCCTCAAATGAGCGAAGCCTTTTCGTGCATGAAAGTCTGCAATTCAAAGCACGCTTGTGAAAACTGTTATCAGGTATGCAGTCTATGACCCACCCATGATTTGTCACATCAGAAGACTGCCAACAACAACCGCATGTAAAGGCATGGAGCTATTGCTATGTTACAAGAAGGCAACACACAAATAAGTACACTTATTAAGATTTATGTTTTTGTACAATCATCCATTTTCCACAAATATTACAAAAGATTAAGATGTACATACAGTGTTCCAATGGTCACAACTGGTGTGGACTGCCGGCTTATGTCGAGTCCACCAAGAGATCCAGTGATGGGAGAGGACACGAGTATCTTGGAATGATGTGTGTAGGTGCGTGATGATTTACTTCATGTTTGCATGTTTCTGTAATTGTTCTTGTTTGCTTTAGGTTTTCTGCTCTGCGTGTGTTCTCTTAGCCAATGGAATGTGGATGCATTGAAGGAATGTTAGCCAACAAAATGAGGTTGGGACAGTAGCTAAGGAGGAGGGACAGTACGGAGACAAACAGGGCTCAGTTAGTATAGATCTGGCCCTCGGGTGGTTGAGGAAGCTTCATGTTCTCTTTGCACGTCATGAGCCGTCGGAGCTCCAACAGCACCGTCCTGATACTGTAGGAGTTCTGCCACTTGGCCAGTGCAGTCACCGCATGCATGTCAACCTACAGTGTTAGACAGACATAAAGACCCGTGTGAAACTCAGCAATTCACAACAAAAAAATTGTTACATTTGACAAAATCTTAATAGTAGTATCAACCTGGACACCATGTGTCAGCTCATGCAAGACGTCAGCAAAGCTTGAGACATTTTAGCTCACTTGGAGGATCAACTCCAATGGTGTTTACGATTGTTTTGTCTTACACCAGTCAGCGCTAGAGATAGCAAATAGTCAAAAGTGTACGGACATGGAAACGTATTGGTCTTGTGGCAACCAAAATTTCTTCAGTACGAAATGTCTGTAGTGACAATAAGTCAGCATCAGTAATAAAATTGGCTCTTTTGAAGTGTTGTGTGAAAAAAAACTGACCTCCCAGGCACATCCAATAATCCCTGCATTAAGGGCTGGAATTGGGGGTTAAATCACCGAAAAGGATTCCCGGGCGGGGCACCGCTGCTACTCACTGCTCCTCTCACCTCCCAGGGGCTGATCAAGGGTGATGGGTCAAATGCAGAGAATAATTTTGCCACACCTAGTGTGTGTGTGACACTCATTGGTACTTTAAATGTATGTGTTCTCCAAGCTAACACATCTATATTTTCTATTTATATATTTTAGTTCTATTAAACAACAGCAAATGTATCAATTCACGTGTAAGACTGTTACAAATATAAAACAGTGCAATGTGACTTATTTGAATGCTACCCTTATATCATATATACTAATTATATTATGCAGCACTTAAGACTTGAATACTAGACTATATAAAACGTTACCTGTAATCAATGAAAGTTTTATTATGGACTCTGGAACAGTTTAATTAATTTGAACACATTTCGTTTTAGACTTGGCCAAACTATTAAAAAAAAATAAAAATAAATAAATAAAATATATTTTGGTTTGTTTTTTGTTTTTTTTGTTTTGCCTAGTCTCCCCCCCGGCCAACCTATAAAAAAACTGTGACTTACAGTTCGAAAAATACGGTATTAAGCTTTGTATTTACAGTAAAAGCGTCATCTTGTCTCATTAGTCTGGTACATATTAGTCTTAAATTACCTGTGTTTATTTTTAACTCATTTTTATTATTTAATATTAACATTCTAGCTCTTTTTACAAATAATACAGCTAAGCATTTAAGGTTCCCAGAACGTTGTGATTAAGGTAGCCTTTTTGGCAATCAACGTTACATAAAGACTGCATTTGGGTTGCTTTTTGGTTCCATATTTGTGCAAATAGCAATAATTTTTTCAGTTACCGAAACGTTACATATTTGTTCTTTGAAGAATACAGAATGTTCTGCAATGGCACTGCTTTGTCTGCATATTAAATTTCAAACCCAATTGACGAGGGAAGTTTTACAAACAGGTAAAAATACAGTACTAACAACAATAAAGCCATTTTTTGAGGGTAATACACAATACGCTGTCATATGGATGCGCACGCACGCACGCAGACACACACACGTACGATATCGCTTTTTTCACCCCACAGCAGAGTGTATACTAAAATAACACTTCAGTTTGCATTTATTAAAGCAAGCTATGACAGACTGAAAAACAACACGACTTCAACTACTGCAACAAACCTCCCCATACCATGACGACAAAGCCAGGTGAAGTATAAACGAAAAAACATCAAATATTAAGAGTATGTGAAAGTTTGACTCGACCTTGTGTACTTTCCTGACGACTCCCTTAAAGTTGTGTAATCAATCAGAAATATCAAGCACCTAAAATATGCCAAACACGGGGAAGAGTGCCCTATAATTAATTTTTATACATGTAATTTTTAATTCTATATACTGGATTTTTCAGAGTACAAATTGCTCCAGAGTATAAGTCGCACGTGCCGAAAATGCATAATAAAGAAGGAAAAAAACATATATAAGTCACACTGGAGTATAAGTCGCATTTTTGGGGGAAATTTATTTGATAAAACCCAACACCAAGAATAGACATTTGAAAGGCAATTTAAAATAAATAAAGAATAGTGAACAACAGGCGGAATAAGTGTACGTTATATGACGCATAAATAACCAACTGAGAACGTGCCTAGTATGTTAACGTAACATTTTATGGTAAGAGTCATTCAAATACTATTACCTATAGAACAAGCTATACGTTTACCAAACAATCTGTTACTCCTAATCGCTAAATCCCATGAAATCTTATACGTCTAGTCTCTTACGTGAATGTGCTAAAAAATATTATTTGATATTTTACGGTAATGTGTTAATAATTTCACACACAGGTCATTCTTAAGTATAAGTTGCACCCCTGGCCAAACTATGAAAAAAACTGCGAGTTATAGTCCGAAAAATACGGCACGTGTTTTATATAATGTCCACAAAGTTCAATGAGCAAGATCTGTGTTATGCGCGACCGTATGTTGACTATTTGTTGGATATACTTCATTTAAACCATGTGTAAGGAAAGTTGTTTGGATTGGGTCACATATATTAATGCTGTGCTCTAATTACAAGAAAATATACTTGTGGTCGTTAATTCCTTCAAACTCCACTGGGGGCGGTGAAAACTGTCCAATATTGCATATGATTTGCAGAGGAATACATTTTGACAAAAACACACCGTGGGCCAATCTTGATAAAATTGTAGCGTCTCTCGGGTCGCATTAAAGACTCCGGCGGGCCGTAGTGGGGACACTTCTGAACTAAAAATAAAACAATGTATGTACACGTGACGGCCTCCTAGAGGCCGCGGGGCCCATAGCAGCCACTTAGTTCCCTTATGTCTTGGGCCGCCTCTGGCGCAGCCTCCTCCTCAGCGGAATGGGGGAGATCTACACTACATTCACAATAATACTTTACAGCTCTCTGGGCAGATAAAATGGCCTTAATTTCAAAGTAAAGATATTTCAGATTTTCAGAGCAGGAGTTTGAAATCACCTTACTGTCAGTGCGCCTTGCTTCTTTTATGAGGACAGCCGATACACCTACCCAAATCTTGCCGTTAAAATGACGAAGTTCCTCCATCCTATTTTCCAGAGACTGAACATTTGCCAATAGTATAACCGGAAGTCAATCTTCCTTCGCTAACCATGCTCCAGATTCTATCGTCAGCTCCTACCCATCTACCGCGCTTTCGTTTTGCCTTGTTGTTGTCTATGGACAGCCGGGGGGGGTCTGCAGCGGTCCAAACATCTGGTTAGCATTGCATGCCAGCGCATTGATTGATTGATTGAAACTTTTTTTAGTAGATTGCACAGTTCAGGACATATTTTGTACAATTTACCACTAAATGGTAACACCTGAATAAGTGTTTCAAATTGTTTAAGTCGGGGTCCACGTTAATCAATTCATGGTAAAGAAGAATTCATGGCAGAGAAAGACTCCAGCGTAACTAGGTCGAAAACTCAAAAATTGCTGCACTTTGTCAGTTTTAGTAAGGTTGCTGGATCAAAAACATTGTTTTCCAGAGTATTTCCTTCATGCTCTGCACAAGAAGGTGAGAAAAAGAAGTAAAAGTTGACTTGAACTACTCTGCCACGTCATCCTCTGAGGAGGGCCAGAGGATCTATTCGTATAATCTTAACTATCTTTAATTAATTAGTAAGTGCTAAAAACAATTTTATATGAAGTCTGATGTTCTTAAAGCCCATGTTTTTTTCTTGTATTGATAAAAGCGATTTAAAATATTTTGCCAGAAAAATGCCACCTTTTACAACTGTTAAATTAGGGCTGGGCGATATATCAATATACTCGATAAATCGCAGGTTTGTCTCTGTGCGATATAGAAAAAGCTGTATCGAGATATTCAAGTATACGTTTTCGCGCTGCTGCTTTTAGCTGCGGGCATCACACTACAGGCTCTTCTCACTCTTTCTTGTATCTCCATCTCACAGAGATGTGAAACAAGCGCACCTTCTTACATACGTCACATACTGTTATAATGTCATATGCCCTTGCGGAGCAGACAGGTAGCGACATGGTAAAGTTAGCTGTGATGCTAGCGGTCCGGTAACAAATGAAGAAAGAATTAATTCCCAAGAAAAACAGCAGGGAGTCCATCGTCTGGCGGTGGTTTGGCTTCAAGCGGGAAGATGTTTTACAAGTGTGTGACAAAAGAATTGTTACAAAAAGTAGCAGCACTGCTAATGTGTAGCACCATTTGAATAATCAACCGCTAGGAAATAAAGAGTGCTTGAAACTCTGCTTGTCAACATTTACGGCCAGTGCCACATCAACAAAATGCCAAAACAAACATTTCCAGATCAACACCGTATGAAAAAAAGTCAACAACAGAAGCAAATAACGTCCGCAGTAACATACCACATAGTGAAGGACATACACTATTTGATTTCATATTATGCAACTCATTTTTATTTGACAGTTATTGAAATATCTTGTGTGACATCATGCACAAAAGTGCACTAGTAGCTTGTTTTAAAATGTCTCTGAAAATCTTGCACTTTCCGTTTTGAAATAACATGAATGTTTGTGCCATTGCTTAATAACTGTTTAATAAATTTAGTTTTGGTAAATTTACTTAGTTGTGATTTCCCTCTCTGCATGAAAGTTTAAAGTATAGGTGGAGTGTATTGAAGATGGGGATGATGAGGAATACAGGGCACTGGTGGAGGACTTTGTCACATGGTGTGGAAAGAACCACTTCCATCTCAATGTGACGAAGACCAAGGAGCTGGTTGTGGACTTGGGAAGGAGGAGGAGTACTCCGGCAACCCCCGTTTCCATCAAGGGGGTGGATGTGGACATGGTTGAGGATTATAAGTACCTGGGTGTACACATCGACAACAAGCTGAATGGATCAAAAGACGCTGAGGCACTCTACAACAAGGGACAGAGCATCCTCTACTTCCTCAGGAGGCAAGGATCCTTCAACGTCTATACAAAGATGTTGAAGATGTTCTACAAGTAGGTGGTGGCGGGCGCCTTCTTGTCCGCCGTGGCCTGCTGGGGCAGCGGACTGAGAGTGAGAGACCCAAACAGACTGGACAAGCTGGTAAAGAAAGCCAGTGACGTGGTGGGAGTGGAACTTGACTCTCTGGCGGTGGTGTCAGAGAGGAGAAGTCTAGCAAAACTCCTAGCCATTATGGACAACACCTCCCATCCACTACATTCGGACCTTGGGGAGAGAATGAGCACGTTCAGTGGAAGGCTCAGACTCCCAAAATCCAACACGGAACGACACAGGAGGTCCTTCTTGCCGACAGCCATCAGACTGTATAATGCATACCGGTATGTTACTTCTTGACTGCACTTAAATGTAGAATATATTTATATTATTCATATATTATGTATATAATATATTATATAAATTATATTATTTATTATTATTATTGTCTATTGTGAGCGAACTGTGGTGCTGAATTACCCCCAGGGATCAATAAAGTACTTTCTATTCTATTCTATTCTAAAATGAGTATATATTAATGCAGTATGAACAAGAATGTTTTAATGTAGACACATTGAATCGTTAAGTCTGGTGTGATTATATGCATCAAGCGTTAATTCAAGGCTAAGGCAAAATATCGAGATATATATCGTGTATCGTGACATGGCCTAAAAATATTGAGATATTAATAAAAGGCCATATCGCCTAGCCCTATGTTAAATCGATATATATGTTCTGAAAGGCCAACTAATCAAGCACAAATCGATTTTCTTCAATCTTAGGAATATAACTCGATCTATCGATATATCGATCAATCGTTACACCCCTAATTATCATGGATTTTCTTATACGTAAAACAACCAATCATTGATTATTTTCCGTATTTTTTTTGTTTTGTGGATGTGCAGTTCATTTTTCCTCTTTGTAGGTTGTAGCTTTAGCTTTGATAGAGGCTACTACGATACATGGCTCTAAAAAGAGCCAAGCTTAAGTACAGGAATCGCTAATGTTTTAAAAAAGAGAGACAGTACCGCCACGCTACTGGGAAATATAGTTAAGCTAAGAAGTGTTGCTACTTTTAGCACGCTACTATCACTGACTACAAACATAATAAAACAATCACTTACTGTACTATGTCTACTTTCAGTGGGATGCCGACTGATGGGATGTTTATATCTTCCCGTTTAGATGAAGAATTAATCATACTCTTCACGCTGCATGCAGGTAAAAAAAAAAAAAGTGACGCTATTCCTGTCTTTCTCATAATTGTTGAATGTCAAAGTTAAACAACTTTTCAGTTTATGGCCACAACCTTCTACTATACCAGTGAGGGGCATGATTTATAATTTAGAATTATATTTTACCAACTCAGAGGCGATGCAGCAGCAGCGGCTCAGTATATCAATAGCTGCATAAACTAGGTACCTCTCTGTGATCACAGCACCACTTCAGGTAGTTCCTCAGTGTTAGTGCTAATAATAACAATATTGCTAATACTTGGTTAGTGTGTTGTCCTGAAGTCAACTGTTAATATTATTTACGTAATTACATTATAATATTTTTGTATTACTTGATAATATTTTGCATTAGTAACTGCTATGCTTTAATTTGGAGTAAAAGTTGTTTATATTTATTGTACTTTATAATCGGTAAACTGCAGTTAGATGATGTTACTTCCGCTAAATTACTTCCTGTTGGTTGACTTCGAAAGCTAGAGATACATTTTGAGGTCTTCTGTAGTACTTTCTGTTGCCATCCTACACAAAGCGGCGAAGAAGCAATGCCGTAAGTCGTCTTTAATAAGTTAACAACATGTCAGACACGTTAAAAAAGTGTAATAGTGCCGATATGTTAAATATAATTGTCGAACTAGATACAATGTGTTCAAGTCATTTAGGCAGACGGGAGTCTCCCTCTGCTGGACATTTTCCGACATTACCGTTAGATTTTTATATGTCATTGTAAACGAATATGTACAGAGGCAATAAGTGTGTTGTGTCTCTTGTTCTTTTCAGTTTTTCACCATCTTGTCTATGAAGGAATTGTCAAAAGTAAATGGTCAAGCTTACAACGACGTTCTCTTCATTGACTCCGGTTTGGCTTGGTGTTGAGTTGGCGTTTTTACACGTCTCACGAGAACACTAAAATTAGTATTCAAGTCACAACATGTAAATAAGAGTATTGTTGGAGGTTTTTGGATGTTTTTTAGAGGGCTTTAAGGGGAAATAGATTACTCCCATCAGCTCCATTGTTAGCGTTTATTTATGGGTGAGAATGCAATAAATAAATAAAAATACCTGTGTTCTCGTCTTACACAGTGATTGTGAATGATAGGCAAAATTCCCTTTTAAAAATGAGCTGACTATGAAAACTGTGCTGTCCTACCTCAATTGTAAGTATTATATAGTAGACTTTGCATGAAGTTCAATTTTTTTTTTTTAGACGGCATAGGTTATATAGGCTATGGTGTTTTGCCTAGCTAGTAAATTGTTTTTACAATTAAGATGAATTTGCTAGTTTAAACTTGCGCCCTTCATATTATTTCCATCCGTATAAAGCTGAGGACAGTTTGTTCCGCCATAAATGAAGACCGAACCTGACGTACCATACCATGAATTGACTAAAATGTACTGTGCAATCTACTAATAAAGGTTTCAATCAATCAAAAGTACATGCGTTGGCCCTCTCATCATTTCATCATTCAGGTGTCACATTCCTATTTATTAATGGACATGATCCTCTGCAATAGGAAGCACATTATTATCATTATAATGCTTTTTACGAACCCTTGACACATTTTACAATGTACCGTATTTTTCGGAATATAAGTCGCAGTTTTTTTCATAGTTTGGCCGGGGGTGCGACATATACTCCGGAGCGACTTATGTGTGAAATTATTAACATATTACCGTAAAATATCAAATATTATTTATCTCATTCATGTATGAGACTAGCCGGATGTCAGCAATCGTCACACACACACGTCAACCAATGAAAATTCGGCGGAGGCGGGTCATGGCAGAAATGCATTGTGGGAAAAGAAGACGCTACCTGCTACGGTACATTGGCGGTAACTTATAAAAACAAAGGGCTGAACAAAAATGGCACCCAAAAGGAAAGCATTTACTGCAGGTTACAAGCTGGAAGTAGTGAAATACGCAGCAGGAAACGGCAATCGAGCAGCAGAAAGAAAGTTTGGAGTAAACTCCATACCTGCCATCATCCCCGGAGGCTTAACCAAAATACTCCAGCCACTTGACATCTCCGTGAATAGGAGCTTTAAGGCAGTCCTGTGCAGCCTGTGGGAGCAGTGGATGACGGAAGGAGAGCACAGCTTCACGGCAACCGGGAGAATGCGCCATGCAACTTTTCTGGATTTCATCGGATGGATCAACAAAGCATGGGCTTCAGTGACAACCGAAACCATACTGTCCGGATTCAGAAAGGCTGGAATAATTAGAACTGCACCTGACGATGACTCTGACGTAAGCGACGTACCGATAGAAGAGGAAGCGGCGCATTGTCTTCCTTTGGAGTTGGCAGAATTGTTTAGAAGCGACACCGAAAACGAAGATATCATGGGATTAAGCGATCAGGAGTGACAGATTGTTTGGTAACCGTATAGCATGTTCTATATGTTATAGTTATTTGAATGACTCTTACCATAATATGTTATGTTAACATATCAGGCACGTTCTCAGTTGGTTGTTTATGTGTCATATAACAGCTTGTTGTTCACTATTCCTTATTTATTTTAAATTGCCTTTCAAATGTCTGTTCTTGTTGGATTTTATCTAATAAATTTCCCCCAAAAATGTGACTTATACTGCAGTGTGACATATATATGTTTTTTCCTTTTTTTTTATGCATTTTCGGCAGGTGTGACTTATACTCCGGTGCGACTTATACTCTGAAAAATACGGTACTGGAAATTGGAAGGTTCTTGGCAGAACCTTGGCAAATAGACCTATATTTATACTGTAAGTATTGCACTTCAGCTATTTGATTGTAACGTGCATCTTTGTTGTAGCTTTCATTACTAAATTTGGAGGTGTTGAAATCGCCATGTAACTGTCTAATGCTATTCAGTAACATGTCTATGGCAAATTCAATGTAAATTAGCAGCGAGAAAGCACACTTTGAAAAATGGAGCCTTACTGTACTTTTGTGTGTGTTCAATCAAGCATACTTGTTTTGTTGGCATAGAAAATTGTATTATTACCTAGAGTCCATTTTGAGTGCTACTTGAGTGATTGTTTCCTTGCCAAATGATTGAGCTGGTGCAAAGTCTGCAACCGGACTGGGCATAAGAAGCAACAAAGTTATTGAAATAGGACACTGTTTGATTTTATGTAAAATGATACAGTCTGTGCTTAAAAAAGTCCCAAATTCCGTGCCTATTCTTGTTATTATTGCATTGGTTAGTAAGGCTATTATCCCCGCAAGTGTAAGTGTTACGAAATCAGCATGCCTGAAATTCCCAATCAAGCATAGTGGACAAAAAAACAGACTAATTTATTTTTCAATTAGTCATTACTTAAAAATCCTATTGGAAAGAATGGGGGTTGGAACATGATTTGTGAGTTGCAGCAATTATTTGTGAGCCCTGCATCTAGAAGAAATATAAATACGTACCACACCATTGGAGGTATGCACGCCGTTCAAGTTTATCTTGGTTACAAATCTGACAAACGGCGGTGACTCTGGGTATCCTGGCCCGCATTCAACCTTTAGATTGTACATCCTGTTTTCGTAGCTTGTCTGTGGAAGAAGGAGTTAGGAGTGAGTACATGTTAAACAGCAACAATGCTTGTGTTTTGACACATTTCATAGGCAGTTGGCAGTCTATATACAGCACACTACCACGTCCTTCAGACTAACTTGACACTTACTCGAGGGGGACCGAGGATGACTCCTCTCCACCGTGTTAAAGTCATGTCCTCGTCATCCTCCAGACCCCAGCTCACCGTTCCATCCCCCACACCTTTCTGCCCTTCCTCCAGCTCTTCAAGTAGCCGGAAATTGCGGGGGACTTTAACTCCTGCGTGCAGACGATAAAACATGTTAGAATATATTTTTCTTTCACGGACCTTTAGACAATGAAGGAGCGTCCGTCCCGATCTTCCTGTCCTGGAGAGTGCTGCATCATGTGGCCTCTGCGGTGAGATGTGGTGGTGCAGCATGCATGCAGAGCCCACCTGCATCCCTGCTGTACATGTCAATCAACACAATGCAACCTACCTACAAATCCATATCCAATGCAAGATCCAGGTATCGACCCTAAATAAGGAGCAGTTCAGACTAGATAGGATGTGCACTGACGACCACAGGCATCAAATAAAGATCATGTCGTTGGGTGGCTGAAAGACAAGCCTTCTGCTACGCTGCTGCTAATTTACGCCTCCAAATAAACGCCAGAACGTAAAAGATTACGTTAACGTTAGAGATTCAGCTTTCTGAAACGATGCTTTTTTTAATGCAGTCATACATACTCTTACTAGTCTGAATTGAAGGAACTGTAGCGGGGGGTGCTGGATCCTATCCCAGCTGCACTCGGGCGGTAGGTAGGCGGCGTACACCCTGGACAAGTAGCTTGTTTTTACCAATACCGTTGCTTTCAATTATTTCGGGTAATATATTATTAACTATGCCAAAGGAGATACAGTTGGCCCTTGCTATCCTTGACCAATAATGTAAATGTTATTTATGAGGCTCTGGGTATTGTAATAAAAACTTGGCGGTAAAATAATTGCTCAGTTATATTTACCTGATCCGGCGGCGAGCGCCATGTTGATTCCTTCACCACGGGAGCGCGCACGTAGCCGAGCCATTGTCGCCGTGAACGTCGCGTGCACGCGACCGATTGTGTTTAGCCTGCTTTCGCTGTATTTCGTAGAGATGGGATTTATGGCTCTTTGAAGGTAGCTGGTCTAGAGCAGTGGTTCTCAACGTTTTTTCAGTGATGTACCCCCTGTCAACATTTTTTTAATTCAAGTACCTCCTAATCAGAGCAAGGCATTTTTGGTTGAAAAAAAGAAATGAAGTAAAATACAGCACTATGTCATCAGTTTCTGATTTATTAAATTGTATAGCAGTGCAAAATGTTGCTCATTTGTAGTGGTCTTTCTTGAAATATTTAGAAGATATAAAAATAATAAACTTGTTGAAAAATAAACAAGTGATTCAATTATAAATAAAGATTTCTACACACAAACCGGTAAGGTTTATTCAGGTGTACTGGAGAGGAGGCTACGCCGGATAGTCGAAGCTCAGATTCAGGAGGAACAATGTGGTTTTCGTCCTGGTCGTGGAACTGTGGACCAGCTCTTTACTCTCGGCAGGGTCCTTGAGGGTGCATGGGAGTTTGCCCAACCAGTCTACATGTGCTTTGTGGACTTGGAGAAGGCATTCGACCGTGTCCCTCGGGAAGTCCTGTGGGGAGTGCTCAGAGAGTATGGGGTTTCGGACTGTCTTATTGTGGCGGTCTGCTCCCTGTATGATCAGTGTCAGAGCTTGGTCCGCATTGCCGGCAGTAAGTCAGACACTTTTCCAGTGAGGGTTGGACTCCGCCAAGGCTGTCCTTTGTCACCGATTCTGTTCATAACTTTTATGGACAGAATTTCTAGGCGCAGTCAAGGCGTTGAGGGGTTCCGGTTTGGTGACCGGAGGATTAGGTCTCTGCTTTTTGCAGATGATGTGGTCCTGATGGCTTCATCTGACCGGGATCTTCAGCTCTCACTGGATCGGTTCGCAGCCGAGTGTGAAGCGACCGGAATGAGAATCAGCGCCTCCAAGTCCGAGTCCATGGTTCTCGCCCGGAAAAGGGTGGAATGCCATCTCCGGGTTGGGGAGGAGACCCTGCCCCAAGTGGAGGAGTTCAAGTACCTAGGAGTCTTGTTCACGAGTGAGGGAAGAGTGGATCGTGAGATCGACAGGCGGATTGGTGTGGCGTCTTCAGTAATGCGGACGTTGTACCGATCCGTTGTGGTGAAGAAGGAGCTGAGCCGGAAGGCAAAGCTCTCAATTTACCGGTCGATCTATGTTCCCATCCTCACCTATGGGTCATGACCGAAAGGATAAGATCACGGGTACAAGTGGCCGAAATTAGTTTCCTCCGCCGTGTGGCAGGGCTCTCCCTTAGAGATAAAGTGAGAAGCTCTGCCATCCGGAGGGAACTCAAAGTAAAGCCGCTGATCCTTCACATCGAGAGGAGCCAGATGAGGTTTTTCGGGCATCTGTCAGGATGCCACCCGAACGCCTCCCTAGGGAGGTGTTTAGGGCACGTCCAACCGGTAGGAGGCCACGGGGAAGACCCAGGACACGTTGGGAAGACTATGTCTCCCGGCTGGCCTGGGAACGCCTCGGGATCCCCCGGGAAGAGCTAGACGAAGTGGCTTGGGAGAGGGAAGTCTGGGTTTCCCTGCTTAGGCTGTTGCCCCCGCGACCCGACCTCAGATAAGCGGAAGAAGATGGATGGATGGATTTCTACACATAGAAGTAATCATCAACTTAAAGTGCCCTCTTTGGGGATTGTAAGAGAGATCCATCTGAATTTATTAACTTAATTCTAAACATTTCTTCACAAAAAAAGAAAAATTTAGCATCAATATTTATGGAACATGACCACAAAAAATCTAGCTGTCAACACTGAATATTGCATTTTTGCATTTCTTTTCAAAGTTTATGAACTTACATTCATATTTTGTTATATAGTATTATTCAATAAATATATATTTTTTTTAATTTTGCCGTTTTTTAGAATATTTTTGAAAAATATCACGTAACCCTTGGCATTCCTTCAAGTACCCCCATTTGAGAACCATTGGTCTAGAGGAACCGTTCCTTAAAAAGAGCCGTTCTAAAGACTGGCTCGTTAGATTGTTTTGGAAGTAACTTGTTTTTAGTAAAGGAAGAAATCACAAGTAGCAGTAAAGAGATTTCAATCAGAATAAATCAAACCTGTATATACACAATTCAAACCTATATATACACACAATTGGTCGGGATGATTCTTAAACAATATTTTAATGTCTTATATTGCCATTGTAAACATTTCATTGAGTGGTGCCATATCCCATATGCTATCCCATATGCATTGACATGCATTTATTTTCTAAATAAATAAATGAAAACTACAGAAAAAAACAAGTACAGAAAAATATTAAAAATACATAAAAAATAATGTCTGAGAGGATAAAAACACGTGAATGCAAATTATATGATACTCTTCCTGGTACTTTACAAAATTCCAGTGATTTTTAAAAATCAAAATGGTTCCCAATCGATTTTTAAAGGAGCTGTTCAAAAGACGACTCATCTGCGAAGGCCACATATCTAGTGGTCTGACAAACATCTGAGACTAAAAAAAATTGTAATGGGAAAGGGGGTGGAGGCTCAAAATTAAATTCTGCTTAGGGCCCCTGATCCCGATTCAAGTATGCCGAGTTGACATGATTCCATGTCGTTTCAAATTAGTTACAGTAAAAGGATGCTTCCAGTGTACAAACCGGCCATTGCTGGTGCAGTATAAACCTCTAAATGCTATCTAAAAATGGTCTTGCATTCAGGACAATACAGTATGCAAGTGATATATTTATATTTTCAGTGCAAGTAGGGTTACAATAACAAACAAGGAAAAGAAAACAAAACAAGGAAAACCTGTAGATGTAATTATTGACGTTTTATTTAGTTTCTTTATAAATACAGTTTCATATACACATTGTCTATCTCCCAAACGGAAGACAACAAAAAGGCATCAAGGTATATTATTGTGATATTTAAAAAGTCCATCACCCCCACTACAACATTTTCAAGGGCCTTGCCTCAGAAAAGAAGCGAGACAAAAGAATGGCAATCTAATCTCGGTTCAAAAGTGTTCCCATTTTGCTGACATGATTTACAGTAAATCAATCAGGGAAAGGATAAGGCAATTCAATAACACCACCAAGCAAATCAACTGAACAAAGCACGTCTTAAGATCCCATTGACATTCATTACTCTCACACCAGCTTCAGTGACGAAAAAATTAGAAGTATTTAAGTATTATAAACCAATTAATATCAAACATTGTGTTCATATTTGTAGCACCAAATAACACAAAAACTCTTCAAAATGACTGATGTCATCACAAAAAGCTATACACTTAAGCCTCCAGCCAAACTATCCATCCTTCCATTTTCTACCGCTTATTCCCTTTGGGGTCACGAGGGGCGCTGGTGCCTATCTCCAAACTATCTACCATCTGTTCCTAATACTGATGCAACACCTCTAAACACAAAACAACAACCAGCGTTGTGTTTTAACTACCAAATGCTCACAAAACCGATTCTCACGATACTCAACAAATACTATGACATGTGAGTGTTCTTTTGCTGTTGATCTATTCTAAGGAAATATATCAGTGTTGCAGCGGCATCAGTGTGACCCGAATTATACAACAAATAGTGTTTTTTTCTATTGTATGCACTTAAAATGGTCCTAAGAGAACACTAGCATAAGCGTTCTATTAATTTAAATTTGCAAACCCTAAATTCAATATATTCAAGTATAATAGATTTAAAAACTTAAATATTCCATAGTATAAAAACATAATTGTGGCCTATAAGATGTCACTATCCCTAAACTGCAGACAGACTATCAGAAGCACAACAATCAAGCCTTTTAACTGGGTTATTTTCCTTGGAATGAAGACATAATTTTGGTACATAAGTTCAACCCTACGTCCGTTTTCAATGCAGCACGGTCAATCCTCCCAGGTTTGCATTACCTTGCTGCATAGTTATTTGCTGTATAACACACTTACAAACTACTTATTGAAGTGACCAATTTACACAATCTCATCAGTGAGAGTGAAGAAAAGTCCTCGCTCGCCAACCGCCATCCTTGTACCGTCACCCAGTCTACTTGCCACAAGTACACACACAGGAATGTTGCGCGCACAAAAACCTTTCAAACACCCAGTAAACAAAAATGATGTGTGTAATGTACTCTGGTCAACATTAGTAGTTGTGTGTGGAATTTTAAGACACAACACAGAATTTCAACATAAAGCTGAATTACAAACAAAGACACAATCAATAAACATATGTGGAGTCTAAGGCAGTTTAACCAAACTGTATGTGCGTCGTTCCTGACCACAAAGTCATGTGACGAGATTACCAACCTGGGTGACTCAGAACATTGACACTCAGGCCACGAAATTAGGTACAATCAGATGCGATTCCTTCAAGATAAAAGTAGTTTTAAGAGCTGTGAAAAGAGTGGCAAATGTCTATCTTTTTATTTCGCAATCTCAGAAAAATTAGCGGGAAACGCAAAATTTGCTGTTTTCTTAAAAGACTGAAATAAAAAAATGAAATAGCTTCTCATTAAGCTACCAGTTAGTTTGACTGTGATTTCAGTTTAAACATATTGCCACTTATTTCAATGTTAAAATTAAAATATCAATTGTTTTAATATATTTGTAGGCTCACGATGAGATGCGTGTTTGAAGCAAAAGGCTGGTCACAATTATTATTATAGGTCAGATATTAATATCACATTGTGTAATCGACTGCAGCTTCACGCCAAAAGTGCTTGAGTTCAACAAATGTAACAGTAGTTATTCATCAATTTGTTCTTTTGCTATCAATAATGGTAAAGCATTCTTGTTTTTCTCGAGTTGCACTTACAAACCCTGTTTCCATACAAGTTGGGAAATTGTGTTAGATGTAAATATAAATGGAATACAATGATTTGCAAATAATTTTCAACCCATACTCAGTTGAATGTGCTACAAAGACAACATATTTGATGTTCAAACAGATAAACATTTTTTTTTTGCAAATAATCATTAACTTTAGAATTTGATGCCAGCAACACGTGACAAAGAAGTTGGGGAAGGTGGCAATAAATACTGATAAAGTTGAGTAATGCTCATCAAACTCTTATTTGGAACATCCCACAGGTGTGCAGGCTAATTGGGAACAGTTGGGTGCCATGATTGGGTGTAAAAACAGCTTCCCAGAAAATGCTCAGTCTTTCACAAGAAAGGATGGGGCGAGGTACACTCCTTTGTCCACAACTGCGTGAGCAAATAGTCAAACAGTTTAAGAACAACGTTTGTCAAAGTGCAATTGCAAGAAATTTAGGGATTTCAACATCTACGGTCCATAATATCATCAAAAGGTTCAGAGAATCTGGAGAAATCAGTCCACGTAAGCGGCATAGCCGGAAACCAACATTGAGTGACCGTGACCTTCGATCCCTTAGACGGCACTGTATCAAAAACCGACATCAATCTCTAAAAGATATCACCGCATGGGCTCAGGAACACTTCAGAAAACCACTGTCACTAAATACAGTTCGTCACTATATCTGTAAGTGCAAGTTAAAGCTCTACTATGCAAAGCGAAAGTCATTCTCAACAACATCCAGAAACGCCGCCAGCTTCTCTGGGCCCGAGATCATCTAAGATGGACTGATGCAAAATGGAAAAGTGTTCTGTGGTCTGACGAGTCCACATTTCAAATAGTTTTTGGAAATATTCGACATCGTGTCATCCGGACCAAAGGGGAAGCGAACAATACTGACTGTTATTGACGCAAAGTTCAAAAGCCAGCATCTGTGATGGTATGGGGGTGCATTAGTGCCCAATGCATGGGTAACTTACACATCTGTGAAGGCACCATAAATGCTGAAAGGTACATACCGGTTTTGGAACAACAAATACTGCCATATAAGCGCCGTCTTTTTCATGGACACCCCTGCTTATTTCAGCAAGACAATGCCAAGCCACATTCAGCACGTGTTACAACAGCGTGGCTTCGTAATAAAACAGTGTGGGTACTTTCCTGGCCATTCTGCAGTCCAGACCTGTTTCCCATCGAAAATGTGTGGCGCATTATTAAGCGTAAAATACGACATCGGAGAACGATTCAAGCTCTAAATAAAACAAGAATGGGAAAGAATTCCACTTTCAAAGCTTCAACAATTAGTTTCCTCAGTTCCCAAGCGTTAATTGAGTGTTGTTAAAAGAAAAACTGATGTAACAGTGGTGAAATGCCCTTTCCCAACTACTTTGGCACGTGTTGCAGCCTTAAAATCTAAGTTAATTATTATTTACAAAAAAATATATAAGTTTATGAGTTTGAACATCAAATATCTTGTCTTTGTAGTGCATTCAATTGAATATGGGCTGAAAAGGATTTGCAAATCATTGTATTCCGTTTACATTTACATCTAACACAATTTCCCAACTCATATGGAAACAGGGTTTGTATTTCTAAAATCTAAATTTAAATGTAGCACTTGAGCATCTAATAGACCTTTAATTATTGCAAATCGCTGAAGTAAATCCGTGCTAAAAAATAATCTGATTAAACGGCCAAGGCCCTATAGTCTTACTGTTTTGAGTTTTTTTCTGAAGTGAGGGAAACATTAGAAAGAGCTCCTACCTCTTTGCTATCGAGAACAACAACCAGTCATGTTTTGCAGTTAACAAATATATTGCCGTTTGAAATGAAGATCTCCATCGGGCGTAATGAAAAAATTGCCTTGAAAAGCAGACAAAATGTGCAAGAGTTAAAGCTATGGCATCAGAAACCTGTTAGTTTTTCTTCCTATGAATTACAGTGAGGAAAAAAAAAAAAAAAAAAAGAGCATGAGAAGCCGGGACAGAACCAGCCTCTTCTGAGGTAGCGAGATGTTAGCCTGTGGAATTACTTGACTTTATGAGCCCATTTGAGGTCATCTGCTCTGGGCTTCTCTCCTGTGATGCCCTGGATGAGATCCTCCACGGTCCTCCAGAAGCCCACTTTCTCCAGTGGGTAGTTAAGCCAACCTGCAAGAGGTGGTCTCAGTGACAAAGGTCTTACAGCATCAGCAACGAGGCTCTACGAAGACTAACCTGTGGTGATGCAGAAATATGTCTCATGTGGGGATACGTGATGGATGCGGTGGTGCTTGCGGGGAAGGATAATGTGGAGGTCCTGAAGGAACACCACCCAGCCAGGCAGGCCAAAATATGTGTGGGACCACTTGTGAATCTGGTTGGTGAGGGTCACAAAGATGGCGAGTGCAAACAGGTAGCAATACCACGGGTAGATGTGGTACATCTCCGCTGCAGGGAAAGGAAGACAAAACACGGTCGGTATTACCTGTAGGAAGATACAAACCTGAGGCCTGTGCTACTACGCAAGTTTATCCATAGTCTCTTCTTTATTATCCAGATTCACTAATCCAAACATTCAAGATGTGGCATAAAAAGTTACTATGAATCTTTTTATATTTTTTTAATTCTCCTTATACCAGGAGTCTTTTACTCAATCTACTTTGGGGCTGCTGAGGGTAGAGTTTGGAGGGCTGCAGAAAGAATTAATTTCAGGATCACGTTTAGACCACGCAAGTACATTTGTTAACTACTTCTACCAGCAGCTTTAGTGAACCTAAGTAATTATAAAATGTAAACATTTTATATTTACATACTGTGGAGTTCCCCAAGAGATGGTCACAGACTATTCCGCTTGCTGAAGGGGAGTAGTTCTTTGTGTTAGCCAATGTGATTGTTGCGCTGTCATTTTTGTGTTAGTACAGTTATTGTGGTTGGTATACTATGTTTGAATATTGTCATAATATATCTAACTATTAGCCACCCAAGGTGCGTGGGCCAACTTATATTTTAAGATTAATTTATAAATTAATCAGTGAAAAATGTAGAACAGGGATTCCCTAACTGTGGTACATATACCCTAGTCAGTCATGTATAAAGAGAGTATGGCCAACTAAACAACAGGTTCCATGAATGTTAACAAGGACATGTGCAGCTGTGCCCGGATGAATGCAATTGCTGTCGTTTTGACGTTAGTTTTTTGACTAAACAACCCAAAATATGTCTACATATAGTTTCAAACATACTCCGGCTCTGTCTACTCTGCCCATTTGTATTTGTATTTGAATTTCTTTCCAACGGTTACCCAATTGCATTATTCTGGTTTTACGGAGATTCAAAGATAGTACTTTCTGTCAAACCGTCTTTTAAATTTATTAATTTCTTCTGTTATTATTTATATTAGCTTATGTATGTTTTCTCCTGAAAAAAACGCAGATGTTGTGTGTTTACCTCGAACAAGACGCTGTAATCGGCAGTGATGGGAAAGCTACTTGAAAAATGTACTAGGCTAAGCCACAAGTAACTCTCGATTAAATGTAGCTAAGCTACAGGGGAAGCTATCCCGGAGAATTGTAGCAAGCTACACACAACAAGCCACACGGCAAAAGTAGCTTGCTACATTCAACGGCATCTATATCCATGGTCCCAATTGTCAGGGGGTGGAGCAGCCCAATGCTGCACAACAGGGAATTTCTACTAATCGAAAAACTAACGAGTAAGCACCTAAAACACATAGCATTAGCTCAAAGTTGGTAGCAGTCATGGCGCCCTGTAGTCACGCGTGTGCATTTTGACAAATCATAAAGGAGATTGCCTGAAACCGAGTTGGCCATACTCTCTCTATATACGACTCTGTCTCTAGTGGTACACGGGCTCCATCGAGTGGTACGCCAAAAATTAAATAGTCAAACAGTGTTACTGTTTAAACTGTGTATTGTTGCAGTGGCTACAAATATTAAATATACTTGATAAATAAAACCTCAGCTTTGCTTTTAAATGAATATTTAGGCCTACCATGCTACTGTATTTCAATGTTGGTCATACTGATGGTACTTGGAGAGCTAAGTGTTTTCTGAGGTGGTATTTGGTGAAAAAAGTTTGCGAACCACTGATGTAGAGCGTTGCAGTATATCACCATTTCACAGTATCATAATAATGTATTGTATTGCTCTGGAACAATCTACCACCTGACCTTTGTAACTGCAACTATCTGCCCACCTTCAAATGTAAACTCAAAACATACCTGTTCCGGTCTGCCTACTCCATCTTACTCACCAAATACCCTTGCCCTATTCTTATTGTGTTGTGTTGTGTTGTTTATTTATATGCCTTGGTTTTATTGTATTTTATTCCGTTGTAAAGCGACTATGAGTTTCCTGAAAGGCGCTATGAAATTAAATTCAGTATTATCATTATTGATGTGAGACAAGTATTGTGATACCATAATAAATTGTATCCAGTCACGTGACTTTTAAACGTAAGTGAACAAAGTAGTGGACGACCACACCAACATGGTTGCTGTGCAGCAAAGAGAGTACAAATTTAGTATAAGGGGCTTAGATTTTACCATTAAAAGCAGATTCAAGCAAAAAACAAACAAACTATCCGTTATCGAAAAAAGATTTGCATTCCAAGACATGTCAAACAATCTGGTGTTCTTGACGTCATACTACACAGCAAAAGAGATGAAAACTTGGAAAACCACGGCTGTCTACAACTTATTTGTGTGGGACTGGGTCAAGAAAAGTGATATTAAGATTCTCCCAGACAAATCATGAATCACATTTGCTCGGGTAAGGTTGCATTTAAGTTAAAGTTAAGTTAAAGTACCAATGATTGTCACACACACACGCTAGGTGTGGTGAAATGTATCATCTGCATTTGACCCATCCCCTTGATCACCCCCTGGGAAGTGAGGGGAGCAGTGGGGAGCAGTGGGCAGCAGCGGTGCCGCGCCTGGCAATCTGTTAGGGTGATTTAAGCCCCAATTCCAACCGTTGATGTTGAGCGCCAAGCAGGGAGGCAATGGGTCCCATTTTTAGTCTTTGGTATGACTCGGCCGGGATTTAAACTCACAACCTACCGATCTCAGGGCAGACACTCTAACCACTAGGCCACTGAGTAGGTATTTCATGATTTAACTTCGCATCTACAGCCATGTTTGCTGCCTTATTGTTGCACGTGCTGTTTACAAGTACTTGTTTTTTTTCCCAGTCTTCATTGAAGTATAACTATAGATGTCAACGTTGTGCATATGCTGTAAACTTCCTTTATGATTGCTGCCTTTGGTGAAAGCTTAACTCGTTTAGGTTTTGCTCACATTTACTTTCTTTTATTTACGCGTGCCAAGTTGGTGCATTACAAAACACTCGTAGCAAAAATGCTTTTTAAAAAACTCCAAAACAAGAAAAAATAAATACATGGGTTGTACCTGTATAGCGCTTTTCTACCTTCAAGGTACTCAAAGCGCTTTGACACTATTTCCACATTTACCCGTTCACACACACATTCACACACTGATGGAGGGAGATGCCATGCAAGGCGCTAACCAGCACCCATCAGGAGCAAAGGTGAAGCGTCTTGCTCAGGACACAGGTTGGTAGAAGCTGGGGATTTATATTTATATATACATATAAATATATTTATATAAATACAAATATCAAAATAATACTTAAATTGGAAATACTAAATGTTCAAAGTATCTCAAACAAAGATTTTAAAAAGTGATCACTGCAAACGAGCGCATTCTTGACATATTTCGCCCTTCTGGATTATCTTTTTGAGGAACTCTGAAGAAATGTTCATTCTTTTCGTGATTTCAACGGTTCAAACAACCTAAAACAACGCAAGCATAGGGCATTTTTCTTCAGGAAAGGACAAATGCCCCCCAGAAGGCAATGGCAGCAGAGCACTTTGAGCCTAACATATTTGATGAGCCAGACGTGACGTCATGTAAATACAACCTATTGATTGGTCGGAAATGACAATTAAATTGAAATTAAACCTCATATTTGTTGATGCATAACTCACCAGGTGATAGTGTGTAAAAGTTGAAGGCCATGTTGGCGAGCGGGACGATGGTTAACATGCAGTTGTCACCATTGGTCTCAATGAAGTCGTGGCGGGTGATTGCTGTGGGGTCAATGTGGTGCTCTCTAAAGGGTCGTATAAAAGCCTGCAGTAGAATAAGAGGAAACACAGGGTGTAAATGCAGGTGGTGGAAATACACCACACAAAAAACAGTTGATAGCAGTTGGGACTACCTTCCCAAAGATGGGGAGATCTACTGATCCCCATGTGTCCGCCCCCCAGTGAACTAGGCCTGATGTAAAGTCTGCAGTGAGGATCCCTGCAGCTACACATAGGTTCGAAGAAGTGCAGAGTAGGAAAATTAAATATTGACACAAGATGCAAACACAATTTTTTCAATTAGTACCCTGACCAGTACATACCGATACCCAGAAGAATGTACCACACATGTCCCAGGTGGAAATTGGCAAGGAGGTGAATGAAATTGAAGGCCATGAGAGAGAAGCAAAGGATGACACTTATCCACTCTTGGCACCTTTTGCCTGCAAAAAAACAAGGTTTTGTGAGAGCGTGTCTCTAGGCAACAGTGGCTCAAGCTCACATCATCACATTCAAATCACCATTCAAAGGTTAACAATTATCATGTCGAATATTCACTTGCAACATGCACACCATAGTGAAATATTCCTCACTGCTCCGACTGGTGAACAGCTAACGTCGAAAAACCTGTCTGCTGTGCTACCCAATGGTTTAAAGCAGTGTTTTACAACCACTGTGCCGCGGCATACAGTCCAGTGTGCCGTGGGAGATTAAGCAATTTCACCTAATTGGGTTAAAACATTTTTTTGAAAACCAGTAATTATAATCCACAAATGTGCCCTTGTTGAGTGTCTGTGCTGTCTAGAGCTCGGCAGAATAACTGTGTAATACCATATCAATAGGGGGCAGCAGGTAGCTAATTGCTTTGTAGACGTCGGGAACATGGTTTGTGGTGATCACAATATGCGGGAGGCAGCCTGTAGGTAAAAAGGTATCTAAAACTTAAAACAAAAATGAACAAAAAGGCGAGTACAGCTAAGAAAAGGCATTGAAGCAAAATGAAACTAAAACTCAACTGGCTGCAAAGTAAACAAAAATAGAATGCTGGACCACAGCAAAGACTTACAGTGTGTGGAGCATCCACAAAGTACATCCGTACATGACATGACAATCAGCAATGTCCCCACAAAGAAGGATTGCGTCCGCACAACTTAAATAGTCTTGATTGCGAAAACAAAGCAGATGTGGGGAATAGCGTTCAAGAAAAAGCCACCAAAATAGGAGCGCAAGACAAGTACTAAAACAATACACACAGGAAAACAACAAAAATCTCCAAATAAGTAATGGCGTGATGTGACATGTGACAGTACACCTACTATGAGACAAGAGCTACAGTGATGCATGGTTGGTTATGGTTTGAATTCATATCCAACAATTGCGAGAAAGACTTTTTATTGTCAATATTGGCTACTGAGTTTCATGTTTTTATGTTTTTTGCTGGTGGTGTGCCTCAGAATTTTGTAAATGAAAAAAATGTGCCCTGATTCAGAAATGGTTGGAAAACACTGGCTTAAAGAATGTCTACACCAAACCTGCTGGATTGATATCAACATAAAGTGGGTTTGAAAGCTGGGTGTGAGCCCCCACTTAATGAAATGAATAACGATCCCATGACTAAGAATAGCTATCATCTACTAAGTTACAATGAGTTTTTTTAGTTGAGCCATGCTGCCTGGGACACGCATGAGTGTGTATTTGCCAGGAAAACTAAGTTGTGCGTTATGATCCCAACAATATTCACCTTCTATAGTTATTGCATGCTTGCAAGCACAACAACGCCTCAAATACACATTGTTTCTCCCTCACGTGATTCCCATTGTGCAACGAGTACTTATTCCCGAAAGGTCGACGTATGTTCAGGTTTAAATGGAAGTCGTTAACTTAGTGTTGGCAAGTTGTCATCTTCGTATTTAAGTATTTTCACGGCACGAGACATATTTTGTACCCGGCGAACAAACCAATCGTCGGTGCGAAGACGCGACATCGCTACTCACCTGGCGAATATAAATTGGCCAATTCTTGAGCGCCAGCGTGTTGTGGACCCCATCTCGCCGGACCCCGACCCGGTCCCTGCTGCTCGGGGTTTTGTAATTTGTCTCTACACTCGATATCGTCCACCATTCTCGCCATTTCTCCACTTTGGGCCCAACCCATTCGGCCTCAGCTGCTAGCCAAGAGCCAACGGAAACGTCAACTTCTCAGCCCACAGTTGGCGTAACATTCTGTACCAATCAGGTGCGAGACGCCGCGGACGGCAGCCAATTATCACGCTCAAAGGTGTAGGCGTCTGACCAATGGCGTTGCGAGAGGGGAGACAGCACTTCCTGACCCCACCCAGTCTTGCTGTGCCCTCCCGCCTCTGTTACCCCAACATGGTGGTGCTCTGCTCGATGTACAGCAGATGGCGCCGTGGAGTTGCTATTACATATCGTGATTTTTGCGTCACCTTTCACCTTTCACTGTTGGTGCTAGGCCGCTAGGAGGCCCAAGTTAAGTGGACACGTTTACATTGAGGAAAATTGTGAAAGAGTACGTTTTTGATTGATTGGTTGAAACTTTTATTAGTAGATTGCACAGTACAATACATATTCCGTACAATTGACCACTAAATGGTAACACCCGAATACATTTTTCAACTTGTTTAAAGGCCTACTGAAACTCACTACTACCCACCATGCAGTCTGATAGTTTATATATCCATCCATCCATTCATTTTCTACCGCTTATTCCCTTTTGGGGTCGCGGGGGGCGCTGGCGCCTATCTCAGCTACAATCGGGCGGAAGGCGGTGTACACCCTAAACAAGTCGCCACCTCATCGTAGGGCCAACACAGATGGACAGACAACATTCACACTCACATTCACACACTAGGGCCAATTTTAGTGTTGCCAATCAACCTATCCCCAAGTGCATGTCTCTGGAAGTGGGAAGAAGCCGGAGTACCCAAAGGGAACCCACGCATTCACGGGGAAAACATGCAAACTCCACACAGAAAGATGCCAAGCCTGGGATTGAACCCAGTACTGCAGGACCTTTGTATTGTGAGGCAGACGCACTAACCCCTCTGCCACCGTGAATTAACATTGCAACACATGCCAATACAGCCTTTTTAGTTTACTAAATTGCAATTTTAAACTTCCCCGGAGGTTTTTCTTGAAAACGTCGCATAATGATGACGTGTACGCGTGACGTCACAGGCTGTTATGAATATGAGCGCTGGCCACACACACACAGCTTAAAGTCGTCTGCTTTAACGGCATTATTACACAGTATTTTGGAGATGTGTGTTGCTGGATCTTTTGCGATTTGTTCAATTAATATTGGAGAAGTCAAAGTAGAAAGACGGAGTTGGGAAGCTTTAGCCTTTAGCCACACAAACACACGGTGATTATTTGTTTAAAATTCACGGAGGTAAAACTTTCCTATGGATCAGAGCGGACATGGATCCCGATACATGTCAACCAGCAGGTTTCGGTGTGAAAAATGTGGTTAAAAAGTCGCCACTTACCGGATATCAGCTGAGCTTCTGCCTCCCGTACAGCTGCCGTCGATTTCCCTGAGACACTGCACGTCAACACCCGGCCGTGGACGTACACTTCCCACTATCAGGTACTGTTGATCTCACTAAAACACTAGCAACACAATATAGAAAGATAAGGGATTTCCCAGAATTATCCTAGTAAATGTCTCTAAAAACATATGAATCCATCTCAATGCTACGCGATTGCAATCGCGTTTTTTTTCTTTTTTCTAATCCGTCGCTATCAATATCCTCAAACACAAATGTTTCATCTTCGCTCAAATTAATGGGGAAATTGTCGTTTTCTCGGTCGGAATAGCTGTTTTTGTTGGAGGCTCCCATTAAAATCAATGTGAATATATGAGGAGCGATCACACGGGTCTGCGACTTCCGGTAGAGGCAGGGCTTTTCTCCAGTTGCGAACTTTATCGTGGATGTTCTCTACTAAATAATTTCAGTTAAAAAAATATGGCAATATCGCGAAATGATCAAGTATGACACATAGAATGGACCTGCTATCCCCGTTTGAATAAGAAAATCTCATTTCAGTAGGCCTTTATGTCGGGGTCCACGTTAATCAATTCATGGTAGTTATTAATAGCTCCTAACTTGAGGAAATTATATATTTTACTGGTGTTCTGCAGTACTATTGTCAGCTAGCTATAGTACAGCTAACTCCCTTAATTGTCATAATTTCTCAATGGTAAATGGTTTATACTTGTATAACACTTTTCTACCTTCAAGGTACTCAACGGACTTTGACACTATTTCTACAATCACCCATTCACACACACATTCGCACACTGATGGCGGGAGCTGCCATGCAAGGCGCTAACAACGAGCCATCAAGAGCAAGGGTGAAGTGTCTTGCTCAAGGACACAACGGACGTGACTAGGTTGGTAGAAGCTGGGGATCGAACCAGGAACCCTCAGGTTGCTGGCACGCCCACTTTCCCAACCTCACCACGCCGTCCCATTTATCAGGTGGATGCATGAGAATGATTATTTTGGAAAACTAGCAGTTCATTCGCAGGAAAGCGACAGCAGAGAGCAACTGATACTGCAATAGTAACTTGGTTGGCGAAGATACTATAGGCCAGGGGCGCTCACACTTTTTCTGCAGGTGAGCTACTTTTCAATTGACCAAGTCGAGAAGATCTATCTCATTCCTATTTATAATTTATATTTATTTATTTATGAAAGAGACATTTTTGTTAACAAGTTAATGGTGTTTAATGATAATACAAGCATGTTTAACACACATAGATTCCTTTCTTTCATGAAGACAAGAATATAAGTTGGTGTATTTGATTCTGATGACTTGCATTGATTGGAATTAGACAGTGGTGCTGATAACGTACGCATTTTCAAATGGAGGAAAAAAAAAGTCCTCCTTTCTGTCCAATACCACATGAAAGTGGTTGGATTTGGCATCTCATTTGTCCAACTTGCATCGTTTTTAAACACTTTGTTATGAGAGTAGCATATGTGTGTGGCCCTTGTCTGGCAGCAGGTGAGTGACGTCAGTGAGTGTGCGGGTGGGCAAGCAAGTGAGAAAGCGGTCACTGAGGGCGGGGGAGAAATACATTGGCATCAAACTCCGTAGCTTGCTAGCTTGTGCACGCTAGCTTTCTGAGACTCTTATTTTGTTAGCAAAGGCAGGATGAAACAGGTCTTTTATGGTGAAGACAGGAACTGTGCAGTCGGTCTTTAGAGTTTTGACAGTAGGTACGGAGTCTCTAGAAATAAAATGTGTTTCTCTGCGTCCGCCCTGTTAGTGATTTTTTTCTTAAATATGAGCTCGCAGCAGCCAGCGTCATCTCACAAGATCCTCGGGTGCCGAGAATGTCAAACAACTGACGAAAGTGAAGTCTTGGTATGATTGATGATGGCTCATTTTTATGTATATTTTTTAATGCCTGGCTTGAGATCGACTGACACACCCTCCGAGATCGACCAGTCGATCGCGATCGACGTAATGCCCACCCCTGCTATAGGCCTACAGGCGAAGCAAGTCATTAAGTATTGTATATACTACATGATAATAAGTGATAGTTGTTGGGAACATACCTATATCATCATTGTTACTATCCATCCATCCATTTTCTACCGCTTGTCCCGTTTGGGGTCGCGGGGGTGCTGGAGCCAATCTCAGCTGCATTCGGGCGGAAGGCGGAGTACACCCTGGACAAGTCGCCACCTGACCGCAGGGTCAACACAGATACACAGACAACATTCACACTCACATTCACACACTAGGGCCAATTTAGTTTTGCTACTTAATCGATTCAAGAAAATGCTAACCCCTGATTTCCACATGATGCGGAGCTGCAGAGAAACCTCGCTGCCACGGAACGGCACCGCCATCTGTCGTCGAGCAATCGCCTCCGCCGCGCAGAGATCTTGTGAATCTGCGCATTGATAATCACGTAATAAAGTAAACACCGAAGTAAACACTGCTGAACATCTCCAGTTTTGCCAAGCAAAACAACACTATTTTTTTGTAGCAAGCAACAACAAAACAGTAACATCATCCCTGGTGAGTGTTGTACACACACACATACATTAATTTAATTCAGCTCCTACTTACCACTCCCCTGCTTCAACGGCCTGTATCAGCTGGTATTTGACACAGGCTCCCATATACCTGCCCGGTATATGCCTGTATATGCTTCTTAAATTTTGGACCGCCAGAATCAGCATGTCTTCATCCATTTGTGTCAACGCGGTGAAATTACGTCCAAAAAATGTTGACAAGTTGACTTCTTGTTCGGTTCCCCCCTATTCGAACATTTCAAAGTGTAAAATACAATCTGCCTTGATGATGGACTATTTTATTTTTAAAATAAACAGGAAAATGTATTTTTTCTCAGCTCTGCACTTTAATGTCTTTAATGTCCTTTGTGTGGTTTAATGTTTCCCTCTTACACAAATGTGCTCTGGCTATGAGTTCTTTTCCCTTGGCCTCAGGCTGGATCCCCTCTACAGGGGCCCAGGCTTAGACTGTTTTTTTTTTTTCTCACCCCTCACCCTCCCAAGTGTTTACCTGTGTCTCACCTTTGTTGTAAGGGGCGCCGGAAGTTGGCAAACCCGTCAGCGATTCTGTTCTGTCTCCCTGTAATGTTTGTCTGATCTTGAATGGCATTGTGCTGGAAATCTTTATTTCCCCTCTGGGATTATTAAAGTATTTCTGATTCGGATGATTCTGATACAGACTTCCTGTCCAACACAAGCAGATTTTAGCTAAATCGATCTGCCGTTTTGTGGCGACTGGCAAAAATAGAAGCTCTGCATGTATTTAGCACAGGGATGCAGAACACCACCGACATGTCAGCACCGTTCCGCGAAACTTAAATACGGATAGATTGATTTGAATTAAAGTAGAAAGAATTCTCCGCCGTGGCGATGACAATCCGCTCACATTTTGCATCCTGTGGAAGTCAAAGTTAAGACTACCAACACTTCCTAGTAAAAATGCTAAATAATTTCCTTCAACTTGGATATCAGCAAACCAACAGTAACTACGAACACACTCAACATAGCCACATAATGTCATCAAGCTCACCTTGTAACCTGTTTTGAAAAGGTTTTTATTATGATTTATATACGTCGCGACTTGTCAGGGTGTACACCGCCTTCCGCCCGATTGTAGCTGAGATAGGCTGCAGGGCCCCCCGCGACCCCGTAGGGAATAAGCGGTAGAAAATGGATGAATGGATGGATACCGAATAATATGTGAGTCAATTCTGAATTGAATCGTGACGCCAAAAATCGGAGTCTAATTTAATTGAGAGGTGATGACCTAAGTTTCCCAACTCTTTCTTCTTCTTTCTTTCTTTCTTTCTTTAGTTTATTTCGAACATGAACAAATTTACAGCATAATACATCACACAATTGTTTTATCGTTTCACTTTACATCATTTCCGAAAGGGAGTATGAAGAAGCAAAGCTTATTTTTTAATCCTACCCCTTTACCACTTTTAGAGCGTTTACAAATACATACATTCATTTACTGACTTCTTTCTGTGGCACAATGACATCCATGAATGATAATTCTTCTTCTTTGTACTTTGTAAGCACTATTAATTTGAACAACCTCTTAAACTGGATCATATCATTACATTGTTTGACTTCTTTACTTAATGCCTTCCATAATTTAATTCCATATACTGATATGCTAAAGTTTTTTAGTGTTGTGCGAGCATGCAAATGTTTTAATTACATTTTCCTCTAAGATTATTTTTTTCCTCTTTAGTAGAGAAGAATTGTTGTACATTCTTGGGTAGCAGGTTAGTTTGCTTTGCACATAATTTTAGCTGTTTGCAATCTATACCAAATCATCGAAATTCAATATTTTTCACTCAATAAATGAAGGGTTTGTATGTTCTCTATATTCTCACCTCCAAGCTTGTGAGGGTGATGGGTCCAATGCAGAGGATAATATTTCCACACCTAGTGTGTGACAATCATTGGTACTTCAACTTTAACTTTTTGAAATTATGTATCGTTCTAATTGATCTTTTTTGTAACTTGGTTAATGCATGAAGTGCACATTTGTAGTTATTTCCCCATATTTCTATGCAATAACTCAGATCAGATATGGTGACACTAGCGAGCAGTAGCTCTATCTCATATTGGAAAGTTGTTAAACTTGTCTTTCTGCTTAATGATGAGGATATGTTTTTCATCTGTATTTTAGTTGTTATCGGTAAATGTACTTTTAACCTGTTGTAACTTTTCCCTTAGCAGAGAATGAAAATGAACTTGTAGCCAGACTTGGTCGATGCAATACATCCATCCATTCATTTTCTACCGCTTGTCCCCTTCGGCCTTGAGGGGGATGCTTGCGCCTATGTCAGCTGCATTCGGGCGGAAGGCCGCGTACACCCTGGACAAGTCCCCACCTCATCCAGGGACAACACAGATAGACAACAATTAGAGTTCACTCACATTCACACACTCTGGCCAATTTAGTGGTGCCAATCAGCTATCAATCTATCCCCAGGTGCATATGTTTGGAGGTGGGAGGAAGCCGGAGTACCCGGAGGGAACCCACACAGTCATGGGGAGAACATGCAAACTCCACACAGAAACTCAGGACCTTTGGTCAGTGGTTCTAAACCTTGTTGGAGGTACCGAACCCCGCCAGTTTCATATGCGCATTCACCGAACCTTTCTTTAGTGAAAAATAAAATGTTTTTTCTTAATTTAATGATGTTACTATATTAAAGAAATACTAATAAAGATATATTTTACAAACAGAAAGTTACAGGAATGTACAAATGATCCCATGTTTACATCTCATTGTGCAACATGTGAATGTTTTAGTGGGACCTAAATGCGATATCTGAAAGGGGTACAAATTATTTCCAACCCCACCTTGTACAGAGCTCATGAAAAACAATGTTTTTTTTAAATGTCATTTTAAGTGGGCCAAAAAACTTATATTAGAAAATAATCTCATGGGAATGATTGCTGTCATTTGATTATAATAATAAAACATTGAACTTGTTATTTAGTCAGGTTTGGACGGAGGCTCTGTCGAACCCCTGAGGCCGACTGACCGAACCCCTAGGGTTTGATCGAACCCAAGTTAAGAACCACTGACTGTGGTATTGTGAGGCACACGCACTAACCCAGGGGTAGGGAACCTATGGCTCTTGAGCCAGATCTGGCTCTTTTGATGACTGCATCTGGCTCTCAGATAAATCTTAGCCATTGCTTAACACGAAAAGTAATGAATAATTCCGCTGGTAATCACAGTGTTAAAAATAAAGTTCAAAATATAAAACATTCTCATGCATTTTAATCCATCCATCCGTTTTTCTACCGCACCTGTTCAAGAAGTCGCATTAAGGGTAAGAAGTATTTTATTTATTGTTGGTTAGCTTCAGAATAACAATGTCATCAAAAAGAATAAGAGACCTACTGTACTCTAAAAATGTTGGTCGTACTTAAAAATGCACGCATTTAGTTGTATTCAATATTAAAAAAAATATTATATGGCTCTCATGGAAATACATTTTAAAATATTTGGCATTCATGGCTCTCTCAGCCAAAAAGGTTCCCGGCCCCTGCACTAACACCTAACCCACAATATTGCCAATTTAAGTAAACATTAAAAGTATTTCAATTATCAGCCGTGACTTTCTTTCACCACTAGATGGCAGTAAGTACTCAATTAAAATAGCAAGACCGCCAGCCTTTAATCAAATTGTATTTATCACTGCGTGTTGGTATTATTTAAATTAGAAAACAAGTGATGAAATATTATTTGAAACAAACTTTGTTGAAAATGTTCGTCTTTGTTTGGAATGTCCCCATTGTGAGATAAATAAAGTCAATCCTATCCCCTCAGCTCAACGGATAACATCTATAAACTGCTCTGCTGGGGGTGGTCTGTGCTGACGTCACAATTACGCATCAGTGTAAGAAAAACTACACTATAAGATTTCACCGCCTTGTGAAATTTTCCATGATTGTCCTGATAAGTTCCTTCAGAAGGCGTGGTCAGAGCAACTGTCAACAAGTGCTGGTGATATTCATGTAGCCGCTACGCAAAAAAAAGAAAATGTACTTTATGTTTAATCTAATGTAAAGTTTCTGGACGACTCTATTCCTAAATTGAACTTCAGAAAAAGTGTGGTAAAGTATTGTCGTGTACACGTCCCACACCTGCCCTGCTAAGCCACGCCCCTCGTCTGCAATAAAACTCCCTCGTGACAGGAAGACCTGTCAATCCCTCCCAAAACTACACGAGCACAACTTGTTGGCAGGTTGACATTGTTGGCTTGGAGGGGGGAAAAAAGCCAAGCATTGCAGCACTCGCTTCCAGTGGAGCACAAATACCTCCGTGCTCCTGCAGTCCGGAGGGTGTTAAGATCCATGGAAGTGGCAGGTTTCTACGACGAGGGCGGCTTTGCTATCCACGCAAGAGACGGCATTCTCAACCCGATCGGCGGCGGGGGCGGGGGCGGCTCGTACTGGAGGCTCGGGGACTCGATGACCGAGTTGGGCATCGAGGAGCGGGAGAGAGCGATCGACTTCAGCGTCTACCTGGACCCGGCCGTGCACTGCCCGCAGCTGGCGGGGCACGCGCACCCGCAGCAGGGGGACGTCTTGTCCGACTTCCTGGCCGACAACAAGCTGAAGAGAGCGGCCAACTTTCGGAACTACGCGCTGCTCAACGAGCTGGAGGCGGCGGCGGCGGCCCAGCGAGACGGCCCGCGGGAGCCCCGGGGCCCGCCGTACGGGCTGGGCTACACTGACCTGCAGGAGACGCGCGTGGACAGCGTGCTCGCGTCGGAGCTGATCCGCTACCGGGCCGCCGCCAACCCCTCCGACCAAGACGAGGACGCCAAGATGGACAACGGCTCGACGGGCTTCGACATGAGGTCCTACCTCCAGTACCAGTCCACCAGCGGGAGCATGGGCAACATATCCACGGCGTCTTCCACATGCTCCAGCCCGCCCGGAACCCCGGCGCCGGCAGGTCAGGGCAGGTCCCCTTCGCACGGCGCCAAGCTCTCCGGGAAGTCGAAGAAGCGCCTGGACAAGGACAGTGAAGAGTACCGGCTGCGGAGGGAGAGGAACAACCTGGCGGTGAGGAAGAGTCGAGATAAAGCCAAAATGCGCAACTTGGAGACGCAACACAAAGTGCTGGAACTGGCGGCGGAGAACGACCGTTTACAGAAGCGAGTGGAGCAGCTGTCAAGAGAGCTGGCGACCCTACGGAACCTGCTGTCGGCCACCGGCCAGTGTTAGAGAGCCGAGGACTCTCAGTTTTAGGAGGGTGGTATGCCGCGACCACCAGTTTACATTATAAACTCTTTGCAATGAGACTGAAGAAGTGGCTTGCACGGATTGCGCAATCACTGACTGCTCTTCTGGACATGTCACCTTAGCTTTGTTATTCTCGTGTAAGTGTGTATATGCAGTATTTGTGTGCTGGCTCGACATACATGCGAATTTATACATTTTTTTGTGTAACTGGAGCAGCGGCTGGTTGTCAAGGGAAGAGTTGTGCTGCAGTGAAATGATGCAACTCTTTGTAATAGTATTGGCAATGGATGAAATAAGTCGAATTATTTAATGTTCCCACAGTGAAATGCATCTAATTGTACTTTATATTTGGTTGAATTAAAATAATTTCTACTTTTGTCCTAACAATTTTATTTGCATGTCTTTATTTGGTGTTGTTTTGAAGAAAATGTGGGTTGCAGCACTTGTCTGTGTGCGACAGATCACGTCTGCCTTTACAAAATGTCTTACAAAAGCAGGACTCGTCAAACATCTATTTTTTAAACTAGTTCAGTAAATGCACCAGGAACGTTACAACTATTTGTTATTTATTGTCCTACACAAAACACCTATTTTGCATCCAGTGAGACATGTTCCTGTGCTGAATAAATTAATTGTCTGATACCGTTGTGCAACATTTTTGTGGTCATTATAATACGAAGGCATATGCAATTATTTAATTCCAGTGTGCATTTCCCTCCATGTTTACACGAATGTTCTCAGATCTTTGTAGATTAGGCTGAGGGGATATACTGCTGAGAGCAGCACATAAGAGACTCAGCACGCAGCATAGAAATGTTAGCTTTATCTGCAGCACACGGCTCTGTCAATAGTCTGCTGGGTCCACTGGCCTACAGGGGGGTTCAAGGTTGAAGAGAAATTAATCAGCAACTAACCTCCTCACGCCACCCCAGGTCATGCTTCAACAGCCGAGACTTGCTCTGCATTGTCACTATACATAATCGTCGTCTAACATTTAAGACTTTTAAACATGGGAGTAGTGAGTTTCATCACACACGATAGATTAGTTGGCAATTGGTGTGCTGTGGAATTGAGCAATCATTTGCACAAAAGATATGTCCCAAGCAAGCAAGGCCCAGACGCAAGATAAAGCAACAAGGCCCGGTGGGATGTTGAGGTGATCTGTGACAATTCCGTGTGGGGAGTGTTTGCAACTTCAAACAAGCAAAGAGGAAAAACCACCTCTGCTCGTTTTTCAAGAGAGGGCACTTTCACCTTAAAGGACTTCCAACAGTTGCATTTGACTCCATAATAAATCCTTGCATACGGTCAATTTTATTTCCAAGCTGTGTTGAACATTAAAGCTTGAAACTATTAAGTTAAAGGTAAAGTACCAATGATTGTCACACATATACTAGATGTGGCGAAATTATTCTCTGCATTTGACCCATCACCCTTGATCACCCCATGGGACAGGGGTAGGGAACTTATGGCTCTAGAGCCAGATGTGGCTCTTTTGATGACTGCACCTGGCTCTCAAATAAATCTTAGCTGACATTGCTTAACACGATAAGTAATGAATAATTACGCTGGTAATCACAGTGTCAAAAATAACGTTCAAAATACAAAACATTCTCATGCATTTTTATACATCCATCCGGTTTCTACGTTTCTACCGCACCTGTTCAAGAAGTTGCATTAATGGTAAGAAGTATTTTACTTATTTTTGGTTAGACTCAGAATAACAATGTTATTAAAAATAATAAGAGACTTATTATACTCTAAAAATGTTGGTCTTTCTTAAAAATGCACGCATATATTTGTATTCAGTGTAAAAAAAAAAAAAAACATTATATGGCTTTCACGGAAATACTTTGAAAAATATTTGGCTTGTATGACTCTCAGCCAAAAAGGTTCCCGACCCCTGCCCTGGGAGGTGAGGGGAGCAGTGGCCAGCAGCGGTGCCGCGCCCGTGATATTGGGGAACATCTTGCCTTTTCCCTTTGCTCAGATTGTTCCAACCACGTTTAAAGAAGCCATTGTTATTCTGCCTGGCAATCGCAGCTTGGCCAAGCGAAGATGAAGACTGTAAGTAAAACATTGTGTAAACGCAAGATGTATTTGACACAAGCAATACTTATAAAATCACAACCTCCTGTAGCTCACTCGTCTCATGTTGTGTATGTCAATGGGAAAAAAATTGACTTTTGCTGAGGTGTGTGGTTATTGCCTCATTATTATCTCATTACTTTATAATTATGTCAAGATAATGACTGGGGTAAAACAGGGCCAAGCTAAATGAAGTAACGATAAAAAAATGTCAAAACAGTGTGACCAAATCAACACCCACGTTAAAGGCGGTTTATTTAACGATGAGCAGGTGGCGACTTGTCCAGGGTGTACCCCGCCTTCCGTCCGATTGTAGCTGAGATAGTGCACCCCGCAACTCCAAAGGGATAAGCGGTAGAAAATGGATGGATGGATGTTTGGCTAAAATTCAAACATCTATGGAATTTTGTTCTGTGAGATGACAGGCACCCTCCCTCCCCCAACTCCTCTTGTCCTTAACTCCTAAAGTTGTCTTTTCTTGCCTGCTGCTTAAATGTTCACAAGAGACAGGGACAGGGAAAATCCCACACCGGATGACCTCCTTTCTTAAACATTAAGCCCAGCCTCCTTTCCACATTTTACCGTCAGTGGGCAGTATTTGTCCGTAACCTCAGTGTTGCATCACAACCCCTTTACAAGCCAAATAGCCTCCCAAAAACTCCTATGACAATGCAGTGCAAACAAGCCAAAAAAAAAAAGCACACTGCACACTCTGATGCTATAACAGTTGTGAAATGGACTTTATTTCAGTCAAGTAAGCGTTTTTTTTAAATACATTTTTATAAATGGTTTGCTCCTCAAACAGTTAAAAGACAACTATTTTATGACATCTAACTGAAGCTTGAAGAGATCAAATGACAAGTTTTGTTTAATGATTGCAAACAGTCCCAATAATTCTTGTTCCTTATTTTTAACTCCCATGAGTAAATGAAAGTAAACAGTACTGAAGATTCTGATGTCTAACACCACACTGTATTTAATAATCACATATACTGTACATTTTGTGATATATAATATAGATTATATGATATATATATATATATATATATATATATATATATATATATATATATATATACCACCCTCATTGTTTTTAGGTAATATAAATGAATAAATAAATGGGTTGTACTTGTATAGCGCTTTTCTACCTTCACGGTACTCAAAGCGCTTTGACACTACTTCCACATATACCCATTCACACACACATTCACACACTGATGGAGGGAGCTGCCATGCAAGGCGCGAACCAGCAGCCATCAGGAGCAAGGGTGAAGTGGCTTGCTCAGGACACAACGGACGTGACTCGGTTGGTACTAGGTGGGGATTGAACCAGGGACCGTTGGGTTGCGCACGGCCACTCTCCCGACGCGCCACGCCGTCCCTTTTCATTTATCTTATGTAACTTTTATTTCACCAAAAAAAATCCAGTTGATAATATAAACCTCCCTTTTAAGGGAGTCCTGGCCAAGAGGCAGGAAAGTTTCACACAAAATTACAACAAACAAAGAAACAACAATACAGTCACATAGGGAAGCATAGATTAATTCAAACAAGTGCGCATTAGTGAGGCATTAAAACATCTAAGGAAATTCAGCTTCCAGTCTTAATATATTATACATGTGTTTTGAATATTTGATTTGCAAAAAACGAGCAGACCTGCCTTTCAAATTCTAAGATATGCAACGCCTCAAAATTATTTTCTTGGGCTTTTTTTGAATTTTCAGTTTCATTTTGGAAAATGACCTGGACAGCCCAAATGATACAATAGGTGAGTCAAACAAAGACAGAGTCTACTGGGGCTACAAACTACTTCTTCTGAAGTGAAACATGTATCCTAAGTCTTCCACACTGAAGATCCATTTAATGTTGTAACATATAACCTTCAGCCATGCAGAGTATGGTGACTCATAACTTTTATTTTAGAGAACTTGTAGCTGATTTTAGAATGTTTGAGGAATGAAAACATTTAGTTTAGCAGACTTTAAAAGAAAATTACAGAACATATCCCAATACTCAAGCCAAGAAGGCTGTGTGTTGTTCCACATGCTCAAAAATCGAAGGTACCGGCTTGTACGTAAAAATTGTGCAATGCCTGTTGCTGAGTGTGTATGTTTGAGAGACATTTATTTACCCTTCAGTACAGATGTTTGTGTACCTCATGGGTCCCTAAACTTTTTGACCTGGGGGCCGCAAAATATGGCCAGGGACGAGGCCGGATTTTGGACTCTGGCGGGCCGTTTCTGGCCTGCGGACTGTAGATTGGGGACCCTGGTGTACCTTATCAATTTTTACTTTTAAAGTACAATCCTTTTAATCCCCTTACCTCATACAGCCCAAAGTTCTTTACATAGCAGGAACCTCTTAAATAGCTGATAGTGCCCATATTATCTAAACCTGTGCTTGAAGACATAATTGAACAAAGTAGAATCCCAAGACACCATAATATGTAAAAAACTAGAAGGATAAAGTTGATCATGACAGGGATGATTAATAAAAGTTAACAAAATAAGGATGTTGGCAATACTCAAAGATGCTAAAAACAGAAAAATATATTATAATTATTATTAATTTTATTATTAATGATTACTCTACTTGCCCTAACTATAAGTATAATACTAATAATATGATAGGTTGATTGGCAACACTAAATTGGCCTTAGTGTGTGAATGTGAGTGTGAATGTTGTCTGTCTATATGTGTTGACCCTGCGATGAGGCGGCGACTTGTCAAGGGTGTACTCTGCCTTCCGCCCAATTGTAGCTGAGATAAGCGCCAGCGCCACCGCGACCCCAAAGGGAATAAGCGATAGAAAATGGATGGATGGATGGACTAATAGTATGCCCTGATTAAAATCATACCATTAATAGGTATTGTCTATGACCTAAACACATTTCTAATATCACCTTGTACCATTATTAGTAGTATAAAAGCATATTTCTATCCTCTTAAAAAACAATATTGTACTGTACTATTGAGGGAAAAAATTTACCTGAAGGTACAGAAATGATATGCTATTTTGAAAGTGTAAAAATATGGTATCCAATTACATTAAAATATCTATATTAAATTTTAGGTATATTTGTTTGTGATTTGGTTGTTTTGCATGCTTGATGACAGTTGTCTTTGCAAAACGAAAGGAGCACCGGACATCCTGAACATGGGTTCTAACGGGAAGCTAGACCGCCTGAGCTACGGTAAACGGCCATGAACATGATCGGTCTTGAAGTGAACCAAAGTTTCAACATCTCTATCCACTTCTGCTATTTCGATGCAGAATGACTGCGAGAACACAAAACTGAGGAGCAGAAGTGACTTGCGGTCACTACACAGCAAGTACCTCTGCCCAGTTATTGTGTAACATAAGGCCATCTTCGAAAACAAGAACATTAGCTGGAATAATAAAGAACCCTATTGTGTTTTAGCTTTTTTAAGGGAGCTAAAAACTTCCAAAGCACAGAATTTTACACATTTTTGGAGAAAAAAAAAACAGACTAAAACAGTTCATGTATCACTATGTCATTGACCTTTGAGGCTACCGCACGTACACTTACTGGTCCCGACATAAAACACAAATCCTGTCTTTCTAAAGTTAATATTGCTCACGTTTAATTGACATGGTCAGCAACAATCTAGCTATTAATTTGTTTTTGCGCTTGTAACTAGTTAAACGAAAACAGCTATAAAAAAAAATATCCCAAGTCATTCATTGAACACAAGATGAATTTATTCAAATACTTAAAACAATGAAATAACAGGATTACATATCCCCCCACCTAGTACCAACCTCGTCACGTCCGTTGTGTCCTGAGCAAGACACTTCACCCTTGCTCCTGATGGGTGCTGGTTAGCGCCTTGCATGGCAGCTCCCTCCGTCAGTGTGTGAATGTGTGTGTGAATGGGTAAATGTGGAAGTTGTGTCAAAGCGCTTTGAGTACCTTGAAGGTAGAAAAGTGCTATACAAGTACAACCCATTTATCATTTATAGTCTTGTGTCCATATTCTTTCTGTGTTTGGTGTTGGGTTCTGTGTCAGCGCTCTTTCTTCACCTCTTCCTGACTTCTTGTTGGAGTGCTCGCTGTTTCCACCTGTCCTGGGTTGGTGATATAGACCAGGGTTTTTCAACCGCTGTGCCGCGGCACACCAGTGTGCAGTCTGGTGTGCAGTGGCAAATGATCTAATTTCACCTATTTGCGTTAAAATATTTTTTGCAAAACAATAATTATAGTCTGAAAATTATGTGTTGTTGTTGAGCGTCTGTACTGTCTAGAGCTTGGCAGAGTAACCATGTAATACACTTCCATATCAGTAGGTGGCAGCTGGTAGCTAATTGCTTGGTAGATGTCGGAAACAGCGGGAGGCATGGTACAGGTAAAAAGGTGTCTAAAGCTTAAACCAAAAATAAACAAAAGGTGAGTGACCCTAAGAAAAGGCATAGAAACTTAGAGAAGGCTATGCAGAACGAAACTTAAACTGAACTGGCTACGAAGTAAAAGAAAACAAATGGCTGGATCACAGCAAAGACTTACTGTGGAGCAAACACGGCGCCCACAATGTTAATCCGAACATGACATGACAATCAACAATGTCCCCACAAAGAAGGATAAAATCAACTAAAATATTCTTGATTGCTAAAACAAAGTAAATGCGGTTAATATCGCTCAAAGAAACACAAGAAACTGCGACAGGAAAACACCAAAAAAAGGAGAAAAAAACACAAAAATAGGAGTGCAAGACAAGAATTAAAACCTTCCACACAGGAAAACACCCAAAAAAATCAATATCACGACGTGATGTGACAGGTGGTGACAGTAGACAAGAGCTCTATTGATGCATGGTTGGTGATGGTTTAAAGTCATATCCAACAATTGCGAGTTTTTGTTTTTTAAAGATTTCTGCTGGTAGTGTACCTCCAGATTTTTTCAACACAAAAAAATGTGCCTTGGCTCAAAAAAGGTTGGAAAACACTGATATAGACTGACCTGAGAGAAAGCACAATTTGTAGACTTATCATGCCCACAAGCATCTTTTTGAAGTTATTGGTTCAGTGTTTCTTGTATGCAACAGTGCATGAATATTGTACCTAAGTTTCTGCATAACTTTTATGACTTAAGGCCTGCTGGCACCTAATAAAGGGACAGTCTTACTCTGCACCCTGGGCTTATGCCAACAGCCACCATGTGACACAGTGAGTCAAGGAATAACCCCATTTTATTTTGAATGTCCTTTTTATTGTTTGTAATTGAAGTAATCCTATCAGTACATATTTTTTTCACTTTTATAGTCAATAGTCAGCGGACCACAAATACACCAATGATCTTTATTCTCGAGTTGTTTAACATGTATAACTAACATGCCGTTGATCTTCTTGCTATTTATGTGTACTAAAAAAGGTGGTAGATATTATTAAGAATTAGCGATCAACACATCGCAATATCAATCAATATTTATATAGCCCTAAATCACAAGTGTCTCAAAGGGTTGTATAAGCCACAACAACATCCTTGGCTCTGATCCCACATTAGGACCAGAAAAAACTCAACCCAATGGGATTACAATGACAAACCTTGGAAGGGACCACATATGTGGGGACCCCCTCCTGGGCGACCGGTGCAAAGGACGTCGAGTGGATCAAGATCATCGTGTAAGAGTCCAGTCCATAGCGGGGCCAGCCGGAGATCGTTTTGGGTGGAGACAAGTCAGCAGCACAGAGATGTCCTCAACTGATGCACAGATGAGTGCCCCCCTTTCCACGAAGGAGAGTGGGGCAGAGTAGAAAAGAGACGGCAGATCAACTTGCCTATAAGGGGTTCTAAATAAAATTGAATTAAAATATAGTACCGTCATTCTCTGACATCTCTCTGTTACAAGCGGAGAGGTGTCGGGTCTTGTTTATCACTTCCAACTGTGCCAGAGAAGGGAAATGGTATACAACGAGCAGTGTTTGGACGCCGTTACTCACGCCCATACTTTCAGTAGTAACGAGTAATCTAAGTAATTATTTGTATGTATGTTACAACAACATTACCAATTTTTTTGATGAAACGTGGCATGTTACTTACTTTCAATGTGGGTTTATGTCAACATTACAGCATTAGAAACACAGCTAGCTAAATGAAGGAAATATCATTTTTAAAGTGAAAGCAAAAACCATCACCTCACTGAAATGAACTTGATAGCAAATAGACGGAGGCAACATCTCACAGCAAACAACAAACAATGTGTAAATACACACACTTATACACACACTACTACTACTATGTCGGAAGAATAAGCAACAAATCAATGATTGAAGTGACAAGCTTGCAATTCTACAACACCCCTTTGGTGGACAAGAAGATAACAGCCAACAAAGCACATTGAATCTTTTTATGAAACAGAGGTAACACAATCCAGTAAAAAGATTCAAAAGAGCTGCCGTCCCACAAGCGCTAACAAACGCAACTGAGCTAATTCTGGTCTGTCTGGCTCTTTTTCTCACGTTACTTGGCAACAGGCTCCGCCTTTTAAAGGCACACATTCTGCTTTCATGAAACGTCTTTCAACTAAATATGGCAGCCATTTAAGTTTTGTTTTTCTAAGTAACACAATAATCACATTCCCTTCATCCATCCATTTTTTACCGCTTATTCCCTTTGGGGTCGCAGGGGGCGCTGGTGCCTATCTCAGCTACAATCGGGCGGAAGGCGGGGTATACCCTGGTCCCTGGACAAGTCGCCATCTCATCGCAGGGCCAACACAGACAGACAGACAACATTCAAACTCACTAGGGACCATTTAGTGTTGCCAATCAACCTATCCCCAAGTGCATGTTTTTTTGGCGGTGGGAGGAAGCCGGAGTACCCGGAGGGAACCCACGCAGTCACAGGGAGAACATGCAAACTCCACACAGAAAGATCCCTAGCTCGGGATTGAACCCAGGACTACGCAGGACCTTCGTATTGTGAGGCAGACGCACTAACCCCTCTTCCACCGTGCTGCCCTAAATACATTCCATAGCAATTAATTGCATTTATTAAAGAGTAATTACGTTATTAATTAAATAATTTTTCTGGCAAAGTAACAAGTAACTAAAATTGATTCCTTTTTAAAAGTAATTTTCCAAACACTGACGAGTACAAAAAATATCTTAAGTGTCAAGCATCAGCAGCTGTTGTACCTTTAGTACAATTGTCTTGAGCTTTTTAACAAGCGACATTAAATTGGTTGTTAATTTTCGTTAGAATACCCCAGGTTTGCAAAATGAGGTTTTCATGATGTATTTTAATGCAGGAGCTTACTGTTTTAAGTGCTGTTGGAACATTCAAATAAACAGTTATTATACTGTATCTTTCTTAATGGTCAAAAAACAATATTTTTAAAGTAAGTAATTGTCTGGTCCTCCATGTACCAAATTTACCATATTAATTTTCAAGCTTTAATAAGTAGGTAAATAAAAAATAATGAATTGATGTCTATAAACGTTATTTTTCGCCACAAAAAACCTTCTACTGGAAACACATACATACTGGATGGGATAGGATAGACTTTTATTTAAGTTTTAGAAATGTCATTCTTGCAGTGCAGGTTTTTACATACAGTAGCTGAAGTAAAACGTAATGAAAAACAAATACATTTTAATAAATACTACATAATGCGCACTAAAATGTATAGATACAAGTTAAAAAAAAAACCCCACTTAAATCTGTAATGCACACCAAGAAAAAAGATCAAAGTCATCACATAAATATCAACTTAATCAGACAAGTTTATTACTTCACAATTGGTACAACGACAATATAATGCTCCACAACATTTGATAAATATCAAATAGAAACTCCTTACTTGCTCACATGTATTACTAAAATACAATATTAATGAAATTAGAGAAAAATAAGATATTTGTGTATCCATAGGGCTGTACATGCTCATTGCTTCTTGTCTTATGTAACATTAGGAACTGTGACTTTTGCATTTTGCTACAGTACATTGAGTTAAAATGACAGAAAATAATTAGAAAAGTATTTCAATATTATGCTCTAATAATTAATAAAATACAATTGGAAATTTGAATTAAAAAAAAACTGTAAGGCTGTGTTTGTAAGGAATCAACATTTGTGCATTGGTAATAAATAAAGAAAGTGTCCATAAAATGTACTCATGAAAATGTGTTTTGATAACATTCATCTATTACATTGATCCATTGAGTGCTTTTTGTAACCTGTTTGCTGTCTATTTTTAAATGAATGCATAAGAAAAAATCTGTTTTAGCACCTCGATTATAATGTGAAAAATGTTCAAAACTCTGTATATGTGATGTTACCTGAACTTGTTTTTCCATATAGTTCAGTTTACATATGTATTGTGAATATTCTTACAAGGTGGGGTCTCTTCTAATGAAGAGAACATCCACACTCAGCAGAAATACATCTCAGCCCGTATGAGTCAACACAGAAGGCTGATTTGTCAAACTCAAAGGAGGCCTTCATGCAACTATCGTAACAGTGACTGGAAGTTCTGATTATTGCCCTGTTCCTCAAAGTGATGCTACAAAACTTTCCTCGATTATCAGATGCACTCTTTTCTTAAAAGTACATCTGGTTTGATTTTGACGTTTCGACCTCAACAATTATAAGTATTATGGAAGTGAAAATCAGTCTTGTCCGAGCCCTGGGACAGATTATGGAATCACCAGTTTTGGGGATGTTGATTAAGTAGTTATTAATTTTGTAGAAAAAGTAAGATAACATACATGAGACAAAGTTATAGCCATTTCTTTCTGGCTTTAATAAACAGTAGTACCAGTTAAAGGTTTTATCCATTCATCTCGCCAGTGCCATTACCTGACATGCAGCCCCATATCATTAATGACTGTGAAAATATGCATGTTTTCTTCAGGCGTTTGTCTTCATAAATCTCCTTTAAATGGCACCAAACAAGTTCAAGCATCAGCGCCTTGCTTTAATGCAGATTTGTGATTCATCACTGAAAATGACTTTCATCTAGTCATCTTCATAGTCCACGATTGTTTTTCCTTAGACCATTGGAACCTTGTTTTTTTCTGTTTAGGTCCTAATGACAGCCTACGTTTAATTTTTCTGTATTTAAATCCCAACACACTGCATCAGGATCAGTACGGGTTAAGAATTACTTAAATATATAGAAATATATTCAATTAGACCATGACATGGTTAAATTCACTTTGCAGATATTGAAGATTGAAGGGTCATTAACTGCATTTACACATTTATTTTAATTTTTTTTACAAAACAGTGCAAACACCAATTCATATTTTTTCATTTTACTGAGCACGGTAAATGTGCCAGCAGGACGGTCAAGTAGTGGTTAGCACGTTTGCCTCACAGTCAGGAGATCCTGTTTCCAATCCGTAAGGACTTTACGGTCACATTTCAAAAACATGCACGTTTTGGTTATTTGGGGACTCTAGAACAGGGGTGCCCATTACGTCGGTCGCGAGCTACCGGTCGATCGCGGAGGTCGTGTCAGTCGATCACAAGCCAGGCATTAAAAAAATAGACATAAAAATGAGCAATCATCAATCTTCACCAAGACTTCACTTTCGTCAGTTGTTTGACATTCTCGGCACCCAAGGATCTTGTGAGATGACGCTGGCTGCTGCGAGCTCATTATTAAGAAAAAAAATCACTGACAGGATTGAGAGAAACACTTTTTATTCCAACAGACTCTTGGGCCGTACCTGCTGGCAAAACTCTAAAGACCGACTGCACAGTCCTGTCTTCACCATAAAAGACCTGCTTCATCCTGCCTGTGCTAACAAAATAAGAGTCTCAGAAAGCTAGCATGCACAAGCTAGCAAGCTACGGAGTTTGATGCCAATGTATTTCTCCCCCGCCCTCAGCGACCGCTCCCTCTCCTCTCTCGCCCACACACTCACTGACCACTCACCTGCTGTCAACACATTAAAGGGCCACACACACATATGCTACTCTCATAACAAAGTGTTTAAAAACGATTATGCAAGTTGGACAAATGAGATGCCTAATCCAACCACTTTCATGTGGTATTGGACAGAAAGGAGGACTTTTTTTCTCCTCCATTTGAAAATGCGGACATTATCAGCACCACTGTCTTATATCAGTCAATTCAAGTCATCAGAATCAAATACACCAACTTATATTCTTCATGAAAGAAAGGAATATATACGTGTTAATCATGCTTGTATTATCATTACACGCCATTAACTTGTTTACAAAAATGTCTCTTTCATAAATAAATAAATATAAATTAAAAATATGAATGAGGTCGATCTCCTCGACTTGGTCAATTGAAAAGTAGCTCGCCTGCAGAAAAAGTGTGAGCACCCCTGCTCTAGAATGTTCATAGTATGAATGGATGTTGATCTACTGGGGACTAATCCTGAAAACGAGTCTGGCAGTATCCATCCATCCATCCATCCATTTTCTACCGCTTATTCCCTTTGGGGTCGCGGGGGGCGCTGGTGCCTATCTCAGCTACAATCGGGCGGAAGCCGGGGTATACCCTGGATAAGTCGCCACCTGCATCGCAAAGTCTGGCAGTAATTTATTCAAAATAAATTTATTTTTAAGTAATGGGTAGATAACTAACTGTACTTAGAATGCCTTCTTTCCATGGCCAGACTCGATATGCTCCCCATTTTGGTGTGACGTCATCTACAGAACTGGTGCCCATTTCCCAGCATAGACAGCATGGATAAAAACATGCAAAACTATTATTTTGATCACTTAATTGCATGTTTTTGTCTCATGCTATTTCATAATTTTTCAAGCATCTTAGGAAAACATCAGTAGAAGAGGACGCAAAATAGAATACTAGCTACTTACTTTCTTTTTCTCTCATTTTTTCACAGGTTCTGATTTTTGGGCTCGCATTTAGCTTTACCCTTTGATTTTTTTCCATCCAAACTCTGACAAAAACCTTTCTTCGAATCATTAAAATAATTTCTGCAAATTACAATCCTCTCATGTGGGCCGTCCCATTTTGTGCAGTCAATTTGACTGGAGAAGCCCATAATTACCTCATTTTCCCATAATCTTGAAATGTATGCAGGTTGACCGTTTCTTTAGTTAAATTGCGACAACCTGCAACAAAGCATCAGGCAGCAATATTTTATAATTCCTTCAAATTCTGAGCGAAAATATTGTGATTCGGGATGAAGATGCTACCAAAACACATACTACACAATATGAAATTGCATCCAGTCTTCTGTAGGTGACACTAGCAGGCTGATGCAAGCCCAACCACATGTTGGAGCTAAAAGTGAGAGTTCCAAAATGCGTATTATAAATCAATTATAAAATCAATAATGTGTAAAATGTTACCTGTTGACATAATTTTTAGTCCGGAACTATATGAAATATGATGTCAGCATTAGAAGGTCCCTTTAAAGTACCGGTAGAGTAGAAAAACAAGTTGCTTCTATATTGAAGCTATTATCATGTATATCTGTTTCATGGCACCAAAAGCCTTATAAAGTTTGCAAATAAATAGATATGATTAAAATAGTATCAATCTTACAGAGATTCCCGAGCCTTTTTGAGAGTTAATGAGGAAACCAGTCACATGATCACGAAATGTAGTTGTAGGAACCCAAGATCCCTTCCCCACCAAAAACAATGCAAATCATGCTGACTTTGTGAAAGCCAACAACGATTACTTTGGGAGAAAGTTTGATCTGGAACTTCAAATTGTTGATCTTGAATATAAGGAGGATGAGCTACAAGTTTTAGAAGCTCTGCTAAACAAATCCAGCTTTAGTAAAACACTAAGCATCATGTTGGAGCAGAATTGCTAAGTGCTAAACAAGAAATACAAACTGCAAACATAAAAAAATTATAGCTTACTGTACAATGTCTGCTCTCATTACTATGATGACTGATTTCCATATTTTCCCTTGTATATGAAAATGTATTCAAGATGCACACAAAGGTTTATTAACAAGGAACATTCTTCTCCTGAATGGTCCTGACTGTTGTTTGTGCTTATGCACCAAACAGCAGTTCAGAGTACCCACTCTTTTTGGGAACACTCGAGGGAGTACTGGAAAGTGCTCCCCTGGGTGATTCCCTTGTCCTACTGGGAGACTTCAACGCTCACGTTGGCAACAACAGTGAAACCTGGAGAGGCGTGATTGGGAAGAATGGCCGCCCGGATCTGAACCCGAGTGGTGTTTTGTTATTGGACTTTTGTGCTCGTCACAGTTTGTCCATAACAAACACCATGTTCAAACATAAGGGTGTCCATATGTGCACTTGGCACCAGGACACCCTAGGCCGCGGTTCCATGATCGACTTTGTAGTTGTGTCATCGGATTTGCGGCCTTATGTTTTGGACACTCGGGTGAAGAGAGGGGCTGAGCTTTCTACCGATCACCACCTGGTGGTGAGTTGGCTGCGAATTTGGGGGAGGATGCCGGACAGACCTGGGATGCCCAAACGCATTGTGAGGGTCTGCTGGGAACGTCTGGCAGAGTCTCCTGTCAGACAAAGTTTCAATTCCCACCTCCGGAAGAACTTTGAACATGTCACGAGGGAGGTGCTGGACATTGAGTCCGAGTGGACCATGTTCCGCACCTCTATTGTCGAGGCGGCAGATCGGAGCTGTGGCCGCAAGGTAGTTGGTGCCTGTCGGGGCGGCAATCCTAAAACCCCTTGGTGGACACCAGCGGTGAGGGATGCCGTCAAGCTGAAGAAGGAGTCCTATCGGGTCCTTTTGGCTCATAGGACTCCGGAGGCAGTGGACAGGTACCGACAGGCCAAGCGGTGTGCAGCTTCAGCGGTCGCGGAGGCAAAAACTCGGACATGGGAGGAGTTCGGGGAAGCCATGGAAAACGACTTCCGGACGGCTTCGAGGCGATTCTGGACCACCGTCCGCCGCCTCAGGAAGGGGAAGCAGTGTACTATCAACACCGTGTATGGTGCGGATGGTGTTCTGCTGACCTCAACTGCGGATGTTGTGGACAGGTGGAAGGAATACTTCGAAGACCTCCTCAATCCCACCAACACGTCTTCCTATGAGGAAGCAGTGCCTGGGGAATCTGTGGTGGACTCTCCTATTTCTGGGGCTGAGGTCGCTGAGGTAGTTAAAAAGCTCCTCAGTGGAAAGGCCCCAGGGGTGGACGAGACCCGCCCGGAGTTCTTTAAGGCTCTGGATGCTGTGGGGCTGTCTTGGTTGACAAGACTTTGCAGCATCGCGTGGACATCGGGGGCGGTACCTCTGGATTGGCAGACCGGGGTGGTGGTTCCTCTCTTTAAGAAGGGGGACCGGAGGGTGTGTTCCAACTATCGTGGGATCACACTCCTCAGCCTTCCCGGTAAGGTTTATTCAGGTGTACTGGAGAGGAGGCTACGCCGGATAGTCGAACCTCGGATTCAGGAGGAACAGTGTGGTTTTCGTCCTGGTCGTGGAACTGTGGACCAGCTCTATACTCTCGGCAGGGTTCTTGAGAGTGCATGGGAGTTTGCCCAACCAGTCTACATGTGCTTTGTGGACTTGGAGAAGGCATTCGACCGTGTCCCTCGGGAAGTCCTGTTGGGAGTGCTCAGAGAGTATGGGGTATCGGACTGTCTTATTGTGGCGGTCCGTTCCCTGTACGATCAGTGCCAGAGCTTGGTCCGCATTGCCGGCAGTAAGTCGAACACATTTCCAGTGAGGGTTGGACTCCGCCAAGGCTGTCCTTTGTCACCTATTCTGTTCATAACTTTTATGGACAGAATTTCCAGGCGCAGTCAAGGCGTTGAGGGGTTCCGGTTTGGTAACCGCAGGATTAGGTCTCTGCTTTTTGCAGATGATGTGGTCCTGATGGCTTCATCTGACCGGGATCTTCAGCTCTCGCTGGATCGGTTCGCAGCCGTGTGTGAAGCGACCGGAATGAGAATCAGCACCTCCAAGTCCGAGTCCATGGTTCTCTTCCGGAAAAGGGTGGAATGCCATTTCCTGGTTGGGGAAGAGACCCTGCCCCAAGTGGAGGAGTTCAAGTACCTAGGAGTCTTGTTCACGAGTGAGGGAAGAGTGGATCGTGAGATCGACAGGCGGATCGGTGCGGCGTCTTCAGTAATGCGGACGTTGTACCGATCCGTTGTGGTGAAGAAGGAGCTGAGCCGGAAGGCAAATCTCTCAATTTACCGGTCGATCTACGTTCCCATCCTCACCTATGGTCATGAGCTTTGGGTCATGACCAAAAGGATAAGATCACGGGTACAAGCGGCCGAAATGAGTTTCCTCCGCCGTGTGGCGGGGCTCTCCCTTAGAGATAGGGTGAGAAGCTCTGCCATCCGGGAGGAACTCAAAGTAAAGCCGCTGCTCCTTCACATAGAGAGTAGCCAGATGAGGTGGTTCGGGCATCTGGTCAGAATGCCACCCGAACGCCTCCCTAGGGAGGTGTTTAGGGCACGTCCAACCGGTAGGAGGCCACGGGGAAGACCCAGGACACGTTGGGAAGACTATGTCTCCCGGCTGGCCTGGGAACGCTTCGGGATCCCCCGGGAAGAGCTAGACGAAGTGGCTGGGGAGAGGGAAGTCTGGGTTTCCCTGCTTAGGCTGTTGCCCCCGCGACCCGACCTTGGATAAGCGGAAGATGATGGATGGATGGATGGATGGATTCTCCCTGCAGACACTGTCTTCGGTTGTGTGTGTAGAGGGCTACTCAGCTGTTTGTTATCAATCTACTGCTAGAAAAATAGTTTGTCTGCGTTAGCATTATGGGTGTGGGAAAAAATCGATTCGAATACAAATCGCGATTCTCACGTTGTGCGATTCAGAATGGATCTTCATTTTAAAAAAATCCATTTTTTTATTTTTTTATTTTTTTTAATCAATCATACAAAACAATACACAGCAATACCATAACAATGCAATCCAATTCCAAAACCAAACCTGACCCAGCAACACTCAGAACTGGGATAAATAGAGCAATTGAGAGAAGACACAAACACCACACAGAACAAACTAAAATTAGTGAAACAAAAATTAATATTATCAACAACAGTATCAATAATAGTTATAATTTCAGCATATCAGTGATTAAAAATCCCTCATTGAAATGATCATTAGACATTTATAAAAAATAAAAAAAAGAACAAAAGTGTCACAGTGGCTTGCTTACACTTGCATTGCATCTCATAAGCTTGACAACACAAAGATAAAATAAGTCATATTTTTGGTTTGTTTAATAGTTAAAACAAATTTACATTGTTGCAATCAGTTGATAAAACATTGTCCTTTACAATTATAAAAGCTTTTTAAAAAAAAATCTACTACTCTGCTAGCATGTCAGCAGACTGAGGTAGATCCTGCTGAAATCCTATGTATCGAATGAATACAGAATCGTTTTGAATCGAAAAAGATTTGCAGCCCTAGTTAGCATGTATAAAAAAAACATTACTAATATTTGGTTAATATTCAGGTCATGATAAAGAGTAAAGAGAAAAAAGCTAAGAGTTTTGTTGGCGGGTATTGGATGGTTATTTAGAGGGTTTTGTGGGCGAAATAGAGAGCCCCCATTGACTACATTGTTAGCAGACTTTTTATGTATTCATTTATTTACGACTTAGAATACATAAAAAAAGAAAAAAATATGTGTTCATGTCTTTTTTGGAGATTATGAATGGTAGACAGCACATCTCAGTCTAATTTTGGCACATTTCCAGTATGACTGTTCTGATAACACGGTCAGAGTGCAGAACGTTATTCTAGTGACGTCAATCCTCGGAAATAGGTATGCGGAGGGGATTATTCAAAATGGCTGACTGAATTTGTGGCATTTTTGTGATGTTTAAATGTTGTTTTTACGTACTTTGCAGATTATATAGTTAAATGGATACAATGAAACTTATATGAAGTCAACATATTTTTCCACTCTACTGGTATTTAAGACTTGAAGTGCACATAATGTTGTTAGCCCCTTTGTTCTAGCTCTCTAGGTAACGCTGCTGACTAATTCTCAGTGGGAATATGTAGTTGCCGTTTCAGGCCTGGCATAGGATCGCACAGGCTGACCACTGTTAAACATGCGTAGGCTTACTCTGAAATAAATCACTACTTTCTTGAAAAGGCTGAGTGCTTGCTCTGCAAATGTCTTTCCCATCCATCCATCCATTTTCTACCGCTCAAATGTCTTTCAACATTGCATTTTGTTTTCTTTGCTATTTTTTCGCCACATATCAAGCACACCGCAATATACCAACGTCATTGGCAGTGAAGGCAAAGGGATATGTTCATGAGGACTCCATTTTCTTATGAGATTTTTTTTTGGGGGTGGGGGTTCATGGTTAGGTTACAGAGGGTGTAACACACTCAAGGAGCTGACATCTCTGTTGAGGCACTAACCGGGTCCTGACCCGAATTGTGACATTGATGAAAAACCACAATAGATAGGAGGAATCAGGGGGAGTGGACACCGTTCCTGTGATGCTTTAGTGACTTCAACTGTTATTAATATGTTCTTGTATTGGCCCCTTTATCCAGATATTCACCCAAAAATGTTTTATTCTTCCTTGGTGTATTTTGCACCTCTACATCGTTTATGGAAATTTGCATGCACATTTTACGTCTATATTTTACAGTTTTGTGGCAAAGTTCCAAGGGACTTTTGTAAAGTTCCGTATAAAATAGTACTAACCCTAAATGTATAAAAATGATCAACTAAATAAAATAAACAGATTTAAAAAATACATTTTATTCAGGGCTGTCAACGTTAACGCATGTAATTAATAAAAATAAATTATCGCATTATCAAATATGGATGAAAATGAATCACATCTGGGTTAAGGCTTAACCCGGAAGACGTGCGCATTTGTCACGGTCTGTGATCGCGATGAAGTGTTTAAAAACGATTATGCAAGTTGGACAAATGAGATGCCTAATCCAACCACTTTCATGTGGTATTGGACAGAAAGGAGGACTTTTTTTCTCCTCCATTTGAAAATGCGGACATTAGCAGCACCACTGTCTTATATCAGTCAATGCAAGTCATCAGAATCAAATACACCAACTTATATTCTTGTCTTCATGAAAAAAAGGAATATATACGTGTTAATCATGCTTGTATTATCATTACACGCCATTAACTTGTTTACAAAAATGTCTCTTTCATAAATAAATAAATATAAATTAAAAATATGAATGAGGTCGATCTCCTCGACTTGGTCAATTGAAAAGTAGCTCGCCTGCAGAAAAAGTATTTTCCAAAATTAAAGAGTATTTTAAACAAATACAGCAAAGGTTTACCGTAATAGCAATTTCAGAGACTTGGTTGAATGATAGTAAGGAATTACTGGATGAATTAGAGGGATATGAAATGTTTTGGCAAAACAGGATAAACAAAAGGGGAGGAGGTCTTGTGTTGTTTGTGATGTCCTCTCTCAAATGTAGGCTGATTGCTGACATGACAACTGCTATTGACGATCTGATGGAATGTGTAACTATTGAAATCAGTGTTGAAAGATCCAAAAACATATTAATTAGTTGTATTTATAGAACTCCTGGAACATGCATTGATCAATTTAAAAAGAAAATGTTTGAGTTATATGAAAGACATAATGATAAGATGAGCATGATTTGTGATGACTTTAACATTGATTTGATGAAATATAATGATCACATGAAAACCACTGATTTTGTTAGTCTTATGTTTAGCTTGAGTTTCTTTCCACTAATTGTAAAACTTAGCAGAATAACAAAGGACAGCTTAACACTAATTGATAATATTTTCATAAATGTATTTGATGGCAAGAGAAAAATTGGACTCTTAGTGACTGATGTAAGTGATCACTTGTCTGTTTTTACAGTGATCCAAATGAACAACGAGCCAAACTTACAAACAAAAAGAAAAATAAATAATTTTGTTAAAATAAAATCACCAGAAACAGTTAATGCATTCAAGGCTGATCTTTTAAATCAAGATTGGCAAAATGTTTTTGTGGAGGATACTAATGAAGCATACGATACATTCCTGGATATATTTCTGACACTTTATGACCATCATTGTCCATTGAGAGAATATAAGCAAAATACTAAAACGAGGGTAAAACCCTGGATAACAAGGGGTTTAGTAAAAGCCTGTAAAAAAAAAAAATAGGCTTTTAAGGAATTTATTAGGAATCGAACAAAGGAAAATGAGGACAAATATAAAAAGTATAAAAACAGATTGACATGTACCATGAGGCTGCAACAAAAAAACTATTATGAACAATTGCTGAATAAACATAAAAATAATATAATTGAAACCTGGCATGTGCTTAATGCTATGATTAAAAAATCTAGCAAAAAGGATTTTACAGCATATCTGGTAAAAGATGACAACTCAATTATTGAAAATATAGAAGAAATAGCTGAGGAATTCAACAAGTTTTTTGTGAATGTTGGCCCAAATTTGGCAAAAAATATAAATTTTAATATGAAGCATGAGAAAAAGTTAAAGCCTGTATCTGACATAAAAAATTCAATGCTTCTTGGTGGAGTTTGTGAAAGTGATGTGTCAGAAGTGGTCAGAAAGTTTAAAAATAAAAAATCTGTCGATGGTAACAACATGGATATGTCACTTGTTAAAGAAGTGATGGATTGTGTCCTGAAGCCGTTTACTTATATATGCAATAAATCTTTATCAACTGGAATTTTTCCTGACAAAATTAAAATCGCAAAAGTTATTCCAATTTATAAAAATGGTGATAAACATATGGTTTCAAATTAAAGACCTGTGTCCTTATTACCTCAATTTGCAAAAATTCTTGAGAAATTGTTTGTATATAGACTTGATAAGTTTATTGACAAACATGAGTTATTGAATGACCATCAGTATGGGTTCAGGAGTAATCGATCTACATCCCTAGCACTGATGGACTTTGTAGAAAACATAGCTACAGCAATAGAAAAAAAGCAACACACCGTTGGAGTATTTATTGACTTATGTAAAGCTTTTGACACAATCGATCATTCCTTACTTCTGCTGAAATTGGAAAACTATGGCATAAGAGGTGTTTCGCAACAGTGGTTAAGTAGTTATTTAAGTAACAGATCTCTATATGTGGAAATTAATAAGATTAAATCACAGCCAAGAAGAGTAACTTGTGGGGTTCCACAAGGCTCGGCATTGGGACCTAAGTTATTTATGCTTTACCTAAATGATATTTGTTCAGTATCTAATAAATTGAAATGTATTATGTTTGCAGATGATACAAATGTATATTGTTCAGGAGAAGACTTGAAGGAAGTGTTGAATATAATGGAGGTTGAGTTAATTCAGCTAAAAAAATGGTTTGATATTAATAAGTTATCATTAAATGGTAAGAAAACAAAATTTATGGTGTTTAATGGTGCAAGGACAAATTGTGAAGCAAAATTAAAATTAAATCAAGTGTAAATTGACAGAGTATATGAAACTAAATTCTTGGGAATAATAATTGATCATAAACTATGTTGGAAACCGCATATTGAATATATAAAGGGAAAAATATCCAAATCTATTGCTATTCTTTACAAAGTAAGACACATGCTGAATAAGACATGCCTGCATATGTTGTATTATTCTTTTATTTTTCCATATTTAACGTATTGTGTTGATATTTGGGGAAATGTTTATAAAACAAACATGGACCCAATAATAAAACTTTAAAAAAGGGTCATTAGAATAATACACAAAGCGTGTTACTATGAACATACCAATCCATTATTTATAAGTTCAAATGTATTAAAATTTTAAAAACAATGGAAATTATGTTTCGAGTGAAGAACAACAGCCTTCCAGCTTTTATTCTCAGGCTATTTCATTTAAGAGGAGAAAACTATAATTTACGGGGGATATTGATTTTTGAAATAGGAAAAGCGAGAACGAATATAAAATACAAATGTATTACAGTTTTAGGAGTTAAATGGTGGAACAAGCTTAGTGATGAGCTGAAGACATGCACTTCTTTGGTAAGGTTTAAGAAAACATTGAAAGATGAAACAATTGAAAATTATCAAACATAGTAACAATTACTTTTATGCCATTGATTTTTTTTTTTTTAAACGTCTATGTTCCAGGCAATCTAATCTTCAGTGAAGGTATAGGATAGGCAAATATAATTTTTGGCTTCAGCCTATTCCTTTTTTGGTCATTCTTTTTCTTTTCTTTCGTGTGTAAATGTGTATAATTGTTTACGTATAACATGTACTGTAAAACTGATCACACAAAATGGTTGATTGATATGACCGAAATAAACTTATTTCATTTCATTTCATTTCTAAGGTGAAATGTAAGCAGCAATTGCTGTCCTTAGCAAGCAGTGACGGGTGGACAGCTGGTGCTGCTGCTCTGCTCGCACCGATAACTACATGCTAGCATGAATACTATCGACAAGAAGCAGAGGAAAACGCTACGCTGGCAAGGTTTATTGATTCAACGTTGTCAAAAAAAGTAACACGGTTACAGTCGTGGTCATGGTCATACACATACACTTGTAAAGAACTTAATGTCATGGCTGTCTTAAGTTTCCAAAAATTTCTACAACTCTTATTTTTTTGTGATAGAGTGATTGGAGCACATACTTGTTTGTCACAAAAAACATTCATGAAGTTTGGTTCTTTCATGAATTTATTATGGGTCTACTGAAAATGTGACCAAATCTGCTGGGTCAAAAATATACATATTGATACCTTCAAGAGTCTTCCGGCCTGAGGGAAGAAGCTGTTACAGAACCTGGAGGTTCTGCTTCGGAGGTTGCGGAACCCCTTTCTACAGTCCAGCAGTGAAAACAGTCCTTGGTGGGGGTGGGAGGAGTCTCTGCAGATTTTCTGAGCCCTAGTCAGGCAGCGGCTTTTTGCGATCCCCTGGATAGGAGGAAGAGGAGTCCTGATGTTCTTTGCCGCTGTCCTCACAAAAGAGCCATCAATCTGTCAATCCTTTCCGTGTCCGGGCCAGGTAATGTTCCCCGTGTTGAGTCAAATTAAGCAGCAGGCTCCACTGCTGCAGAGACTTCCCATCTGAGGTACTGAAGCCTCCAGTCCAGACAGAGATGCAGTTGGTCAGTAGGCTCTCCATAGTGCCTCTGTAGAATGTGGTGAAAATGGGAGGAGGGAGCTGTGCTTTTTTCATCAGACGCAAAAAGTGCATGCAGTGCTGAGCTCTTTTTACAAAAGCTCTGACGTGTAGGGACCAGGTCATATTGGCAGTTATCTGCACCCCCAGAAACTTGGTGCTGCTAACCATCTCCACTGCTGTGCCATTGATGAAGAGTGGAGAGTGTCTGGACTGGTGCTTCCTGAAGTCGACGATGATCTCCTTGGTTTTGTCGACGTTCAGGACCAGGTTGTTTGCTCTGCACCAGTCAACCAGATGTTTCACCTCCTCCCTGTAGTCCATGTCATTGTTGTCACGGATGAGGCTCACTACTGTTGTGTCGTCCGCATACTTCATGATGCGGTTAGTAGTGGACTTGGTGCAGCAGTCATGGCTCAACAATGTGAACAGAAGCGGATTTAGGACGCAGACCTGGGGGGAGCCAGTGCTCAGGGATATGGCACTGGAGGTGTTGTCGCCCACTCTCACAGACTGGGGTCTGTCTGTGAGGAAGTCAAGCAGCCAGTTGCATACAGGGGTACTGAATCCAAGGGGGGCCAGTTTGTTCACCCAGTGCTGCGGGATGATGGTGTTGAATGCCGAGCTGAAGTCCAGAAACAACATCCGCATGTGTGTGTCCTTTCGTTTCAGATGTTCTAAGCTCAGGTGGAGTGCAGAGGAGAAAGCGTCTTCTGTAGAGCGGTTAGGGCGATAAGCAAACTGGTACGGGTCGAATGTGGGGGCAAGTCTGGAGACAATGTATTCCTTTACCAGCCTCTCGAAGCACTTCATTATGATGGGGGTTAGTGCTACGGGGCGACAATCATTGAAGGAGGAAATTTTGGGTTTTTAGGCACTGGAATAATTGTGGCCGTCTTAAAACATTATGGTGCCACATCCTGGGTCAGCGAGATGTTGAAGATGTCTGTGAGAACCCCAGCCAGCTGGTCTGCACAAGCCTTGAGCAACTTGCCCGGAATGTCATCAGGTCCCACTGCTTTCCGGGAGTTCACTCTCCTCAGGGTTTTCCGGACATCCACTGTGTCCAGGTTGAGCGGATGCTCATCAGGGCGAGGGATGGATTTGGTGTTAAGTGCCTCAAACCTCGCAAAGTAGTTGTTTGGGTCATTTACGAAGCTGATGCTGGAGTATTTTCTTGGGCGAATTGTATTTATGCAAGCAAATAATAACCTGTGGTCACAGATGTAGAGTAAGATTTGATTATCCTGTGTTTCTGTGCAATCATAATTTTAATAAACAAATGTAATCAATCAATGGAAAGTATCAGTATTGGTATAACCAATACTGCCCTGTAATTACCTGATATCGGATCGATACACAAATTTGTAGTATTGTAGTATTGCACAAAACTAATGTTATGTAGTAATGTGGCCAGAAATGGTTCTCCAATGAGGGTCAAAATTCTGTAGTCCCCTCCCACTCTCCATGACTGAGGTTGCCAGATACACAGCCGAATCCTACTCCTACACCAAGGAACTTGAAATGGCAATCGACGAGTCCTACCCTGTAGGTTTCTCTTGTTTCTGCTTCTTGCAAGATTGTTTACTCAGTAATTACGCCACATTTTACTGATGTCGATTAGCCAAATGTATTTGTAAAGTTACGCAGCAATATTTTTGTCTGGAGTCGGGACAGATTTTTGGCATTACCCTTCTAAAACATCTAGTTTGACCGCACGGACCACCATCAAAATAATTATAGATAATATTATTATATATTCCTCCCACTTCCAAAGACATGCACCTGGGGATAGGTTGATTGGCAACACTAAAATTGGCCCGAGTGTGTGAATGTGAGTGTGAATGTTGTCTGTCTATTTGTGTTGGCCCTGCGATGAGGTGGCGACTTGTCCAGGGTGTACCCCGCCTTCCGCCTGATTGTAGCTGAGATAGGCGCCAGCGCCCCCCGCGACCCCAAAAGGGAATAAGCGGTAGAAATTGATGGATGGATGGATGGATTATTATATATTGCATAGGCCTAGTTTGATGGCAAGCCAAGGCCAACAGTAAAAATACCGCCACATTTCGTTCAGCATAACGTCAGGTTACATCCAACATGACGCACTGCATTCTCTTCCATGTACGCACATCATCATCTTTCAGTGCAGAGTGCAACTCTATAAGCCAACCCACGTTACGCATAAACCATGTTACGCATAAATCATATAGCCTGCTACCATGCAGCAATATGTTTGGAGTAGAAAAGGTGAGGCCTTTCATCCCAGGTACACCAATTCCTACCGTCAGCTACCGTCAAGCTGGTGGTGGTAGTATTATGCTCTGGGCTGTTTAGCTGCCAATGGAACTGGTGTTTTACAGAGAGTAAATGGGACACTGAAAAAGGAGGATTACCTCCAAATTCTTCAGGACAACTTAAAATCATCAGCTCAGAGGTTGAGTTTCGGGCGCAGTTGGGTGTTCCAACAGGATAATGACCCCAAACACACGTCAAAAGTGGTAAAGGAATGGCGAAATCAGGCTAGAATTAAGGTTTTAGAATGGCCTTCCCAAAGTCCTGACTTAAACATGAAGACATGCCGAAAAAAGAAAGTAAGGTCAGAGAACCAACAAATTTAGCTGAACCCTACCAATTTTGTCCATAGGAGTGGTCAAAAATTCCACCAGAAGCTTGCCAGAAGTGTATGGATGGCTACCAAAAGCGCCTTATTGCAGTGAAACTTGCCAAGGGACATGTAACCAAATATTAACATTGCTGTATTGTATACTTTTGACCCAGCAAGATTTGGTCACATTTTCAGTAGACCCAAAATAAATTCATAAAAGAGCCGAACTTCATGAATGTTTTTTGTGACCAACAAATATGTGCTCCAATCACTCTATCACATAAAAATAAGAGTTGTAGAAATGAGACATGACTATAGGGCTGCGAATCTTTGGGTGTCCCATGATTCGATTCAATATTGATTTGTGGGGTCGGGATTCGATTATTTATCGATTTTTTCGATTTAACGCGATTCTCGATTCAAACACGATATTTTTATGATTCAAAACGATAATTGTAAAGGACAATGTTTTATCAACTGATTGCAATAATGTAAACTTGTTTAAACTATTAAACTAACCAAAAATATGACTTATTTTATCTTTGTGAAAACATTGGACACAGTGTGTTGTCAAGCTTATGAGATGCGATGCAAGTGTAAGCCACTGTGACACTATTGTTCTTTATTTTTTATTTTTTATAAATGTCTAATGATAATCTCAATGGGGGATTTTAAATCACTGCTATGCTGAAATTATAACTGATATAGATACTGTTGTTGATAATATTCATTTTTGTTTCACTACTTTTGTTTTTTTCTGTGTCGTGTTTGTGTCTTCTCTCAATTGCTCTGTTTATTGCAGTTCTGAGTGATGCTGGGTCAGGTTTGGTTTTGGAATTGGATTGCATTGTTATGGTATTGCTGTGTATCGCTTTGTTGGATTGAGAAAAAATATATATATATGTATATATATACATATATGTATAAATACATATATATGTATATATATATATATATATATATATATATATATATATATATATATATATATATATATCCATCCATCCATCCATTTTCTACCACTTATTCCCTTTTGGGGTCGCGGGGGGCGCTGGCGCCTATCTCAGCTACAATCGGGCGGAAGGCGGGGTACACCCTGGACAAGTCGCCACCTCATCGCTGGGCCAACACAGATAGACAGACAACATTCACACTCACATTCACACACTAGGGCCAATTTAGTGTTGCCAATCAACCTATCCCCAGGTGCATGTCTTTGGAAGTGGGAGGAACCCCGAGTTTTATATATATATATATATATATATATATATATATATATATATATATATATATATATATATATATATATATATAAATATATATATATATATACATGTATATATATATATATATATATATATATATATATATATATACATATATATATATATATATATATATATATATATATATATATATATATATATATATATATATATATATAGGGGACGGCGTGGCGCAGTGGTAGAGTGGTCGTGGGCAACCCGAGGGTCCCTGGTTGAAATCCCACCAAGTACCAACCTCGTCACGTCCGTTGTGTCCTTGAGCAAGACACTTCACCCTTGCTCCTGATGGGTGCTGGTTGGCGCCTTGCATGGCAGCTCCCTCCATCAGTGTGTGAATGTATGTGTGAATGGGTAAATGTGGAAGTAGTGTCAAAGCGCTTTGAGTACCTTGAAGGTAGAAAAGCGCTATACAAGTACAACCCATTTATTTATTTATATGTATATATATATATATAAATAATAATGATAAATGGGATGTACTTGTATAGCGCTTTTCTACCTTCAAGGTACTCAAAGCGCTTTGACACTACTTCCACATTTACCCATTTACACACACATTCATATATATATATATATATATATATATATACTCAAAGCGCTTTGACACCACTTCCACATTTACCCATTTACACACACAATCATATATATATATATATATATATATATATATATATATATATATATATATATATATATATATATGTGTCAAAACGCTTTGACACTACTTCCACATTTACCCATTTACACACACATTCATATATATATATATATATATATATATATATATATATATATATATATATATATATATATATATATTTATATATATGAATGTGTGTGTAAATGGGTAAATGTGGAAGTGGTGTCAAAGCGCTTTGAGTACCTTGAAGGTACATCCCATTTATCATTATTATTTATTTATATGTATATATATATATATATATATATATATATATATATATATATATATATATATATATATATATGTATATATATGTATAAATATATATATATATGTATATTTATGTATATACTGTGTATATATATATATTTATATACATATATATACATACATATATATATATATATATATATATATATATATATATATATATATATATATATATGTACATAATTATATCTGTATGAAACAAATTTTTGTTAACATGTTAAAGGTGTTCAAAAAAATACGAGCATGTTTATAGATTATTTTCTTTCAGGAAGACAAGAATTTAACCTTATTTGGATGACATGCATTGATTGGAATTAGACAGGATTTACAGTAGTGCTGATAACTTCCACACTTTCAAATTTACATTGTGGACGTGTTAAAAAGTCCTCCTATCCATCCAATACCACATGAAAGAAGTTGTTTTTTGGCATCTAATTTGTTCAGCGTCCTTACTTGTTTTATAGACTTTACAGGAAACGCAATCTTCGTAGCTCGCTTGCTTGTTTGCACTAGCTTTTGGAAACTCTTATTTTTCTTAGCACAGGCAGGATGGAGCAGCACTTTTATTGTGAAGACAGAAACCTTGCGGTCCGTCTTTAGGTTTGTGCCGTGACAGGTATAAAAAGTTTTTTTCGCCTTCCTGTCGGTCATTTTTTTTCTTAATACCGAGCTCGCAGCAACCAGCGTCACCTCACCAGATCCTCAGGTGCCATGAACGTCAATTAAGTAAGGAAAGTGACATCATTGTGAAGATTGATGTTTGCCAATTTTTGGGTGTATTTTTTTTTTTATGCCTGGCTGGCCATCGACTGACACACCCACCGTGATCAATGATAAATGGTCACCCCTGATATAACACATCCTTCCCTCCAATGTGCAAGTACTAACGCAAGGGATTGTATAACATAGGAGAATGTAAGGGTAAACACTAATCACAGATGCAACTTGGTATTAGAAATAGTGATGTGTGTTGTTTGGGACAGCTTTCAAAGCAAAAAGGGCGTTTAAGTGATGATGACACACACACACACACACACACACGCACACATACACTCACACACACATACGCACATGCACACACATACACACACACGCGCACACACACACACAGACACAGACACACACACACACACACACACACAAATGCTTGTGTATGTGACTGTGCTCACGTTGACTGCATCTCACCTTTCACCTTCTTGCTGAATGTTACTGTCATTGACAAGCCTGCGTGCGCTTCTCTCAAAGAATCTCTGGTATTTTACGTGATTGCACTGACACACAAAACCACACATTGTCTGTTTACGGCTGTTTTTCTAAATACAAACAAGAACAGCCCGAAAAAACACAGTGGTGACATCTGCGGCCAGGCAGGCAGGCCGCCTGGTTTTGTTTACATGTACCCCACCGACGTCATCGCGACGTTCTGCACTCTGCAAGAGGAAGGATGCGCGAACCTCGACTCTAACTGTGGGGAAGCACCAACGCAAAAGTCTACGTATTGATGCGGTGACCTACATGCATTAGTGTAATCTGTGGCTACATCACCGCCGAGTGACAGAGTCTTATATCTCTCACTGCTGGTCTCTCCTCGGCATTGGCGGGCCGAACGAAACAGGAACTTGTCACTTGTCAACGTCCCAACACACGTAACTGTGAGCGAGGAAAACAACAACAGTGCTTCTACAGCTGAGTGAAAAACCACCATGCTTTTCACTGTGAAGATTTAAAGTAAATATAAAAAATTTTTACAGTCGCCAGGACACATTTCCCAATACTTAGGTCACTTTTTCAAAACACTTCACACAGATCCCCAAACCAACTTATCATAGCTTGTCACATCAATTAATTTCACTTTCAAAATGCACTACTACTTCATTACTTCATACATGTCTCAAATCAACTCATTCTTCCAGAACGCTAACAAAGGTTGGCAGACAACAAACACACGTTTTCATCCAAAAAACAATGAGCTAAAGAACACTAACAACAGATATTAGTTGACAGTGTTTTCTTGTGTAAAAAAAGGACATCTCTGTTTATACTTCACAGCAAAATATATTTTACTGGAATTAATCAGACATGATGCAGAATGCTTCAATGTATTTTATGTCTTTTATGATTTTTGTATTTTTTTTGCACTGAGTAATTCCATGATACTAGAATTTTGAAACACACCATTCATTGATACAGATACATTAACCTACTCGGTTGCCTAGTGGTTAGAGCAGGGGTCACCAACGCGGTGCCCGCAGGCACCAGGTCACCCGTAAGGACCCGATGAGTCGCCCGCTGGCCTGTTCTAAAAATAACTCAAATAGCAGCACTTACCAGTGAGCTGCCTCTATTTTTTAAATTGTATTTATTTACTAGCAAGCTGGTCTCGCTTTGCTTGACATTTTTAATTTCTAAGAGAAACAAAACTCAAATAGAATTTGAAAATCCAAGAAAATATTTGAAAGAATTGGTCTTCATTTGTTTGAATAAATTCATACATTTTTTTACTTTGCTTCTTATAACTTTCAGAAAGACAATTTTAGAGAAAAAATACAACCTTAAAAAGGATTTTAGGATTTTTAAACCCATGTATCGTTTTACCTTTTAAATTCCTTCCTCTTCTTTCCTGACAATTTAAATCAATGTTCAAGTAATTTTTATTTATTTATTTTAGCTTCTGTTTTTTTGACGAAGAATATTTGTTGAATATATCTTCAAACTTATTATGATTAGAAATTTTAAAAAATTATTCTGGCAAATTTAGAATATCTTGAGAATCAAATTTAAATCTAATTTCGAAGTCTTTTAAATTTCTTTAAAAAATTTTGTTCTGGAAAATCTAGAAGAAATAACGATTTGTCTTTGTTAGAAATATAGCTTGGTCCAATTTGTTATATATTCTAATAAAGTGCAGATTGAATTTCAACCTATTTAAAACATGTCATCAAAATTCTAAAATTAATATTAATCAGGAAAAATTACTAATGATGTTCCACAAATTATTTTTTAAATTTTATCAAAAAGATTCCAATTAGCTAGTTTTTCTCTTCTTTTTTTCGGTTGAATTTTGAATTTTAAGGAGTTGAAATTGAAGATAAACTATGTTTCAAAATTTAATTTTCATTTTTTTCCTGTTTTTTCCTCTTTTAAACCGTTCAATTAAGTGTTTTTTTCATCATTTATTCTCTACAAAAAAACTCCTGTAAAAGGGGAAAAATGTAAGACTCAATGGCAGACAGAAATATATATATATATGTATGTATATATATATATATATATATATATATATATATATATATATATATATATATATACATATATATATAGCTCTATTTATTAAAGGTAAATTGAGCAAATTGGCTATTTCTGGCAATTTATTTAAGTGTGTATCAAACTGGTAGCCCTTCGCATTAATCAGTACCCAAGAAGTAGCTCTTGGTTTCAAAAAGGTTGGTGACCCCTGGGTTAGAGTGTTCACCCTGAGATCGGTAGGTTGGTAGTTCAAATCCCGGCTGAGTCACACCAAAGACTAAAAAAAAAATGGGACCCATTGCCTCCCTGCTTGGCACTCAGCATCAAGGGTTGGAATTGGGGGTTAAATCATCATATGGGGTACCCGGGCGTGGCACCGCTGCTGCCCACTGCTCCCCTCGCTTCCCAGGGGGTGATCAAGGGGATGGGTCAAATGCAGAGGACAAATTTCACTACACCTAGTATGTGTGTGTGACAATCATTGGTACTTTAACTTTACTTTAATAGTAATGCTAATCTTACCAGTCTTCTCCATATGGCCACAGGTTGTCATCCACATCACATCTTATGTCATGTAGGGCATTACACTTAGGAAATAATCTTCTGTTCCCATCCCTGGCAATCTTCTGCTGATATGTCCAGGCATCCAGCATTCATTGGGTCCAAGAGGGACATTTGATCATGTGGAAATGTCCAATTGTTTTTATAGCATCTAATGTTACGATTTGAAATATATTTCACTCCAAAGACATGCACCTGGGGATAGGTTGATTGGCAACACTAAATTGGCCATAGTGTGTGAATGTTAGTGTAAATGTTGTCCGTCTATCTGTGTTGGCCCTGCGATGAGGTGGCGACTTGTCCAGGGTGTACCCTGCCTACCGCCTGAATGCAGCTGAAATAGGCTCCAGGACCCCACGCGACCCGTAAGGGACAAGCGGTAAAAAAATGGATGGATGGCTTACTGTAGCAAATTGCTGTCTTACTCAAGTTTTTGCTATGTTATTGTTTTGAACTTAAGTTGAACAGTTTTGAAAAGAGTATGTAAACATGTGCAAATTGGCCTGTAAGTACACAGAGTTTTGGCGCTTGTTGTGTCGAAGTGAGAAAATAATTAATGTCACTTGAAAGATGTAGTCATTGAATGCATTTTGTGCCAAAGCAAGGATAATTGCTCCTCAGTTTAGCCTATTTATACTTCTGTTGTGCTCAATGTGTGAAGAGTTTTGAAAAAGTGACCTAAGTATTGGGAAATGTGTCCTAGCCACTGTAAAAAAAAAATTATCATTGGAAAAAATACCAAGAACTTTATAGTAATGCAAGTGGTGCATAAAGAGCAATGCATTGCAATAAAACACACCACTGCGTTAAATGGGAAAATGCCCTTTTTTGGGGTTTATGCCAATCATTCACAACCCCTATGTGAGACAAGAACATATATGTTTGTCTTTTTTCTAAATCAGGAAAAAAAAACGCTAGCAATAGGTGGTTAACAATGTAATAGGAGTCATCTATTTTGGCCTAAGCCCTCTGTAGAAACATCCAAAACTGCCAACAGTACTCCATTTACATGTCGTGACCTGCATATTAACCAAGTATTAGCGGCATTGTGAGTTTGTGCTAGATTATACATCCTGCCTCACACCTGCATGATGCAATGCTGTGGTCATAAGCCGATAAGTTATATTTATAGGTTATATTTTCAATCAGACCTGAAGGCATCGTTTGGAATGTACGACAAGATGCTAGTTTGCTCCAAGCATTTTCTGTTTTTGAAATCATTAGCTAAACAGGGAGCACAGGTTTTGAGCTGAAAGAGAGCGGAAATTGTACAGTAAGTAATATATGTCAGTAGTTTGTATTTCTGGTTTAGCACTTAGCAATAATGCTACATGATGCTTATGTTTTATTATAGCATGATCTGCTTAGTACTCAGCTTCAAAAAAATTTAGCTCATCCTTTTTACATTCTGGCTCAAAAATATAAGGTTCTGGATCATCATTTGTCCCAAAGTAGTGGTTAGCTCTCATGAAGTCTGTCATGATTAGTGGTAGTAGTCGTTATTGAAGGAAATAGCAGAGGTTGTAATGCATCTGTGAAATTAATACATCGCCGTATGTTTAAAATGAGCAAAATATGTTAATAATATATTTTAGTAGTAATGTATTAATTAGGTTGAGTTTTTCCTTGCCCTGATGTCGTATCTAAGCCAAGGATGTCGTTGTGGCGTGTGCAGCCCTTTGAGACAGTCATGATTTAGGGCTATATAAATAAACTTTGATTGATACACTTTGAATGTGGCCGCCTTCCGCCCGATTGTAGCTGAGATAGGCGCCAGCGCCCCCCGCGACCCCGCAAGGGAATAAGCGGTAGAAAATGGATGGATGGATGGGTTACTACATTACATACTGTACATACTTGCAGTGTATATATCAAAGGTTGATGGAGGTTTTTGGATGTTTTTGGAGCACTTTATAGGCAGAATAAATCAAATCCCCATTATCTGTATTGTTAGCCACTTCTTGATAGTGTTTATTTATGTGTTATACTGCACAAAAGACCCCGCGACCCCGAAAGGGAATAAGCGGTAGAAAATGGATGGATGGATGGACTGCACAAAAGAAAGAAAGACATTTTTTTTGCCATTTTTTGCGATTTATAGGCAAAGGTCCAAAAAAGTAGTGCAGTTTAATTTTTTATTCTTTATTTTGTGGGGGGGTTTTCATTAAAAAAAGTATTAATTTAATATTTTAAATTTTAGAACTCATGTAATGTAATGTAACACATTGAAATGTTGCAATGTAAAGGCTTGTAAAACATCACACCAATCAAGGGGAGGAAAACAAACCGTAAAAGATAAAACATATTTGAATAAGACTAATAGCGTTAATTGTAAAAATATATAAATTTAAAAAAGGGAGTCTACTTAACTGATAATAAAATAGGTGTTGAGCAAATGAAGTGAAATGGTTGGGTTGATCAAGGGGGTGAGCCTAAATGGAAGGAGCGGCGTCCAACATGTTTCTGAAATGAATGACATTTTTTTGGCAAACTTTGCTACAGATCCCCAAAGGCAGTGCCTTATCTTTTCCAAGTTGAGTGAGAGATGAGGGGCGGGGGGCAAACTCCCTCATTTGCAAATGCCGGTAAAACTGGTTTCTATGAAGGCCAAATTTGTAGCCCAACTGGTTAAAAGAGGCAAATGCCTCGTCGATGTATAGATCACTAAGGGATCGGATCCTCGCAGTTTCCAAGGCTACAAAGGCCATATCATTAACAGAGGGGGTGATAAAAGGGTTTTAAGTGACTACGAGAGCAGAGATGAACATAGTCAAGTCCAAAATGTCTTTTAAATTCAGACAAAATTTTAAGAGAGTTTTTAACAACTACAAAATCAGAGTGAACTCAGAGCAACATTTTAGCAATATTTTGCATTTGGCATATTTTATCAAAACATTACCTGAAAGTTGGACTGTGATAATGTTTGACTTAAATAGCTGAACAAGTTTGAGCCCGGCTTGACCTGTGGGTCGACCCCCGAACTCCAAAAGGTCACAAGATAAAGTCAGAGGATTGTGGAGTGATTAATGGCTTCTCAATCATACATATGTACTGTTATTTTTTTCCCATTTGTACTTACTTAAATAGCCGCTTCATCTTTTGGGTTTAAAAAGAATGCGTTAAAGAGGTGGGCAGGGCTGGAGGATATAGCCTTTTATATGGCACAGAACCAAAGAGCTTTAGTTGATTGAGCCGGGTGATTTTAATATTGTTTAGTATTAAACTATAATAACAATAGTTAACATAAAATTCAATAAATAAAGTTTTTTAGTAGTGCATTTAATAGAGTTTATAGTTTGCCTATTTAGTAATAAGAATTAATAAATGAGAAACATGTATTAGGTAAAACATATATGATAATAATATCCAAATTATATTAAATAGTAAGTACAGGAACATCATGGATACATGTAGTATGAGTATGTTACAGATAACACAGATAAATGTACTCTAATTTAGATACTAGATAATGCCTTATTAAATGATAAGATAAGGATCATGATTGGTAAGGTTGCGTCTTGGCATTGTTGGTGTCATCCCAGGTTGTAGAGCAGGCAAGCAGTGTGTGAGCAGAGGTTCCATTTATTAGGTATCAGGAAATAAAGCATAGAAAGAAAAAAGAGCACCGACGTTGGAAGAGCAGTCAACCACGGGTGAAAATGCAAAAGGGCGAATGAACAACAATAAAAAAGCAAAGTTACTCATGACGTTAATAACTGAAATGTGCACTCAGTAATGCACCAGTCTGAGAGGCGGGGCTGGCATACAAAGCCCTCGGATGGGTACTGTCAAAAGGTCCTAATTACCAAACGGAGGCAGGTGTGTCAATCAGCGCTCCACACTGGCTGTGACGAGGCAAGGGATCCGCACAGGAAGTGGAAAAAAAGGGAGGGAGGAGCGCTGATGCTGAAACTAACACAAAACACTAGAGAATAATGTACAAAGGCAAAACCCTGAGCCATGACACATGATATCAGAGATTGTGGTTCAGCTTTATTCTTCCTCATCACACCTAGTGCTTGTTCCTTCAACTCATAAAACCCCTAAAAACTAAGTTTACCCTGCAGAGCAAAGTGGCTCAAATCAGATTTTTTTTTTTTTTTAAACCTGTTTTTTTCAGCTGACTTTACAAGTAAAATGTGATCTTTTAACAGGCTGGCCAGGTCAGGTCGCATTGCCCAAATGTGATGCAAAAATATCAGATTTGAAGCACTTTGGAGCATTTAAACTGGCAAAAAAAATATTTGATCTGTCACTCGAGGGCGAAAAATTTGATTTGGCATCGGGTGTAAACGAAGCTAAGGTGTAGTGGTACCTCAGTTAATGAATGCCATAGTTAGTTATTTTGATTGAAGACTGAAATTTCTGCCAAAATAATGCATTCGTTGACGTTTTATTAATTTTTTTCGGTTACAGACCAACAATGTGTGTAATAAACAGTAGTATTTTATCTTTGTTCGTTTACAGATTGCTTGTTTATCCAGCCATCTTGAATCACACACCCAACAACATGTATTTATTTTATTTTTTTTATATTATTATCACAAACCTCGTTTCCATATGAGTTGGGAAATTGTGTTAGATGTAAATATAAACGGAATACAATGATTTGCAAATCCTTTTCAACCCATATTCAATTGAATGCACTACAAAGACAAGATATTTGATGTTCAAACTCATAAACTTTATTTTTTTTTTGCAAATAATAATTAACTTGGAATTTCATGGCTGCAACACGTGCCAAAGTAGTTGGGAAAGGCAATGTTCACCACTGTGTTACATCACCTTTTCTTTTAACAACACTCAATGAACCTTTGGGAACTGAGGAGACACATTTTGTAAGCTTTTCAGGCAAAATTCTTTCCCATTCTTGTTTTATGTACAGCTTAAGTTGTTCAACAGTCCGAGGTCTCCGTTGTGGTATTTTAGGCTTCATAATGCGCCACACATTCTCAATGGGAAACAGGTCTGGACTACAGGCAGGCCAGTGAGCTACCTGCACTCTTTTATTAGGAAGGCACGCTGTTGTAACAGGTGACTTGGTATTGTCTTGCTGAAATAAGCAAGGGCGTCCATGATAACGTTGCTTGGATGGCAACATATGTTGCTCCAAAACCTGTATATACCTTTCAGCATTAATGGTGCCTTCCCAGATGTGTAAGTTACCCATGCCTTGGGCACTAATACACCCCCATACCATCACAGATGCTGGCTTTTTAACTTTGCACCTAAAACATTCCTGACGGTTCTTTTCCTCTTTGGTCCAGAGGACACAATGTTAAACGTTTCCGAAAAACAATTTGAAATGTGGACTCGTCAGACCACAGAAAACTTTTCCACTTTGCAACAGTCCATCTTAGCTGAGCTCGGGCCCAGAGAAGCCGGCGGCGTTTCTGGGTGTCGTTGATAAATGACTTTGGCTTTGCATAGTAGAGCTTTAACTTGCACTTACAGATGTAGCGACAAGCTGTAGTTACTGACAGTGGATTTCTGAAGTGTTCCTGAGCCCATGTGGTGATATCCTTTACACACTGATGTCGCTTTTTGATGCAGTACCGCCTGAGGGAACGAAAGTCCGTTTATATCATCGTTTATGTTCAGTGATTTCTCCAGATTCTCTGAACCTTTTGATGGTATTACGGTCCATAGATGGTGAAATTTCTAAATTCCTTGCAATGGACCATTGAGAAATGTTGTCCTTAAACTGTTTGACTATTTTCCCACGCAACTGTTCACAAAGTGGTGACCTTCGCCCCGTCCTTGTTTGTGAATGACTGAGAATTTCATTGAAGCTGCTTTTATACCCAATCATGGCACCCAGCTGTTCCCAATTAGCCTGCACACCTGTGGGGTGTTCCAAATAAGTGTTTGATGAGCATACCTCAACTTTTTCAGTATTTATTGCCACCTTTCCCAACTTCTTTGTCAGTGTTGCTGGCATCAAATTCTAAAGTTAATGATTAATTGCACACAAAAAAAATGTTTATCAGTTTGAACATCAAATATGTTGTCTTTCTAGCATATTCAACTGAATATAGGTTGAAAATGATTTGCAAATCATTGTATTCTGTTTGTATTTACATCTAACACAATTTCCCAACTCATATGGAAACAGGGTTTTTACTTATGGAGTATATTGTGAATAAATTGAGAACAGGAAGTGAACACAAGTTTTAGCAACTGCTATGTAAAAGAAAAAGAGTAGAATTAAATAAGCTCTGCATCTTCCTACTCCTTTTCGAACATATTGAATAGAGGAACGGGAAATTCCATGTTGTATGCATGCATGTTCCAAATAAACTCAAACTCCAACATATCCCCAGGTCCATGTCTTTGAAAGTGGGAAGAAGCCGGAGTAGTTTGAGAGAATCCACGCAGTCACGGGAAGAACAAGCAAACTCCACACAGACAAATCCCCAGCTGGGGAATCGAACCCAATACCTTCTTATTTTGAGCAATAACCACTGCATCACAGTACTGCCAACATTAGGATCACTTATTTATTTATATACAGTATATTGTACTATATTTTAACTATGACTCAAACTCTAAGCACAGTCCTGTTACCCAAGTTATTGTTTTATGTGTTATCATTGTAATTTTTTTACTCAGAAATTTTGGCTGAGATGGGTCTCCTTATAGATCCTCCTCAATTTCTGAATACTGGAATGTGGTCTGAACTTTTTAGTTGAAGTGTCAACACAGTAGGAACTTAAGGAGTTTATGATCTCTTGTGCTCACAGCTAGACATTTCTGTGGATGTTCATTTCTTATACTTATACAAGCACAACAACACCATTATTAATAACAGTATCATTAACAATGTAGTTATTGTGTGAAGATATGGAGGAACACAAGAGGGTCATTAGGATAATCTACAATGCTGGTTATGGAGATCACACAAACCATTTGTTTTGAAACCAGAAATATTGAAATTCACTAATACATTTTCAATAAGCTAAAATTGTTATGGTGGCGCATGTCAGCCTGTGGCGTGACCCCAGAATGCAGAGACAGTTCAAATAATTAAATTCTTACTTCGATTGCATAACAAGGCAGAAACAAAAGGCAAGACACGTTGCTGCAGCGGAGTCACACATGCACAGTGACAAAATACATACATCTAGCCCTGGCAAAGAGCAACAGGTGACCTTAAATTGTTAAGTTGGGGCGGTATAGCTAGGTTGGTAGAGTGGCCGTGCCAGCAACTTGAGGGTTGCAGGTTCGATTCCCGCTTCCGCCCTCCTAGTCACTGCCGTTGTGTCCTTGGGCAAGACACTTTACCCACGTGCTCCCAGTGCCACCCACACTGGTTTAAATGTAACTTAGATATTGGGTTTCACTATGTAAAGCGCTTTGAGTCACTAGAGAAAAGCGCTATATAAATATAATTCACTTCACCACTTCACTTAAATAAACTTGATTAACCAATAGAAAACAGATTTGCTGGCAGGAAACTTAGCAGAAATATGAAGGTGCAGGAAAAGAGAGTCCAACAGGAAGTACTACTAAAACAAGAGCACCAAGCAGGAAATAATATATATCACACATAGGAAAATAAAGAACAAAATCCAAACTGTCGTGTGGGATCATGAAAAGAATCATGCAAAAGTCAAACAACAACCTGCAACCTATAAATGAACACTTTTTTGATCTTGCAGAAACATTAAAACATTTAAAAGATTTGTACGCACAGACATCACTAAAAATGTTGTCTTTGGTCCCTTGGCTCGTTATAATTCCTTGTACCTGGGAATCGATACCAATACTCAATGGCACCAATTTTTGGGGACAATTGTGTGTGGTAATACATTTGTATATGTTTGATAATGAAATCTAAAAAATGTTTGTAAACGTTGAAGACTGATGTGATATTGATAATTGTGCTGTCCAATTGTTATATATTGCTTTCTTTCAATTCTGAGTCTCATTTGTACGGAGTCCTTAAAGCAGGGGTGTCAAACTCAAATACAGAGTGGGCCAAAATTTAAAACTGAACAAACCCGCGGGCCAAGGTCGTACAAATTAACCTTTTAATAGGGACCCAAACAAGTTTTGCAATGAATATTGAACAAGCAAGGCTTAAATAGGGCAGCATGGTGGGACAGGGGTTAGTGCATCTGCCTCACAATACGAAGGTCCTGAGTAATCCTGGGTTCAATCCCGGGCTCGGGATCTTTCTGTGTGGAGTTTGCATGTTCTCCCTGTGACTGCGTGGGTTCCCTCCGGGTACTCGGGCTTCCTCCCATGGAACAGGCAGAGCTTATATAACGTAATAGTGCAAAATCAACTTTCAAAAAACAAACGAAAAAACATCAGTGGTATATTAAATAAAATGTAACTAAAAAAATTAATGCCCCTTTTCTATTTGCAGCCATCTGAGGTAAATACCAACATTAACTTTTTCCACAGGCTAATAAATTCGAAAATAAAATAAAAATGAGGTGGGCGGGGTTTGGTGGCAGCGGGGGGTGTATATTGTAGAGTTAGTGCTGCAAAGGGTTCTGGGTATTTGTTCTGTTGTGTTTGTGTTGTGTTACGGTGCGGGTGTTCTCCCGAAATGTGTTTTGTCATTCTTGTTTGGTGTGGGTTCACAGTGCAGCGCATATTTGTAACAGTGTTAAAGTTGTTTATACTGCCACCCTCCGTGTGACCTGTATGGCTGTTGATCAAGTATGTGTGTGTGAAAGCCAAATATATTATGTGACTTGGCCAGCACGCTGTTTATATGGAGGAAAAGAAGACGTGACGGCATGTTGTACAGGACGCTAAAGGCATTGCCTTTAAGGCACGCTACCAATATTGTTGTCCGGGTGGAAATCGGGAAAATGGTTGCCCAGGGAGATTTTCGAGAAGGGCACTAAACTTCGGGAGTCTCCCGGGAAAATCGGGAGGGCTGGCAAGTATGAGTATTAGCGGTGAATGTGGTGTTACCGGCGGGCCAGCTCTAATGTTAATTTGATATTGCCTCAAGGGCCAAATTAAATTAAACGGCGGGCCAAATTTGGCCCGCGGGCCAGAGTTTGACACCCATGCCTTAAAGGAACATGGAAAGAAAAAAATGTTTTGCGAGATCTCGCAAAACGTATTTTTCCTATGTCAGTGAACCGGAAGTAAAACAGACACAGCAATGGTGAACCGGAAGTGAACCATCGATGGAGGAGCCAACCCATCATCCAAGGGAGAAGTTTATTGATTTCTATTTTAGTATTGGCCTAACATATAAAGACATCAAATCATATTATGGTCCCACAACAGAGCACAGTTTTGCTGTGTCTGTTTTACTTCCGGTTTACTGACATATGAAAAAAACCTTTTGCGAAATCTCGCAAAACATCCATATCCTTTTAGGGGCTCTGTACATTTGCAAGTATACTTTCATTTTAGTTTGTTCTAGGTGTGTTGTTGTAGTTTTCTAGTTTTAGTTTTCATTCCCATAATTGGGGAGTGTTGATTTCGCCATGTAAAATCAGTAATACTAATCAGTAGTATATAAACGGAGTTTTCAATTTATGTTAGCATCGTGCTCGCTCATTTTGAAAGGTGGAGCCTAAATTTTGAACGCCTTCTATTAAGCAGCTTTACCTGCCGATTACTTGGGCCAATGCCAAGTCTGTAACAAGACGTGAAGTCACGTACAACAAAGGTATCGAAATATGGTACCAATTGAGTTTACTTGAATCGGTACAAATAAAAAATAAAATTTGGTCAGAACCTTTAGAAGTACCGAATTTGGTACACATCTCTACTTGTTATTAATTGGTCTCAGTCCATAAAAAAATGGATGTCATGTTAGTCAGCAGCGAGTAGCTTCCTTTAATTCCACATACTGATATAATGAAGATCTTAGGTGTTGCACATGCGTTCAAATATGTTAAATTACAAACCCCGTTTCCATATAAGTTTGTAAATTATGTTAGATGTAAATATAAACGGAATACAATGATTTGCAAATCCTTTTTTAACCCATATTCAATTGAATGCACTACAAAGACAAGATATTTGATGTTCAAAATCATGAACTTTATTTTTTTGCAAATAATAATTAACTTAGAATTTCATGGCTGCAACACGTGCCAAAGTAGTTGGGAAAGGGCATGTTCACCACTGTGTTACATCACCTTTTCTTTTAACAACACTCAATAAATGTTTGGGAACTGAGGAAACTAATTGTTGAAGCTTTGAAAGTGGAGTTCTTTCCTATTCTTGTTTTATGTAGAGCTTCAGTCGTTCAACAGTCCGGGGTCTCCGCTGTCGTATTTTACACTTCATAATGCACCACACATTTTCGATGGGAGACATATCTGGACTGCAGGCGGGCCAGGAAAGTACCCGCACTCTTTTTTTATGAAGCCACGCTGTTGTAACATGTGCTGAATGTGGCTTAGCATTGTCCTGCTGAAATAAGCAGGGGCGTCCATGAAAAAGACGGCGCTTAGATGGCAGCATATGTTGTTCCAAAACCTGTATGTACCTTTCTGCATTTATGGTGCCTTCACAGATGTGTAAGTTACCCATGCCTTGAGCACTAATGCACCCCCATACCATCACAGATGCTGTGAACTTTGCGTCGATAACAGTCTGGATGGTTCGCTTCCCCTTTGGTCTGGATGACACAAGGTCAAATATTTCCAAGAACAATTTGAAATGTGGACTCGTCAGACCACAAAACACTTTTCCACTTTGCATCAGTCCATCTTAGATGATCTTGGGCCCAGACAAGCCGGCGCCGTTTCTCTATATTGTTGATAAATAATTTTCGCTTTGCGTAGTAGAGCTTTAACTTGCACTTACAGATGTAACGACGAACTGGAATTAGTGACAGTGGTTTTCTGACGGCGTGGCGCAGTAGGAGAGTGGCCGTGCGCAACCCGAGGGTCCCTGGTTCAAATCCCACCTAGTACCAACCTCGTCACGTCCGTTGTGTCCTGAGCAAGACACTTCACCCTTGCTCCTGATGGGTGCTGTTTGGCGCCTTGCATGGCAGCTCCCTCCATCAGTGTGTGAATGTGTGTGTGAATGGGTAAATGTGGAAGTAATGTCAAAGCGCTTTGAGTACCTTGAAGGTAGAAAAGCGCTATACAAGTACAACCCAAGAAGTGTTCCTGAGCCCATGTGGTGATATCCTTTAGAGATTGATGTCGGTTTTTGATACAGTGCCCTCTGAGGGATCGAAGGTCACAGTCATTCAATGTTGGTTTCTGGCCATGCCGCTTACGTGGAGCGATATCTCCAGATTCTCTGACCCTTTTGATGCTATTATGGACCGTAGTTGTTGAAATCCCTAAATGTCTTGCAATTGCACTTTGAGAAACATTGTTCTTAAACTGTTTGACAGTTTGCTCACGCAGTTCTTGGCAAAGGGGTGTACCTCGCCCCATCCTTTCTTGTGAAAGACTGTGCATTTTTTGGGAAGCTGTTTTTATACCCAATCATGGCACCCACCTGTTCTCTATTAGCTTGCACACATGTGGGATGTTCCAAATAAGTGTTTGATTAGCATTCCTCAACTTTATCAGTATTTATTGCCACCTTTCCTACCTTTTTTGTCACGTGCTGCTGGCTTCAAATTCTAAAGTTAATGATTATTTGCACAAAAAATTATGTTTATCAGTTTATCAGGTTTTTTTTTTTTTGTTTGTTTGTTTTTTTTTTGTTTTTTTTCCAAGATGGCGCTGCTGTAGTGGCTGCTGTAAGCAGGAGCTCTGTGCTCTTGTATCATCCTTTTGTGTTTCCCTCTTGTTTTCATGTGTTATTATATATTTTTGCATTTTGGTCCGGGACCCTTTGGGACTGTGTGACAAGGGGTGCCACTTTCGTGACCTCTGTGGTGCTTTTTTTGTGGACTTCTGGATCTGCCTCCTGGGAGCCTTTTGGCCATGGAGACCAGCTGCTGGGTGTCTGCTACACCAGAGTCTGTTTGGAGGGACTGGAGGAGATGCGGCTGAGGGGACAGGACTGCGGAGCTAGCACTGAGCGCTGGGACGGAGAGGCTTCGCGGTGTCTCGACTGGGTGAGCAGGTGTCGGACACCTCAGTAACCTTGGACGTATCATCGCTCATCCATGTGGACTGGACACTGGCCGAAAGTGGAGTCGGCTGTCTTGGTTGCTTTGTTGGATCTGCTTCTGTCTCTGGCCATGCTCCCTCCACCCCAGCGGACGATGGCTTGGAACACCACAGAGGCCACCACAGTGTATATGTTTCTTTTACTTTTTATTCATAGCTGTATGTAGAAGTGTTTGCTTGTATCTGCTGCTTTAATGTCTTTAATGTCCTCTGTGGTCTTTGATGTTTGATGTTTCCCTCTTACACACATGGAAGAGGGATGCGTACTATGGCTATGAGTTGTTCTTTTCCCTTGGCCTCAGTCTGCACCCCCACTCCAGGGCGTAGGCTAAGACCGATTTTTTATTTTTTTATTTTATTTTAATCTTCTATTCCCCCCCCCCCCCCCCCCCCTTGTTTACCTGTATGTCATCTTTTTTTGTAAGGGGCGCTGGAAGCCGGCAGACCCGTCAGCGATCCTGTTCTGTCTCCCTGTAATGTTTGTCTGATCTTGAATGGGATTGTGCTGAAAATTGTAATTTTCCTGAAGGAACTCTCCTGACGGAATAAATAAAGTACTATCTATCTAATCTAAACATCAAATATGTTGTCTTTGTAGCATATTCAACTGAATATGGGTTGAAAATGATTTGCAAATTGTTTTATTCTGTTTATATTCATATCTAACACAATTTGTCAACTCTTATGGAAACAGGGTTTGTACATTTTTTTTCGAAGATTATATTACGATTGGCAACTCAGCATCAAGGGTCGGAATTGGGGGTTAAAACACCAAAAATTATTCCCGGGCGCGGCCACCGCTGCTGTACTTTGCTCCCCTCACCTCCCAGGGGGTGATCAGGTGTGATGGGTCAAATGCAGAGAATAATTTTGCCACACTGAGTGTGTGCGTGACAATCAATGGTACTTTAACTTTAATTTTTAAATAGTTTCTAGTGTGTGAATGTGAGTTTGAATGTTGCCTGTCTATCTGTGTTGGCCCTGCATGAGGTGGTGACTTGTCCACAGCTTGGATAGGCTCCAGGCACCCCAACCCCAAGCAACCTTGAAAGGGACAAGCGATAGTAAATAGATGAATGGATCTGAATTTTGGCCTTTTCAATAGCCCGCAAAGGATTTAAATGATGCCACTTCTTGTGGATCATGTGACTTGGGGAATATTACACATTTTTCAGAGTGTAATGTGTCAGAGGAAGTGTGTCCAAAGTGCAGGCCGCTGATAGTTTTTTATTGGCCCGCGACATAATCTAAAGCACAGGTGTCAAACTAAAGGCCTGCCAAATCGTTTTGTGTGGCCTGCCACATCGTTTTGTGTGGCCTGCAAAAGCTTGGAAATAATATGCGTCAATAAAGTACTTAACCCGACGGACGTACCCTAAACACCTCCCTGAGGAGGGAGGCAACCTGACGAGATGCCCAAACCTCCTCAACTGGCTCCTCTCGATGTGGAAGAGCAACGGCAAACTCTGAGCTCTTGTCAAATGACAGAAGTTTCTCACCCTATCTCCAACTGGTAGGAGGCCATAGGAAGGACCCAGGACACGTTGAGGGGACTGTGTCTCCCAGCTGGCCTGGGATTGTTTCGGGATTCTCCGTAATGAGCTGAACAACGTGGCTGTGGAGACGGAAGTTTGGCTTCTCTGTTTGGGCTGCTGCCCCCGTGGCCCAACATTGAATAAACGGAAGAAGATGGACGGATGAATGGCATAAAGTAACTTATCTTTTCTTACGAAACGTAATATTTTTATTTTTTATTTTTACTGCATGCAGTTGCATATCTTTTGTAAATGGGTTATACTTGTATAGCGCTTTTCTACCTTCAAGGTACTCAAAGCGCTTTGACACTATTTCCACATTCACCCATTCACACACACATTCACACACTGATGGCAGGAGCTGCCATGCAAGGCCCTAACCACGACCCATCAGGAGCAAGGGTGAAGTGTCTTGCTCAAGGACACAACTGACGTAACTAGTTTGGTAGAAGGTGGGGATCGAACGAGGAACCCTCACCTGCCATTAACTAAAAAATATTATATTTTCCTACATTCCAAATATCCATCCATTTTCTACCGCTTGTCCCTTTTGGGGTCGCGGGGGGTGCTTTGTTAAAAAAAATACTTAAATATCTGCCTTACTCATGATTTTAACAGTTCTTATGCATAACATTATACTCTGTAAAAACTACAATCATTTTAGAGTAAATACCTGGTAGCTCGGTCACCAGAGTTTTACCATTAAAAAAAACTATGGTAGCCTCTTTTAATTTACGGTAATACAAGATACAAGAGATTTTATTTGTCTTTGCACGCAAAACGTACAACAAAGCTTGTTTACAGTCAAACCGTCCAAATAAACATGAACACAAATATGACACAGGTGGATAGGACTGTGAGGCTGATGGGTCACCACATGGGCAGCGCCCCGTAAAAGATAGGAAAAGGAAAAAAAGGGAAGAGGGAGGTGGGTAAAAGCCGATATCAAACTGTGCACCTGTAGGGGGCGCAGTGTTGGACACAAAACAAAACCTCAGCAAACGTAAACAATACAAATACAAACTGGAGACTTGCAACGGAGGGGGACAAGGGAGGGGTTGTTCCAGCTCAGGCAGCTGCTCGCAGCTGCAATCATCACTGAGCACAGCTTCGTGGTCCAGTGTATACCGCGCTGTGGGGGTGAAGCGGCGAAGGCGTATGATGGGGGTTGGGGTGTCTTGGTGCATGTCTGTAAAGTGGTAACCATGGATGATTGCATGTACATAAGCCTGGAAATCACTCCGATCGGCGTCACGGCCTTGTGCTTCATTCTGCAAAGTGACATCGCTGGTTGCACTAGACCAGTTGTTCTCAAATGGGGGTACGCGTATCCCTGGGGGTACTTGAAGGTATGCCAAGGAGTTCATGAATCCAGATGGATCTCTATTACAATCCACAAAGAGGGCACTTTAAAGGCCTACTGAAATGAGATTTTCTTATTTAAACGGGGATAGCTGGTCCATTCTATGTGTCATAATTGATCATTTCGCGATATTGCCATAGTTTTGCTGAAAGGATTTAGTAGAGAAAATCCACGATAAAGTTCGCAACTGGAGAAAAGCCCTGCCTCTACCGGAAGTCGCAGACGATGACGTCACATGTCGATGGCTCCTCACATATTCACATTGATTTTAATGGGAGCCTCCAACAAAAACAGCTATTCGGACCGAGAAAACGACAATTTCCCCATTAATTTGAGCGAGGATGAAAGATTTGTGTTTGAGGATATTGAAAGCGACAGATTAGAAAAAAAAAAAAAAAAACGCGATTGCATTGAGACAGAGTCATATGTTTTTAGAGACATTTACTAGGATAATTCTGGGAAATCCCTTATCTTTCTATTGTGTTGCTAGTGTTTTAGTGAGTTTAACAGTACCTGATAGTCGGAGGTGTGTGTACACGGCCGGGTGTTGACGCGCAGTGTCTCAGGGAAGTCGACGGCAGCTGTATGGGCGGCACAAGCTCAGCTGATATCCGGTAAGAAGCGAATTTTTAACCACAATTTTCTCACCGAAACCTGCTGGTTGACATTCGGTTGGGATCCATAGTTAAGTTTCACCTCCGTGAATTTTAAACAAGGAATCACCGTGTGTTTGTGTGGCTACAGGCTAAAGCTTCCCAACTCTGTCTTTCTACTTTGACTTCTCCAATATTAATTGAACAAATTGCAAAAGATTCAGCAACACAGATGTCCAAAATACTGTGTAATTATGCCGTTAAAGCAGACGACTTTCAGCTGTGTGTGTGTGCGCAGTGCTCATATTCCTAACAGCCCGTGACGTCAAGCGTACACGTCATCATTATGCGACGTTTTCAAGAAAAAACTCCCGGGAAATTTAAAATTGTAATTTAGTAAACTAAAAAGGCTGTATTGGCATGTGTTGCAATGTTAATATTTCATCATTGCTAAATAAACTATCAGACTGCGTGGTGGGTAGTAGTGGGTTTCAGTAGGCCTTTAAGTTGATGATTACTTCTATGTGTAGAAATCTTTATTTAGAATTGAATCAATTGTTTATTTTTCAACAGGTTTTTAGTTATTTTTATATATATATATATTTTTTTTCAAATAGTTCAAGAAAGACCATTACCAATGAGAAATATTTTCTACTATTATACAATTTAATAAATCAGAAACTGATACACCATAAAAAAAAAAATAACCTGTAGATTTTACCATTAAAAAAAGCAGTGGTAAGCCTACTTTTTTCCATTGATAGTAACATTCTGTAAAATACCATTTTTAAAATATACTTTTTTACTGTATGCACTAAAAAAAAAAAAATAATCAAATGCATCTGCAGTTGTCTAATGATATCATGAGGTGAATCTTTACATATAATTTATTCATATACTATTCACTAAGTGGCCCTGTGAGGGCAGCCATAAATGCAATGTGCCCCGCAATGAAAGTGAGTTAGACACCATTGTTCTCAAGAAGTACATTAATATGTAATTCTGATGTATGAGGTATATTAGATAACACATATGCAAAGATAAAAATATGTTTTTTAATATCCATTACCTTAAAATAATGTACTATATTAACGGATTTTAGGCTCTTTAATATACAAAATGTATCAAAGTAGCCCTCACATTCTTTAATTGTTAGCATGCGGCCCTCGGTGGAGAAGGTTTGAAAACCCTTGTGCTAAGGTGTAACAGGACTGACTGAAAACCTTTGGGACATGTCCAAGTATACATTTTATTCTACAATGTTGTTGTTGTTTTTTCAAGAAAATAAACTTCAAGTATGAAAGGACTCGGAGTCAGTGTTAATTTTTTCAGCAGTTATTAATTTAGTTTCGTCTTAATCTTTTCACGCAAATGTATTTTAGTTTTAGTCTTATTTTAGTAGTAATGGGAATCCAAAACTGTGAACGATTTCCTTAATGATTCCCCCAGGTAGGGATGACGTCATTACGCAATGTGTGTACCTCACGGCTTTGTAAGGCCATGTTGCTTCTGAACTAAACAAAATCTAGCTTTTTGTTGTCTTTTTTTCCAAATAAAAACCGAAAAGGAACCAAATCATTAGGCAGAATGTCCTTCCCTATATTTTAGTCATCTAAATGTATTTAGTTTTAGTCCTGTTTTCGTCAACTAAATTCCTCAAAATTTTAGTTAACTAAATGTTCACTGAAATTACAGTAAATTGCCTCAACTAAAATATAAAGTATAAAGAAATCTTTGAAGTTGCCTTGAAACCACTTTTATAAAGGTTATTGCAGAGCATGTCAAAAACTATATTCACAACAAGACCTGCAGTCTATGAATATGTGAATATGTAAAGTACACTTCACACTAACCTTACCATGTGTTATTTTATTATTTTTCAAATGTTGAATGATACAGACTAAAATCGTCATATGAAGAAACAAACTACTTGTCACGGCCCGGGCGCATGCCAATGTGCACTCATCTGTGCACTCTGCTCATTGTGCCTCCAAAAGCGCACCTGCGCGCCCCACTCCGGCTGCAGCAGACAGCTGCAATCAATCTGCAATCGGCACACCTGCCGCTGATGAACTCCCTGGGCTTCTTAAGCCCGTGAAGACCTGCATTCCGGGCCAGAACGTTGTCATCTGTTCCTGTACTGTAAGCGATCATTTAGCTCATTGCAAATCTTTCTCTCTCTGTGTGTTCTCCACCGTCGTGTTTGATTGGTCTGGTGTCGTCCTTGTCATCCTTCCTGCAGTCTGCCTTTGTTTCACGTTACGAACTGTGTGTCTCGTTTTCCCCACGTTCCGTGTGCTTCCCTGACTGCCTCTTGGATTTCGACCTCCTGCCTGGAAATGAACCTTCTACGCCTCGCTATAGCCCCCGACTTCCTATTTGTCTCACGGCTCTATGAGCCTGCCCCGCCCCTTTTGGACTTGCTTCTCGCTCAACCTTCAGGGTACCACTCAACAGTTAATTCCAACACATAGTCACACACATATATATATATATATATATATATATATATATATATATATATATATATATATATATATATATATATATATATGTATATATATATATATATATATATATATATATATATACATATATATATATATATATATATATATATATATATATATATATATATATATATATATATATATATATATATATATATATATATATAATAAAACATGGAGCTATACTACGCCCCTGGTTGTCTGTGCCATCTTTTCCTCCTGTTTACACAACACTAGTTGTATTATATATTGGGTATAACTACACTGAGTGTGCACAATTGACATATTGGCCACTTTCCTGTTCAAATACAACAACAACCGTTATAAATCCAGAACGTACATACAGTATATCTCACAAACCTGTCTTTCTTTGTGTGTTACCTTGAAAAATTACAAATTTTATATTTTGGGTTGTCTGGTTGTGTAATTTATTGAACAGTGTGTTGAGGACAATTTTCCCTCCAATTTTTCATATGTGTGAGCAAACAGCAAAACTCCTTGAGCATTCAGTGGCGCACATGTGAGCGACGGCAGACGTGCACACTGTTATGCGCTTATCTTTTTATTCGAATTTGTGCGCGGCCTAGATTTGCCGTGCGCAGAGGACGCGTGAGCAGTGTGCAAGTGCACAGGTGCGTACATTAGAGAGAACGTTGGTTGAGGGTATCAATTATAGTGCACTGTATGGGCATCTTGCTTATTATATTGGTGGACAAGTTCGCCCATGGTATGCTACAAAAGTCGTGGTAAAGTAAATCGTCCCGCTCCCACTCTAACGTTTTTGATGATAACAGTAATTCAGCACTGTATGAGTAATTTGAAAATATTAGCTTTGGCGTACTTACTGTTGAATTGTGTAGATCAGTGTTATTCAACCTTTTCTGAGCCAAGGCACATTCTTTGAAAAAATTCGGAGGCACACCACCAGCAGAAAACATAAAAAAATGAAACTCAGTAGCCGATATTGACAATAAAAAGTTGTTCTCGCAATTCTTGGATATGAATTCAAACCATGACCAAGCATGCATCTCTATACCTCTTGTCTCAAAGTAGGTCAACTGTCACGACCTGTCCCATCACGCCGTGACTTATTTTGAGGTTTTTGGATGTTTTAATGTGTGTAGTGTTTTAACTCTTGCCTTGCGCTCTTATTTTGGTGGCTTTTCCTCTTTTGTTGGTATATTTCTGTAGCAGTTTCATGTCTTCCTTGAACGCTATTCCCCGCACCTGCTTTGTTTTCGCAATCAAGACTATTTAAGTCAGGGGTCTCAGACACGCGACCCGCGGGCAAATTGCGGCCCGCGAGACGTCATTTTGCGGCCCACACCTTAGTATGAAAGTTTAATGTTAGTTCAGCCTGCAGGTTTTATATGCAGTGCGCTTGACAGCGTTGTGTCATTTGGGTCCAAAATAACTCTTTCAACGTTCTGGGTTGCCTACCCATGCGTTAGTGGAAAAGCGGCAAATGAGTGAAAGCAACAGAGACGTTTCCATGGAGATGAGGGTTTTTGTACGTGCCTGGCTGCAGTCACACCACAATACCTGTCCGTCAGTAATAACAGCCCCCGATAACCTGGACCAATTCAAATCGTTTTTGGTTTTTTTTTATTATTGTTTAATTTGCATTGCCTCACACGATAAAAAGTACATATATTTCTATAAGACGCCGGATAACATTCCAGAGCCGTCACTTTTTTGCGCTCGCTATCCCGACTATTATCCGCCGAACTCCGTGTTGCTGTAGGGAGGAAAAGTGGAACGACACACAGTGCGGAAATAACATTATCCTTCGTGCGTCGGCTAAATAGAAATATATTCCACAACCCTAAACATGTCTTTTTCAAAGCCTGCAGTGAAGAGAAGAGTTAGTGATGAGCAAAAACAATTCCAGGAAAAGTCGGAGATGCAATATTTCTTTGTTGAGCACAGGGGCACCCCGACATGTCTTATTTATACAGAGAAAGTTGTGGTGCACAAGGAATACAATTTGAAACATGTTTATACAACAAGATATGCTGAGGGGTATGCAACATTTTTTTTAATTAATCTTTACTTGCGGCCCAGCCTCACTCAGATTCTGCTTCCAGTGGCTCCCAGGTAAATTGAGTTTGAGACCCCTGATTTAAGTTGTGCGGACGCTATCCTTCTTTGTGGGGACATTGTTGATTGTCATGTCCTGTACGGATGTACTTTGCGGACGTCGTCTGCTCCACACGCTGTAAGTCTTTGCTGTCGTCCAACATTCTGTTTTTGTTTACTTTTCAGCCAGTTCAGTTTTAGTTTCGTTTTTCATAGCCATCCCTAAGCTTCAATGCCTTTTCTTATGGGCACTCGCCTTTTGTTTATTTTTAGTTAAAGTGTAAGATACCTTTTTACCTACACGCCCCCTCCCGCGGATTGTGATCATGACAAACCATGTTCCCGATATCTACAGAGCAATTAGCTACCTGCTGCCACCTACGGATATGGAAGAGTACTACACGGTTACTCTGTCGAGCTCTAGATAGCCATGTCGCTCAATAACGGCACATTTGCGGATTATAATTACTGGTTTGCGAAAAATATTTTTAACTCAATTAGGTGAAATTGTATAATCTCCCATGGCACACCAGATTGTTTCTCACAGCACACTAGTGTGCCGCGGCACAGTGGTTGAAAAATACTGGTGTAGATGACCCAATAATTAGCCTGCAGACATGGCTTCAAGTCGGTTGTATTTTAAATAGAGAAAATCGAGCTACAGAGTTTACAATGTGTCTTGTCTACTGCGGCAAAGGTGAGATGCATTCATATGTAATTTTTTCTTTCTTCCAGGTGTAGAAGACCTTGTAGTGAGGCATCTAACAATACTAATTCCCCCCAAAATAGAGTTTTTATCCAATCAGAATTCATCTAGCTTATGTTGTGATGCTGTACGAAATCTGCCCGGGGCCTTCAGAATCAACAATGCAGGCGTCTATGCACTGTAAGTGAACGGGGACATACAGTTGATAGACAGTTGCGATTGCCAATCAGATCACGAGTTGTTGTCAGTAAGTCTTTTTTGCTGGCCTCATGCTGAATGTGACATTTACGCGTCCTGTGATTGGATACTCACTTTGGAGTCCCAAGTGAGTATCCAATCACAGGTTGCGAAATCAGGAAGTGGCACCGGAACCATACAAGCCATAGAAAGCCACAGAAAACTCACCTGTACAATAACCACGAAGATAAAGTGTTTGTCTTACACCTAGTGTCCCGCTGTGGACAGACAAAGCCAAGCAATGCAGGTTTAGGGAGTCACTTTTTGGCAGGTAATCACATTTTGGTACAACACCGGCGGTCAAATGGTTTGCCCGCCACTTTTATATAATTCAAACGACGGTACCACTGGCTTATACGGCATCGGATGGGTTCTACAAATTGTGAGTTCAAATATATATGTTTCATTTGTTTTATACAATTATTTAAATTTTGACAGTACCACGAAAGATATGTTTTAATTTCTGAAGTGGCTTTATTAAATGTTAAATGTGCCAAAAAATAAACCGTTTGTACACTGGTGAGGGGATTCAATACTTAGTAAAGCGCAAATATGAATCTGTATAGTACTGTTTCTCCAGCCCTGTCCATGTAGTGACATAACTTACGGTATTTTGAGAGTATGTTGACATCACTGAAGGCCCACGTAAGAAACGCACGACCCGCCACTGATACTCAAATACAAATTGTGATCCCAAAAATCAGGAGCACCCTCGAGGGGACAAAGACCGAATCAGAATCTGGGTTGAAAAGGAGAAAGAAGTGTGAACCCTGCGCTCAAAAATGAGAGAAATAGAAGGTAAGTTGATAGTATTCTATTTTGTGTCCTCTTCTACTGATGATTTTCTTGAGAAACTTGAGGAAATGCTGAATAAGCAGGAGGAAACGGGCTATGTTCTCTATGAAAGACATAATGGAAGAGCAGAAAACCCCAGAAATGGCAATTATTTTATATATTGTTTTTGCTCATAATTTGAACCATATCAGTTTGGAAGTAATCATGGACCGGTGGACGAAAACACGCATTTAAGTGATCAAAATAATAATTATATATGCCTTGATCCACACTGTCTTTGTGGGCAAATGGGCTCCAGTTCTGCAAATGATGTCACACCAGGAGGGGGTGGCATATCAAGTCTGGCCATTCCAAGTACAATAGTTTATCTACCAATTATTAGAAAACTAATTTATATTATGGGAAATGATTGACATAATAATTTTCAGGAGCAAATAATACATAAAAAACCATGTTAGAGAAATTTTGGTCATGAACGCTATGGGTCATTTATCGTTTAAAAATTGTAACAAATATACAATCAGATTAATTTGCAGGACACTTTGCTTAAAATGGTTTATTGTTTAAGTTTGTTTCAAACATGTTACCATGTGGTTTATCACATATTTTATACATTTTAATTTCTCCTTACAATATGACCAAAAATAAGCAGGAAGAAGCAAATCTTATTTAATCCACCCTACCCTTTTCCAATCCATAGAAATTACTAACACATATTTTCCTGTTCTGATTTTGTAACACAATCTAAATCAATATACTCTAAAAACAACATTTTGTAAATCAGTACAACTTTTGCTATTTTCATTATGTTTGGGAATGAGCATGTTAGAAATGATAGATTGCTGAAACCCGTGAAAGGTCCTGAAATGTCTGCAATAACTATTTTCATTGTTTCCATATCTATTCTGTAACAGGTCTTGGATTCACATTCCTTAAAATTTTTAGATTATTTCCTCTTCTGTCATGTTCTTGAGGAACATCGCGTTGGGATTCATGTCTATGATGTCATTCAAGTCCTCAACTAACCCGGCATCTGGAGTCCTTTCCTCCAGATTTGTTCCAATATTTACAAAGTCATTATTAAAGTGTTCAACTACTTAGTTCAGTAAGTCATTTTTTTGTATTCGGTCTAAGAAGTATAGAAGGTAATCTTTCTTTTAATCATACAATGTAGTCTGCTTCGTGTTGCTGTCATGTTGTTTATGTTTCTGTCTTAATTAACTGTAATATTCTTTCCTAAATGTTCGTACTATGCTTGGTAGCTTGTTCTTTTACTTTTTGTAGTTGTTATGTTGCCTTTATACATCTGTGTCTTATAAATGTTCTATATAATGTATTGTTGTTACAACATATTTTTCAGTGCCTTTGTCATACATGGTTTATCCTCTTTTGCTTCTTACTAAGTTGTTTCCAAAGACAATGTTTGTCATAAAACATGAGTAAAGTATTCAAACAATTACCAAAAGCATCATCTACATAATTTTCACTATACACATTGTCACATCCTCCTATAACTCTTACGAGCATCCATATTTTTTTATTTTATTTTACTTAATTTTATTTATTCTACTTTTTATTCATAGCTGTATGTAGAAGTAGCTTGTTGTATCATTCCGCTACTTTAATGTCTTTCATGTCCTTTGTGTTCTTTAATGTTTGATGTTTTCCTCTTACACACATGTAAGAAGGATGTGTACTATGGCTATGAGCTGTTTTTTTCCCTTGGCCTCAGTCTGGACCCCCTCTCCAGGGGCCCAGGCTTAGACCGATTTTTTAAATTTTATTTTATTTTAATCTTTTATTTGCCCCCCCCCTGTTTACCTGTATCTCACGTTTTTGTAAGGGGCGCCGGAAGTTGGCAGACCCGTCAGCGATCCTGTTCTGTCTCCTTGTAATGTTTGTCTGATCTTGAATGGGATTGTGCTAAAAAATTTAATTTCTCCTCGGTGATTAATAAAGTATGTCTGATTCTGATTCTGATTCTGATTTTCAAATGGAGAAGAAAAAAAGTCCTCCTTTCTGTCCAATACCACATGAAAGTGGTTGGATTAGGCATCTCATTTGTCCAACTTGCATAATCATTTTTAAACACTTTGTTATGAGAGTAGCTTATGTGTGTGTGGCCCTTTAATGTGTTGACAGCAGGTGAGTGACGTCAGTGAGTGTGTGGGCGAGAGAGGAGGGAGCGGTCGCTGAGAGCGGGGGAGAAATACATTGGCATCAAACTCCGTAGCTTGCTAGCTTGTGCATTCTAGCTTTCTGAGACTCTTATTTTGTTAGCACAGGCAGGATGAAGCAGGTATTTTATGGTGAAGACAGGACTGTGCAGTCGGTCTTTAGAGTTTTGCCAGCAGGTACGGCCCAAGAGTCTGTTGGAATAAAAAGTGTTTCTCTCCATCCTGTCAGTGATTTTTTTCTTAATAATGAGCTCGCAGCAGCCAGCCGAGAATGTCCAACAACTGACGAAAGTGAAGTCTTGGTGAAGATTGATGATTGCTCATTTTTATGTCCATTTTTTTAACGCCTGGCTTGTGATCGACTGACACACCCTCCGCGATCGACCGGTAGCTTGCGATCGACGTAATGGGCACCCCTGTTCTAGAACAATTAAAAAATACTTCATGAATATATTTATTGAATAATACTTCAACAAAATATGAATGTAAGTTCATAAACTGTGAAAAAAAATGCAACAATCCAATATTCAGTGTTGACAGCTAGATTTTTGTGGACATGTTTAATAAATATTGATGTTAAATATTTATTTTTTTGTGAAGAAATGTTTAGAATTAAGTTCATGAATCCAGATGGATCTCTATTACAATCCCCAAGGAGGGGATTGTAATAGAGATATTTACTTCTATGTGTAGAAATTTTTAGTTTTTAGTTGTTTTTATATATATTTTTTCCAAATAGTTCAAGAAAGACCACTACAAATGAGCAATTTGTTATACAATTGAATAAATCAGAAACTGATGACATAGTGCTGTATTTTACTTCTTCATCTCTTTTTTTCAACCAAAAATGCTTTGCTCTGATTAGGGGGTACTTGAATTAAAAAAAAAATTCACAGGGGATACATCACAGAAAAAAGGTTGAGAACCACTGATCTGGCGTTTAAATGGACCCCTTTTTTAGACCAGTTGATCTGCTGTCTCTCTTTTCTGCTCTGCCCACCTTTCCTGTGTGGAGAGATTATCAGGTGACCATGGATCTGCCACCACAGATGATCCGCTAGCTGTTCCAAGTCGGGACCCAGGATGGACCAGTGCTCTTTGCATCAGTTGGTGACGTCTCTGCGCTGCTGACTTGTCTACATTTAAGATGATCCCCTGCTGGTCTCCCAATGGATTGGACTTTCACATGAAGTCAGGACCCAGGGTGGACCACTCCTTATGCATCAGTCGTTGACGTCTCTGCGCCTAGATGTGTCTACATGAAAGAGGATCCCTTTCCGGCCCCACTATGGACTGGACTCTCACATTAACTATCCACTCAGCATCCATTGCACCGGTCACATCTGCGGTCCCTTCCAAGGTTTCTCGTTGTTCCCATTGGGTTGAGTTTTTTCTTGCTCCTGTGTCATTGTGGCTTGCGCAGCCCTTTGAGACATTTGAGATTAAAGGCTATATAAGTAAACTTTGATGGATGGATTGATTGATTGATATACATTGCATCAATGGAGTCATCAACCCTTAATAGGGTTGAAGAGGTCAATGTTGAAGTCACCACATAAGAACATTTATTTTTGACTAATTTCAGTGAAGGATGCCTAAATGAAGTCCTTAAACATTTCAATACTTGACTTAGATGTTCTTATATACAACTGATCAAATGTTGGGGGTTTTATGACGTATTCCAATGGTTATACATTCTAAGACATTATTACTAACAAATGACATGTTTTTCCCACTTTATTGTGCAAGTCCATTCATCACATAAACCTCAACTCCATCTCCATTCTTGTTGGTTCTGTTAATGTAATCTAGTTCACATATTTCCAGTTCAAAATCTATTCCTTTTTTAGCATTGATCCATGTCTCTGAGATTGCAATCGCTTTGAAGGGTTCTTTGAATTGTTCCAAAAAATGCATCATATTTTCATTTGCATACACATTTCTGCAGTTCAGATGAATAATTAGCAGATTGTTATCCGATTTGATGTTGGACTTGTTTTTCTATACAATATAAACGATTGTTCTTAATTTGGGGGAAAAAAATTGTATTTGGATCAATGTCATTTTCCACTTCCAGACTTTTATGATTTATGCAGCGAAAGGTTTTTAACTCCATATTTGATTGAGTGCTGCCTATGTTGTGTCGATCTTGGTTGTAGTCATTGATGTTTATCTAGCTCTTCTATTTTTCTGATCACTATTACATTAGTATCCTTTGCTCTTACATCTAATTTGATAAATATTTAGCAATTTGTGGTCCATGTTTGTTAAATTTTGCCTAGCTTTTAGAGGTTGCGTGACATGCTTTCCTGGCAATCTCAGAAGTAGTTTTCGTTAAATGTTTGTTGATACACACATCTTATCCTTTTAACTTCCTTCCTTGTTTTAACAAATGTTTGTTGATACACACATCTTATCCTTTTAACTTCCTTCCTTGTTTTAACAATGCAGTTTTGTATTTACTATTGACAAACCTGTGTAACTGTGGGTGGGTGGCTGATTGGTTGGTTGGAAAGCCTTGCTGTTATCCATATCTAGTTAAACTTTTTTGGTCTGTAAGAACACAGCCATTTGCTGCTCCGACACAGCTGCATTCAAGCGGTAAGTGGAGTACACGATGGACAAGTCGCCACCTCATCGCAGGGCCAACACAGATAGACAGACAACATTCACACTCACATTCACACACTTGGGCCAATTTAGTGTTGCCAATCAACCTATCCTGTCTCCCTGTAATGTTTGTCTGATCTTGAATGGGATTGTGCTGAAAATTTTAATTTTCCTGACGGAATAAATAAAGTACTATCTAATCTAATCCCCAGGTGCATGTCTTTGGAGGTGACAAGAAGCCGGCGTACCCGAAAGGAACCCCACACAGTCACAGGGAGAACATGCAAACTCCACACAGAAAGATCCCAAGTCCAGGATAAAACCCAGGACCCATTGGAATGGATTAAAATTAATTTATTTGCTGCTCGACCTCTCCAAAACAGCACAATTTTAACATGTAAACATGCCTTTAAAAATAAAACAAAGTTCTAGTTAATAAAACTTACAATAGAATGTACTACAAACAACTAGATGAGTTTTATGAAGCAATGTAATAAAAACAGAGCATTTTCTTTGGGGACTGGAATTCTAGCTGCTTCTTAGTCAAACACACCATCAGAAGCTTTTCCATATTTTCATGGGGAAAAAAGCCATGGTTTGGGTCTTGTTTTAACACCATTCTGCTTCAGTCTGATGCAGACAAGCAGTGATACGCTCTAATTGTGCCGCCAAGTCGACCACACATTCCGTTGTGTTTTTTTTTTTTTTTATGATTCCTTTTGTTAATTCAATGACTGTCATCCATTTCTTCACAGCACTGTCCTTCACACTCACTCTCCTCCTTACCACGGTTGGAAAATAATAAGACTAGCAAGCAAGACCAGATGTTTTAAGTCAGATCATCCGGAGGTTCACTGTGACCTTTGCTACCCCAAATAAAGGCGGGGATGCTTGTAACTCGAAAGTTTTGCTTGTAACTTCCATCAAAATAACTGGTCTCAATTAACCTAAGTTGGGGTGCTCTTAAGTTGAGGTACCACTGTTGTATACTTCAAATGACTATGTTAGAATGTTTTGTAGTAGTTGAGTATGTACACTTTGACATACACACGTATGCACTCAGTTACTCATCAAAACTGACGGTCCTTTTGCCATGTTGAAATGAGCAGTGTGGGGCATGAAGACACATGCCACTCATGGACCGAGGACTAACACTTCCTGGTATAACTGCTTCAACCTTACTCTGACTCACACAGTTTTGCAGAGTCACACTTGGAAAGGCTCCCATTGCATACAGGAATTTCCTGATCCCACGTTGGCTACTACAAAGAGAACTGAAAGGCTTCATAATGGACTGATCACGCCCTCGCAGCTGGGCAGCGATTGGGAAGTTCCAGGTTAATACCTAAACAGGGAACAGAGAGAGGAGTCAGCAGGGCAGGACCTGTTTGATCGATAAGGATTTTGGAGAAAGACGTCCTTAGAGGTTATTCAAAATCTTCAGTTAGGTGGCAGAGAGAGTACTAAAGACATGTTTCATGAGCAAAAAATGTTAAGATGACTTCCGGTGGCCTGGCTGGTCACACCTTGATTTTAGTTTTCCTATTGCAGATAAGTTCAGCCTGTACAATCTTGCAGGCTTGACGTCAGCAGAGGGGTGGCGGAGAGTACTATATTACTCACTCTGTTTGAATGGCATTCATGTACAGCACGTCCCAGAGACTGCCTCTTATTTCCCAAACAGGAAGTTGTAAAGACTGTTGCCAAATCTCATGCACCCCACCAGAGTCAGGGGGTTCACTACAAGCAAAGCATGCGTCTCTGCAGATATTCTCTGCACAAAGGGAAGTTCATCAATGTCTTTCTCTTTGAACTTAGACAGTTTTCTTGTACTTTTCACATTGTCAAAATCAAAGTGCTTTAAACATATAGTATAAAACCAATCAGTTTATTATTATTATTCTTTAAAAACCTGTGATTAATCACAGGTTTTTACTTAAATTGACTTTAAAAAGGCCTCAGTGTTTGGAAACAAATGTAATTGAATTGTTAGAATGTCATCCAGGAACATATTTAAAATATTTTAGGCTATTTATGTAGTTGTTTAAAACATGTTAACAATTTTATCTAATGTCCATGCAGTTAGTTTAAAATAATCTAAGTATATACATAATTATTACAATTCTTTTTTGTAATTTATCACGAGTTACTTCTCTATTTTGACACCCCTATTTATCATTATTAATGTGGCATGCATGATGTGTTTTACTTCAAATTTAAAAAATAAATATAAATTCAACAAAAGCAGCATGTGAGGTTGAAATAAATGGTGTGATTAATCTGAGTATGTACATGATTAATGCAATATTTTTTGTGATTAATCACAAATTAACGCAATATTGTTGACAGCCCTATTTATCATTAACTTAATGTGTGTGGCATGCAAGATGTGTGTTTCACTTCAAATATGAAACAACTATAAATTAAGCTGAAGGAGCATGTTGGGTCAAGTTAAATTGTGTGATAATTCAGAATATGAATATGATTAAGGCATTTTTTTTGTGATTAATCGCAAGTTAATGTATTATTTTTGACAGCCTTATTTATCATTAAAGATGTGTTAACGTACTCATGATTGTCACACACACACTCAGTGTGGCAAAACTCTCTGCATTTGACCCATCACCCTTCACCACCCCCTGGGAGTTGAGGGGAGCAGTGAGCAGCAGTGGTGGCTGCCCCCGGGGATCATTTTTGGTGATTTAAGCCCCAATTCCAACAATTGATGCTGAGTGTCAAGTGGCATGCATGTGTGTTTTACTTCAATTAATAAACAAATATATAAATTAATCTTAAGGAGCATGTTGGGTTTAAATAAATTGTGTGATTAATCCGACACGATTCAAACAATATTATTTTTCTAATAATCCGCGCGTTAACACAATATTTTATACAGTCCTATTTATCATTAAATGTGTGTGGCATGTATACTGTGTTGTTTACTTCATACATAAAAAAACAAGAATGCAATGACAAAGTTATTTTCCAGCAGAACCTGACTGTGCTTCTTTGTAAACAAACAGAAGCGCTTGAGCAAGTTGTACAGTAAAGAAAACTAGTCAATCTGTAATGAAACATATGTAGCTCAACAGAGTCACCTTGTGGTTATTAGAGAAAACGCCACCCATGTTGAACATCCATCCATCCATTTTCTACCGCTTGTCCCTCAGTTACGTCAATATTCTAAGATGAACGCTCTTTCATTGATTTTGAGGCAATTTAAAGATGAGTTATCCTTTTTTCAAAACTATTTTCAACTAAAAAGCTACTTTTTAGTGCGTGTTTAACTTATACAGCAAAAGAAAGTCACTGTTCTGCAGCATATTTCTTTATTTGAAAAGGCAAACAAACACAAATAAAAAAATACACATTTGTAAACTCAGCATAGAAAAAGGGAGAACTTGTGATGCTGAGATTGAATGGAATCCATTAATCAAGCAGAACCACAACAAAAGATTCATCACACTAAAAACCTGATTTAAGATATACTGTACATAGATATATCTAGTAAGAGTGCATCCTTCAATAGGACAATTATACATTCTTAACAAAAAAAGTATACAGCTGTCCAACTCATTAGCAGCAGAACGAATCTTGTCGAACAAATGCAGCATGCTAAAAGACAACTTCAATAATTCCAAACAATATGTCCATCTCAGGGCGATGCCATTTTACCACTACAGTGTATTGTTTTCATCCCGACATGTGCTGGTGTTGGACTTTGTTCATAATCCCTGGTTCCATGTTTAAAAGGCGAAACAATTTGACGTGTTTGTATTGCTAGTGAATAGTCTCTCAGCTACTTTGACGTGTTTGCATCCAGCATCATTCAGCTGGATGGATGCCTTGGAGCTTCCATGTGACAGCCAAGACTTACATCCATAAAACTTTTAGTAAGTCACAAAATATGACATTTAGACATGGCCGGGGAAAATAGAAATCTACCCATTACCTATTTTGTCCTCCAATGGAAATATTTGCACTGTTGAGATACAGGGGAGAGAATATGCAGAGGGAATTAAGAACCAGGAGGAAGCCTGTTTTGCATCTAGTATGTTTTCCTTTGATAATATTTCTTGATAGGATGATTTCACTCAATCATTAGTGGCTCCAATACCATCACAAACGTACACTGACACACACGTGTTGTGTGAGGCCAACATGTAGCCTGCTGTGGGCCACTAATGACGACTGATAAGTCAGTGGCAGCCTCAGTATTAATCTCTTATCTAATGAGAGCAGGGGCGCTTCCCTCACACTTGTTACTGTTGGGGCACAAAAATGATATAGTGGAGCCTCTTTCCATCTGGCAATCTGACAGCAATTTTGTTATGGGAAGTAAAGAAAACTGGAGGTAAACTAGGAGATACATCCTACTATATTGTATGTGTCATTAGAAGGCCCTTAGGCAGCGTCGCTTGATCACATGACAGACTATGGTGTGGTACAGGTAGGGAGACTTCTGGTGGCTTTGATTACATTAGAGACAGAGGTTTGTGGCTTCAGAACAGAACATTGACATGGTGTTCTATTAGATTAATACAACAGGCCGGCCATCTTTGAATGCTGTCAATTCTCCCGTTGAACTGATCATTGTGCCATCGCTGCGGCAATATATGCTGATGACGTACAAATCTACCTGGTCCTCTCACCCAGTAACACATGGATTCCACCGTTACTACTTGGGATTTGCCGATCGTCCTCCAATCAATATCAGATGATTTTCATGAAAAAATATGTGATTGCCATTGCCAATGAATGCATTTTATTGCTGATCACAAACACCAATCCCTTTTGGTGACACTATATATTTTTAGTCCCCCGGCTGACAAGCAGCTCGCAAGTAATTGTGTGTCTCCAACACAGTGTGGCGGTACTCCTCTAGGCTAACAATAATTATCACCTTTACTACAAAAAATAAACAGCTTTTTTTATCTTAAGTTAATCACTGGAGGATAAGGCCGGACATATTGATATTGTTAAACTGTCAATAGCACTCACCATGAATAAATTAAAAAATGTAAAGTTAATACGTTGGTATTGGACGATCTCACTCATGGATGATCGGAACATCCCTAGTTATCACAGGAGCCATATGTTGGAAAACTCAGAAATTGTAGTTTAATTTCACGTTGTTACTGAACTTCGATGTATGGTCGTTGCCGTCTTTTTTGGCGTTTTAATAACTCCGCTACCTTTGTGTTTTGTTTTAGGAAAAATGTCTGTTACATACTGAATACAACAAACATTCACTTATGGGGATCACAAACATAAAAAATGAGGCTGTAATGTAGCCGAAGTCCATAATTTTTGTGACTCCTAAAATGTTTGGCCTTGACTGTATGTTGAAGCTGCTTATTTTTACAGCGGCACATGTTTAAATTGTGGGATTCGAAGCTTTCTTTTCTCTGCAAAATGTGTCATCAGTGGCTGTGATTACTGCTGCCATGTTGGTTATAAGAAGTTTAATTGTGTGTCATTTATTGGCAAGAACAAAACCAGCCATGGAGATAAGCTAAACAGTTTCTGTTCAGTCTTGTAAAGATCATTACTTTTATTTTATGTAATAATAGAAAGTTATGTATGATCTGCTGCGGACTTAGTTGTCTTGTCAGCTTACTTTTTAGCGGTACACACATTAGTGCGTTCTTGGTTTACAACGATAACAAACAGCTAAACAGTTTCTGCTCATCCATGTAAAAATCATTACTTTTAATTTATGCAGTAATAGAAAAAGTTATGTATGATCTGCTGCAGACTTTGTCTTGTAAGCTTACTTTTCAGCGGTACACACATTAGTGCGTTCTTGGTTAACAATTATAACAAACAGGCTCTTGCAACCTCTTACTTAATGTTAAGCGCTGCATCCAATAATCACACATTAATGCCTGAGAAGCTTTCAATCTCACTTATAAACTGAGTGGGCAGTAAAAATAGTGTTTATGGTCCCATAGTTGTAGCGTTTTTTGGCTTTTGCTTCTCTATGCACTCTTATCTAAAGCCCTTTGTGGGACGCTTCATATTGTGTTTAAGTTGACATACGTATCTGGGACGTGACAACTTGAAAAGGGTTAGGGTTCGGAAAAGGGGGCGAAAAGAATTGGCTGCCGGCTCTTTCCATGAATCCGGGGTAAATTTTGAGAAGTTCCAGCAATCCACTCACTGGAAGTCTGAGAAACTTGTTTGACCAGGTCAGCCTGCTTTGCACCAACAGTGGGGATGGCAGTGGAAGTCCCAGAAATTAGTGGTAAATGGCTCGATAACAGACGTAAGCACTCAGTGCCAGCGCTGTGCACAGGCACACGTTGGCAAGTAACGGTGACCAATTCTCAGGAGCTGGAGAGGTTTCCACTCTTTGCTCGACTGCCTCCGCCATGTCATGATACTCTTGCTGCAGCTGAGCATCGCTTTCGGATTTGGAGGTGGGATCTTGGACTTTCATGTGAGCATCAAACTGACCTGCACCAGCAAGAGGAATGGTTCTTTTCCGCAACTCTGAGTCTGGAGATGACCTGTACGAGAGCAAAGAAATACATACATGGAAGGCTGTGTAAAGGTAGAAAAGACAACATCACAGCATTGTGATAAAATCTGAAGAGTGACAGTAGCAACAAAGTCAGAAAAACCTAAAAAAAAAATCAAAAAAAGTTTTCTTATGAGTCATGTTACAACTCGTGACCGTAACCACATCCTGTTTACAGAAGTGATTGCGTTTGACTGTGAGGTGTTTCAGACTTTTCCAAGAACCTGATGTACAAAATATTAACAAGTTCATTTATGTTTATTTACCCCAGGCTGTGGATTTCACTCAGTTGGATAATCTGATCCTTCTCAGGAAGAAATGATTCAATTTTGCCATTTTGAGAGTCTCTTGGAGGGAGGAGGGGAGGCGGAGGGGTGAAGTCAGGGGGATCATCCTCCTCGTTTGCGAACTCCCTCCATGATTCCTAATAAGAGAGACAATACATTAATTGCATATCATGAGTACATCCTGAATTCAGCAATTTAAAAAACACTGGCATTTAAAATTTTAAGGAGACCTATGATAACTTTTATCTACATCATTGATTGATTGATTGAAACTTTTATTAGGAGATTGCACAGTTCAGTACATTTTCCGTACAATTGACCACTAAATGGTATCACCCGAATACGTTTTTCAACTTGTTTAAGTCGGGGTCCACGTAAATCAATTCATGGTAATAGGTAATTGTACCATTAGTCGTACGTCAGCTTCATCTCGACGTATCCGGAAAAATCACATCATAAAAGTACATTGTTTTATTTTCCTATATTCAAAAACAGTGTTACTGTTCAAACTGTGCATAATGTTATTGTGGAAAAAAATATTTAATATACTTATTAAATAAGACCTCTGAGTTGTTTTAATTATTACTTAGGCCTAAAACGCTACTTTACTTTAATGTTGGTAATTATGGAGGTACTTTGACAGCCAAGTGTTTTCTGAAGTGGTACTTGGTGAAAAAAAGTTTGACGTATTGGATATGCTTTGGTGTGATTTTTGCTTCACAATCACCTTAATAACCTGTCTGTTGAGTCTGTCTGCAAAATGGTCTATACTGGAAGTGTTCCCAGATTGTAAATGAAACCATGCCCCACCCTCTCCAAAAGTATCAACCATGTATCTTTTGAAAATGTATACTGCTTAAATATATGTCTTGAAGTTGTCACATTTTTTTTCCAGACACTGTCAACATTGTAAACATTATATAGATTCACCTGGTCACAACATTAAGTGCACCAGCACACACACTAATCAAGTCAGACCTGCATAAAAAACAGCTGCTTTTATGTCACTATTCATGTCACTGCATGTTGCACATCAGTGCTATTATGCATGTGCCAAGATCAGATGAAAATAATACCTTATCTTACCTTTTATTTGCTTTCTCATAGCCTAAAGCAGAAGAGGAGGTTCTAGAGCAGGGGTCTCAAACCTGCGGCCCGAGACGTTACTATGCGGCCCGAGCTTTGATATGACAATTTAACGTCGGTGCTGGCCCGCGAGTTTAATATGAACTGCGCTTGACAGCGTCATACTTGCCAACGTCCCCAATTTTCCCGGGAGACCCCTGAATTTCAGGGCACCAATTCTCTCGAAGCCCCTGTCAGTTTTTACCAGATCAGCAATATTCAAGGAGTGCCATAATGGCACTGCCTTTAGTGCCCCCTACATCCTGAATTGACAGCATGCAAGCCCAGTTATATGTTGCATCTGGCCATGTCAGACGCATGTGTGTTATTGCAAGATATATTTGATCAACAGCTACACAGTCGTAAAAAAACTTTTGACACAGTTACAAATATGTGCCAGACTGTGAACCCACATCAAACAAGAATGAAAAACACATTTCGGGAAAACATCCGCATCGTAACACAACATAAACACACTAGAACAATTACCCAGAATCCTATGCAGACCTAACTCTTCCGGGCTAGAATATACACACCCCCACCATCCCTACTTGCGTAGGTTGAGGTGTTGTATATTGTAGCCCTGCAAAGTGTTCTGGGTATTTGTTCTCTTGTGTTTAAGTTGTGTTAGGGTGCGGAAATTCTCCCAAAGGGTTTGTCATTCTTGTTTGGTGTGGGTTCACAGTGTGGCGCATATTTTTGACAGTGTTAAAAGTTTTTTACGGCCACCCTTAGTGTGACGTGTATAGCTGTTGAACAAGTACATCTTGCAGCCACTGACGTTGTTCTGGACGAGTCTCACACAACGTGATACAGAGCCGGCACATTGGTGGTGTGATATAAAAGCGTGCGTGATGACATGTAGTGGACACCTCCTTTGGAAGTGCGCGGACCCTTTGAGGTACTTGAAGGTATGCCAAGGGGCAAGTGAGATTTATTAAAAACATTCTAAAAAAAAAACAGCAGCAATTCATAAATCCTTTATACATATGTTCATTGAATAATACTTCAATGAAGTATGAATGTAAGTTCATAAACTGTGGAAAAATAATACAACAATCTAACATTCAGTGTTGACAGCTAGACTTCTTGTGGACATGTTCCAGAACTATTGATGTTAAAGATTTATTTTTTTGTGAAGAAATGTTTAGAATTAAGTTGATGAATCCAGGTGGATCTCTATTACAATCCCCAAAGAGGGCACTTTAAGTTGATGATTACTTCTATGTGTAGAAATCTTTATTTATAATTGAATCACTTTTTTATTTTTCAACACGTTTTTTAGTTATTTTTATATCTTTTTTTCCAAATGGTTCAAGAAAGACCACTAAAAATTAGCAATATTTTGCACTGTTATACAATTTTATAAATCAGAAACTGATGACATAGTGCTGTATTTTACTTCTTTATCTCTTTTTTTCAACCAAAAATGCTTTGCTCTGATTAGGGAGTACTTTAATTAAAAAAATGTTCACAGGGGGTACAACACTGAAAAAAGGTTGAGAACCACTGTTGTAGAGGACGTTAAAGGCAGTGCAGTCACAGCAGCCATTAATAATGTCGGCCGGGTGAAAATTGGGAAAAATTCGGGAGAATGGTTGCACCGGTAGATTGTCCGGAGATGCACTGAAAATGAGGAGTCTCCCGGAAAAATCGTGAGGAATTGCAAGTATGTTTGTAGGGGAGGAAAGCCATTCATAGATGGTGAATTCATTAAAAAGTGCATGTTAGTTTTTTTAAGAAATCTTTTCTTGCGGCCCAGCCTCACCCAGTTTCTGCATCCAGTGTCCCCCTGGTAAATTGAGTTTGAGACCCCTGTTCTAGAGCTTTGATTAATTTCTAAAGAAGTATGTCCACCTCAAGTTGACCTCACAACGTAGCTAAACTTAAAACCCGGAAACAGACCCATTCAAAACTGTGTGCAAACTCATACCGAAATGCATCAACCTTAGCACAAGTATCCAACATTGTACCAAAATGTATAATTCAGAAAATTCATCCAAAGGTCCCCTTTAAAGTGGCACAATGGCTAGAAAATACTTGCCAGCAAAGAAATGTCCCCTTTGATGTATTTGGCACCTTCGATGACAGCAAGGTAGGAGAAGCGAAGTTGATCTGCAGTCTGGATTAAGCCCATACGATGGCGTCGCATCTCCAGTAGAACATCGCGAATACGGACCGAGGACGGGTCCTTGCGAATGGACATCTAAATTACAAGTAAATAACATTGTGTTGAATATAATAGTGACATTAGTGGTTGGATTTGTTTTGACTATACAGGCTGGTATGAAACAAAAAAACGAGACAGCATGCACAGTTATTAGGTAAGCGAATATATTGTTACTATTGTTCAATCTACAAACAACGCCAAGCAAACCAAACTTTAAGGTGCTTTGTGTGTCAGGTGAAAGAGAAGGGTGTGATCTAATGTGACTACACCCCTTACTAAGGTGCAAATATAGTTCATAAGCAGCTGCATTACTTCAGGTAGATATAATTGAAATGTTACACATCATTCCTGAAGATAGCACTGTGGAGCCCGCGGTTAGCAGGTCTGCCAGGTGGTTCTGCCGATACCAATTGGAAAAGCAAAACTTACTTTTATTAAACGGTAAATATAATTTTGAACAGACAAGAGTATTGTATTTTGTCAAGAGTAAAGATTAAACCTTAAAAAGGTGATTAGCCTCATTGTTATGCTAACACTGTAAACACAAAGTGGTATTGTTTTCATGTATAATGTCAACTAAAATGCTAAAGTCTCAGTACAAACCAATAAAAGGCATGTGTCCACGAGGCAGAAAGTTCCAGAACGTCCAATGCCAGCGCTGCAGTGCACCACTACTGGCCCCTGGTCCAAATTCATACAACCCGACTCTTGCACTTTAAACAAGAAATTAAGGAAGGACGCAGGAGACTCTGGCACCCCAAAATCGGGCCAGGAGGTATAGTGGAAATGTAAAATTTCTCGTGTCTCCATTGTCTGCAGGGGGAGAGATACATTCACAAAGAGTTACCAAAACCCTCCAATTTTCAATAACATCTGCTCCAGCAGAACTTACAGACATATTTTCCAGCTCGAGATGACGGACTGTGTAATCAGATTTGATGTCTTCAGATACAAAGGTAAGTTTGAAGTTGGTATCTTCAAAGAAAGCGTCTCCCTCTTCTCTCTGAGGCCAATATTGTGCGCATTTAACCTACAACAAATAATTGTTCAATTACATTTGGGAAGAAATTAACTAAAAGGAATATTGAGTGACAAAACCGCTGCTTACTGATCCTTTCTCGATGACTCTGTTCAGCATCACCACACCGCGACTCCGCTGCTCCCACACCATCTCCCAGAAATGCCCACACGTATTTGGTAAGGGTCCCTAAAACAGAGCAACAAGTGATTAGACTAAAAAAATGACATTATGCTGTAGTACAAAATACTGTACACAATGCTCTCAAAATTGTCCAATATGCTCAATGATTCATCGTAATAGATGCCAACATATAGTGTTCTGCAAAAACACATTTAGAGAACTACATATAAGCATAAAAAATTTAAAACGCAAGCTGCTAACGAGGTACAATGCCCAGCATCGTCCAAGATCACTTAGAGCAGGGGTCGGGAACCTTTTTGGCTAAGAGAGCCATGAAAGCCAAATTTTTTAAAGTGTATTACCGTGAGAGCCGTATCATATGTTTTAACACTGAATACAACTAAATGCATGCATTTTTTAAGTAAGACCTACATTTTTAGAGTATAAGTCTTATATTTTATATCATTTTTATTCTGAAGCTAACCAATAAAAAATCAAATACTTCTTTGGCAACACTAAATTGACCCGAGTGTGTGAATGTGAGTGTGAATGTCGTCTGTCTATCTGTGTTGGCCCCGAGATGAGGTGGCGACTTGTCCAGGGTGTACACCGCCTTCTGCCCAAATGCAGCTAAGATAGGCTCCAGCAACCCCCGCGACCCCAAAAGGGACAAGCGGTAGAGAATAGATGGATGGACTTCTTACCATTGATGTGACTTATTGAATAGGTGCGGTTGAAAACGGATGGATGGATTAAAATGCATAACAATGTTTTATATGTTAAACGTTATTTTTAACACCAATTACTGGCGGAATTATTCATTACTAATCGTGTTAAGTAATGTCAGCTCAGATGTATTTGAGAGCCAGATGCAGTCATCAAACGAGCCACATCTAGCTCTAGAGCCATAGGTTCCCTACCCCTGACTTAGAGCCTTGGACCCCCTTCAAAACATTGTAGCTCCTTTTTAAATTTAGTGACAACAATAATTGATAGGGACTAAAAATCTAGGCAACTGAATAGTTTTTCAAACATAATTACAATCAAACCTGTCTTTTGCAACCACTCAAGGGCCACTATATGCTGTTTGCAGTATATGCAGTTTGAATATAATGTAGGTAAGCACTAAACCATTTATAATGCAGCAGGTTCATCCTGAAAATAGTAAACTATTAAATACTAACAACTGACCCCTAAATTCTACTAAACTTGCTTGTGTTACAGCGGATAGTGTGTTTCCACTCTAGTCATTAGCCTACTTCCATGAGCTCCGATGTCTACTACAACCCATCCTCACCAACAAAGCAGCAAATATGCAAGGCTTTTATCAGATTTTTGTACAGATGGGGTAGAGCGAGAAAATCCACTACTTTGCATGGTTTGTGTTAATTTTGCTTCACTGGTATGTTTTAGTCTTAGTGTTTATCTTTTTTAATGGCTAAGCTTTTATTGTTTTAAACATTGATTTGTAGGGTAGCAATTTAAGATTGATTTAAATGAAAAGTATGTAATAAATAAAATCTATTATTATTATTCATTATGGCGTCCCACTCTGTTCAGTGGTCCTTGAATGCACAAAGAAAAAACACCTCTGTTTTCCTCTCGTGTTCCTCTTGAATATAAAACGATCACTCTGTTTAAGAGAGCACAGCATGTATGTTGAATGTTGAATAGCTTAGTTGCTCAGTGTTTAATCACAGGTTAATTCGATATTTCTGACAGTCCAACTTATTATTAAAGTAATGTGTGCTGCATGCATGACCGGTTGTTAACTTATTGTTTATTTATATTTGAAGTATTTGTGTTAATTTATGTTTAAATTGGGCTATGTTGTTTCTTAATCGGGGACAACGTTAATGTCTCTTGTTTTCATGTTAGCATCTCAGTTAGTGAGCTGGCGCCAGTTAAAATTTGTGACTTTATCCAAGTTATAAGTCACAGTTTTCTGATCATTTAGATTTAAAACTGTCGGAAGTTTTACCGCGGGCGAACTTGAGTTTCAAAAAAAAGTTGTACTATTTTGCTGAAAGCTGCTGTTCCCGTGTCATTGAAACAACAAACAAACATAACACATACCAATTGTCTCGTACGAATGCGTGCTATTTCACTAGTCCGTGGCATCACTCCTGCTGTTTGGGGGAGCCGGAGCTGCTCCGCATGCAGCTGGTCAGTGTTGGAAGAACACAGAGGAAACTCGCATATGCGAACGCAAATGCACTTGATGGAATTTAGGGGTAAAACTCAATCAACATTAAGCAAGAGTGCAGTAAATTTTGACAGTAGTGGCTGCTAAAATAAGTAAAATATTGCGGAATGCAAAATAAGTGGCCGATATAGACAGTTTAAAACACTACTTTCCTCTGCAGAGGAAATGTTTGTGGCCGCCATAAAAAGGTGGACACTAAGACACGTGACTGTGGAAATATATAGTGGTCTGGTAATAAATTCATCATAAATATGCAGAAACATTACGTAGATATGATAAAAAAATGTTTTACCTGAGTTAGGATATATTCCCTATGCGCCTCTTCTACTGATATTACGCTGGCGTTAATGTAGTCATTGGCACTCAGCTGCAGACAAATTCTGCTGTGGTCAACTGGGGAAAAAAAGTTATGAAAATATACATACAAAATATTAATGTCCAAATATATATGTACAGGTGTTAATAAAGTGTATTCAGAGCACAGATTTAGAACTTTACACAATGACACAATGTTCGGCCTCCCATGTAAAACTTAATTTATTTCAAATCAGCGCAGGATTCTGCGGTTAAACTATTTTGTACTGTGGGTGCAATACAAAACTGTCAAGACGACACTGTACCTGCCTTGTTTTTTTACGTTTGTAGGAAATTCATATTTACATTGATGACAGAGCCTCAGGAGGAAGAGGTGGGTTTAGTAACTGGTTTAAATAAACTTGAGATGTGAGGGAACCTTAACTTGTTAAACGGTCACTCTAGCGTTTCTGTCACTTTAACCATATCATCAGTAAAACTTACATGGGCTAACATCTCGGTAGCGGTTCCGACTCTTGTTTTCTGGTAGTTTGGCAACCTTGCAGGGGAGTTCGCATGACTGCTGACGAATCTCCTGGAAGAGAATTTAAATTTGACATTAAACTGTTATGACCTAATGGAGGGATGTGAGCACCTAAGAGGAAAAAAAGAGGAAAATTGAGAAATACAAGAGGAACATTTCTGACAACACTTAGTGCTACCATGCAAACCCTGAAAGAAAATTTTGAAAATCAAGACTACATTTCCTGAAATTGGGTCCATTTCTACACTATAAAAACCTTCAATTGTCATCTACCAACGTCTTTTGGTTGTCTTTTTGACACTTGCAGTTGTGGTCAAACGTTTACATACACTTGTAAATAACATAATGTTATGGCTGTTTTGAGTTTCCAATAATTTTTACAACTCTTATTTTTTTGTGATAGAGTGATTGGAGCACATATTTGTTTGTCACAAAAAACTTTCATGAAGTTTGGTTATTTTATGAATTTATTATGGGTCTACTGAACATGTGAGCAAATCTGCTGGGTCAAAAGTATAAATACAGCAATGTTAATATTATACAGTATGTCCTTTTGCAAGTTTCACTGCAAGAAGGTGCTTTTGGTAGCCATTTAACAAGCTTCTGGTTGTATTTTTGACCACTACTCTTGACAAAATTGGTGCAGTTCAGTTAAATTTGTTGGTTTTCTGACATGAACTTGTTTTTTCAGCTTAGTCCACTTTGGGAAGGCCATTCTAAAACCTTAATTGTAACCTGATTCAGCCATTCCTTTACCACATTTGACGCGAGTTTTGGGTCATTGTTTGTTGGAACACCAAACTGCGCCCAAGACCCAACATTCAGGAGGATGATTTTAGGTTGTCCTGAAGAATTTGGAGGTAATCCTACTTTTTAATCGTCCCATTTACTCTCTGTAAAGCACCAGTTCCATTGGCAGCAAAACAGGCCAAAAGCATAATACTACCACCACCATGCTTGATGGCAGGCTTAGTGTTCCTGGGATTAAAGGTCTCACCTTTTCTCCACCAAACATATAGCTGGGTATTGTGGCCAAACAGCTAAATTATTGTTTCATCTGACCACAGTACTTAGGTCTTATCTTTGTCCGTGTGATTGTAATCATCCAAATATCGTTAGCAGCAACATAGACAGCAGTCAACACTGTGGCTCGGAGAGCAAACAGAGGCAACAAAAAGTAAGCTCACTGGATGGTTCGCTAACTAGCAAGCTTGTTTTGGTGCCACTGATTGTCTACCCGTCCTGCGACTGAGTGGCGTTTAGACAAGAGGAACAGCATATACTTGCGGCTTAGGACAGCGTTCAACAAAAGTAGTTTTGATCGTATTTCCATTTATATCTCGTTAAAAAAACGCGCAAGTGATATTTTGACAAAAAAAATAATGTTTTAAATGCCTGCCTGTTGATGCAACATGAAAGGTGCATGCTAGCCAACAGCGGTGTCTCAAAATATGTTCAAATTAGGGCTGCCAAAGTTAACGCGATAAACTGCTGGGGAGATTTGCCACTTGCAGAGGGGTTCGTCGAGCTTCACATCCGTTTTTACAATACAGTAAATCTATGCAACATAAAATGTAGATTGTTGCTGTAACTGCTTTAGTAAGCTGGAATAAATACTCAGTAGTAAAAATATGATACACAGGAATTCTAGACTCACTTTTTAATCAGAGACTTTCTTCAAAACATGTCAAGACATCTCTTCTCATGCCAATCTAACACTTCCGGCTTCACAATAATAAGTTACGCGTCACATCCGGTCTTACTACATAAAGTGAAAAAACGTCTTACATTACGATCATGCTTCATCAAAAATGTTTTTAATGTAATCTTTGATTCTTCAACCCAAATAAATGTTTTCTGGTAGATATAAATGAAGCGTATACTCTTTTATATTCTGTTCTGAATGATAGTCTTCAATTACAGAATGTTTAGCAGGCTGAATATAACATTTTATTAATAGACAAGGTCAAAACATTGTCATGCAGGGATATGTATACAATTATTTTGTATTTTGTACAGAATATCCGAAGCATTTATTCAGGTAGAATTATCACAGATTACATTACCGGACTTATTTGACAATCAACCCATAATCGGAACAATCCACATTTTGTTTTATTATTGTGTGAAACTGGTATTTAAACATGGACGTTTAGCTGCTCTCCTCTGAGTGCAAGTGCTCCTCCAGCAGGAATAGAAATGCTGTAATCTTACAAAATCTTGCAAGACACCTACCTACACATTACAGGTATTTTGTTTCCTGTCATTAAAAACATGTTAATGTCCTTTTTGTTTTGAGCTGTTTAAAAAGTGTAATGTTTAAAAGCATTTATTTAAAGCAAACTAATTGTCTAGTCAAGGTACTAAAAACTTGAAAATAATTTGTCTGGAGAACACTTGTGACTAAAACATTATATTTATCTGCGATTAATTTTGAGGTAACTAGACAAACTGCAGGTTTCACGGTGGAAGAGGGGTTAGTGCGTCTGCCTCACAATACAAAGGTCCTGTAGTCCTGGGTTCAATCCCAGCCTCGGGATCTTTCTGTGTGCAGTTTGCATGTCCTCCCCGTGAATGCGTGGGTTCCCTCTGGGTACTCCGGCTTCCTCCCACATCCAAAGAAATGCACCTGCGGATAGGTTGATTGGCAACACTAAATTGGCCCTAGTGTGTGAATGTGAGTGTGAATGTTGTTTATATGTGTTGGCCCTGTGATGAGGGGGCGACTTGTCCAGGGTGTACACCGCCTTCCGCCCGCTTGTAACTGAGATAGGCGCCAGTGCCCCCCGCGACCCCAAAAGGGAATAAGCGGTAGAAAATGGATGGATGATAAACAAACTGCGATTACTTGCGATTAGATATTTCAATCCTTTGACAGCCCTAGTTAAAATAAATTGAATTATCTAACATGACTATACAATCTTGTCGTGGGGGTTGGAGTATACAGTTTATATCATACTATGATCATGAATATTATAAGTGTTAAATGGCGCTCTGGAAGGCAACAAAGAGAAGCAATGGGTTTGAAGCATGCAAGTGAAAGTGACATAAAAAAAGTGCAGAACAGGAACGAACACTTTGAGCGAATGCGTATAAGCAAAGGTTTTAAATTAAAAAAAGGCACTTAGTTGATAACCACAATCATTTGCGCTACACGGGACGGCTAGAAAAACCTTTACCCACCTGATAAATGGCGCTCCAGATCCCGTTATCATCGATTTCCTGAAACTCGGCTTCCATTGCTGACAGTCCAGCTGTCGCGCCTTCTTGTCCCACTGTCAACAAACTCACCTCGTTTCACCCGCGATGTTTCCCCACGCGTAAAAGTGTCTGAAAACGCGGACAAGATCCTCACCGCTGTTGACAAATGGTCAGAAGAGCAGCATTGATGACTTCGTTTAGAAATCGGCCTGCTGTTAGCGGAAACAAGCCGCAGGCTCCTCCTACGCGGGGTTGCTAGCTGCCGTCCTTGGTGGCAAAGAATACACAAGTCTTCACACATACAACGTGGCTGAAAGTCCTCCGGAATAAAACGAGGAGTTTTAAAAACTTACACGCCGATACAGATAACTTTAAGCGAGGGGAACAGTCACTTCGCCATTTCTCTGGCGGCTGTGTGGACCGACCAGCGTGCGCGCGCACTGGAGGCAACTTACCCACTGCGTGCTGACGTCACTCGTGTAGCGTGCGCGTGCACGTACACGTACGTCGTGGTGTGTTTACGTTCAGCCAGTCAGTGGAGCCATTAAGAACTGCAGCTCTTTAAAAAAATGTTCTTGGTGTAAATTGAGATTTGGACACATTTTCTAAAGTTTGAAAATGCGAGGATTTTGTGATCTGTCAACATGCACTGAGGAGAGTTCAAAGGCTTTATCCAAGCTGTCTGAGACAAGGAGCTTTGATGCAAAGGCTTGCTAGCAAAGAAACTTTTTAGCTTGACGCTTTGATTCAGCTTTGACACAGCGACAGGTATTATGTTCACTTTGTTAAAAGCTCCCTTGTGTGTGTGGCTTCGTGTGATGTCCTCTTCTGGCCAGCGGCTGACTTTCTATGGCTGTATTTCTGTGGCTGTTGTCTAGCGTCGGCGTTAGCCTTCTTCTGTCCTTTGGCTGCTAGCTGATGTGTAGCTATAGTTATTGCCTCCCTGTGGTGGAAAAAGTATTGAAATCGTTTAACGGTAAGTTGCATTTTCCATGACACATCAAAAAAAAAATCTATTTTCAAATATGTTCCTTTGATAGAAATAATGTAGCCAGTAAACAAATTTACACGAACGTTGATCATACTACCTACAAACATTCAACTGTATTTTTTTTTTTTTTTTGCAAGGCGGTATTATAATATAAATTGAACCACCTATCCATATAATTACAATATTTAAATCGCATTTTCATATATATTCTCAAGTAAGAATACCATTTCATGTCATTTAGATTCTTGGAGTGGTTTGAGAGCACTGGAAGACTCTCAATGCAGCATGGCTCCCAAGGACATCATGACCAACTCCCACGCCAAGTCCATCCTCAATGCCATGAACTCTCTCCGCAAGAGCAACACACTGTGCGATATAACTTTAAGGGTGGAAAATGGTCAGTTTCCAGCTCACAGGATTGTCTTAGCTGCCTGCAGTGACTATTTCTGTGCCATGTTCACCAGTGAGGTAACCATCAAACTGATCATCATAAAGCCTGTTATACAGTTTACAATTCCAATGAAAGAGACCTATAAAGGACAGAAATAAGGCAATTTAGCTTTATATTATTGTTTGTTAGCTTTCAGAAAAGGGGAAATCATTTGTGGACATTCAGGGACTCACAGCATCAACTATGGAGATCCTGCTGGATTTTGTGTACACAGAGACAGTGCTGGTTACTGTGGAGAATGTTCAAGAACTCCTACCAGCAGCGTGCTTGCTTCAACTTAAAGGTTACTGTTAAAATTATACTGGCTAAATCAGCGGTTAAAGATGTGTGCGTCTCCAGTAACACATGTTTTTTTTCAGGGGTGAAAAGAGCGTGTTGTGAATTTTTGGAGAGTCAACTCGACCCGTCAAACTGCCTGGGCATACGTGACTTTGCTGACACCCACAATTGTCTCGACTTGATGCAAGCTGCCGAGCTCTTTTCCCAAAAGCATTTCTCTGAGGTGGTTCAGCACGAGGAGTTCATGCTTCTGAGCCAGACAGAAGTAGAAAAGCTCATAAAATGTGATGAAATCCAGGTGAGAAAAAAGGGGGATTATGTTTTTTGTGTCATAACCACAGTTGCTGGAAACGTCAAATATAAGCCGTTATAAGATGTTTGCTCTTAAAGGCCTACTGAAACCCACTACTACCCACCATGCAGTCTGATAGTTTATACATCAATGATGAAATATTAACATTGCAACACATGCCAATACGGCCCTTTTAGTTTACTAAAATGCAATTTTAAATTTCCCGGGACTTTTTTCTTGAAAACGTCGCGTAATGATGACGTGTACGCGTGACATCACGGGCTGTTATGAATATGAGCGCTGCGTACACACACAGCTAAAAGTCGTCTGCTTTAACGGCATAATTACTGAATCTTTTGCAAGATTCAGCAATTTATTGACTTCTTCAATAAATATTGGAGAAGTCAAAGTAGAAAGACGGAGTTGGGAAGCTTTAGCAACACAAACACACATTCCTTGTTTAAAATTCACGGAGGTGAAAATTTAGTATGGATCAGACATGGATCCCAACTACATGTCAACCAGCAGGTTTCGGTGAGAAAATTGGGGTTAAAAAGTCGCCTCTTACCGGATATCACCTGAGCTTGCGCCTCCCGTACAGCTGCCGTCGACTTCCCTGAGACACTGCGCGTCAACACCCGGCCGTGGATGTACACATCCGACTATCAGGTACAGTTAAACTCACTAAAACGCTAGCAACACAATAGAAGGATAAGGGATTTCCCAGAATTATCCTAGTAAATGTGTCTAAAAACATATGAATCCGTCTCAATGCAACGCGATTGCAATCGCGTTTTTTTTTTTTTTCTAGTCCGTCGCTATCAATATCCTCAAACACGAATCTTTCACCCTCGCTCAAATTAATGGGGAAATTGTCGTTTTCTCAGTCTGAATGGCTGTTTTTATTGGAGGCTCGCATTAAAATCAATGTGAATATATGAGAACTCAACATGTGACATCATCGTCTGCGACTTCCGGTAGAGGCAGGGCTTTACTCCACTTGCGAACTTTATCGTGGATGTTCTCTACTAAATCCTTTCAGCCTAAATATGGCAATATCGCAAAATGATCAGGTATGACACATAGAATGGACCTGCTATCCCCGTTTAAATAAGAAAATCGAATTTCAGTAGGCCTTTAAAGCTTAATATGAATGGCTACTTATGTTGAGACTTTTGTTTTAATTGTCAGAGCCAAACTGTCACAGTTCTCCTGTTGTAAGACAAAACCCTGAGTACGGAGAAAGAAAAGCAAGTATAAACCGGCCGTGGTCTCAGCCTGTTCGCCCACAGTTCCCACTGTTGCATATTATTACCGATTGCAGTCACATTGAAATTGCAGTGAAGAAAAGCAAGTTTTAAGTGCTCAGGAAATTCCTGTCCTCAACCACATGCCTCCTTTGCAAAAACTAAGTTATGATCACACAATGATTTATAAAATAGCTCACTTAAGACATTTCAGCTCGTCATGTATCTTGTGGGGAAAAAAAATAGCAAAACATTGAGTTTATTTTTGTTGTATTGCCCCAAAGAAAATTTGTCTCTGGAAATAAGAACAATTGCCTAAAAATGATCGTTGTCCTCAAGCATGGACATAATTTATTTTGGCGGCAACAGAGTTTATCATAATTTTCAATCAACTTTCAATTGTTTTAATGTCAGCTTTAACTCCAGTCAAAGTGAGTAATGGTTTTACATTGACATTTTTATAGTTTAATATTTTATTAATATTTTATTATTACTATTGACTTGTATTTGTCAAGACAAACATTCAGAGACATAATTTCTTCTGTTGTGTGTTTTGTTTCTAGGTGGATTCAGAGGAGCCTGTATTTGAAGCTGTGCTAAACTGGGTCAAACACAACCGAAAAGAGAGAGAGCCACATTTGCCAGACATGCTGGTGTTCGTCCGAATGCCCCTGCTGACCCCGCGCTACATTACGGATGTCATTGATGCCGAGGTGAGACCCGCCACAGGTTCTTTTCGTTAACAAATATGTGCCGATGCATTTGGCATAGTCAAGCACGCTCTGGCACGTATTAGCCCCTTGTACGCAGCAGCCTGCCGTGTCGAGACCTTGTTGATGAAGCAAAGAAATTCCATCTGAGACCAGAGCTGAGGAGCGAGATGCAAGGCCCGCGCACACAAGCTAGATTAGGTTAGCAGTCTTGGTGTTAGTTTTCGTTGCATCCTGTTTGTCATCCACACTGCTGTTTACACCAACAATGGTTTCTGCTATTTGTTCAGGTGCTAAAGAAATCCTTCTGGTCATTGGTGGATTTGGCAGCCAACAATCACCAATTGACGTAGTTGAGAAATATGACCCGAAAACGCGAGAGTGGAGCTTTCTTCCAGTAAGTTTATAATTGAAACAACTATCCTGGCAAGTATCTACACAGTCAAACCTTAGTGTTCGTACACCTCACTTTTCGTATAATTCAACCAAAAATAAAGCCTGTTTTTTGTACACAGTCTCGGTTATAGGATAGGATAGGATTGGATACTTTATACGTCCCACAAAGAGAAAAATATGTTGCAGTGCAGATGCAAAAAGTCCACAAAGATAATATTAAAAAACACATTAGAACAAGAAGGAAACCTCAAAGGACATATAGGATATTAAAGGAGTACAGCGCTGATGCAACCACCTGCCACTTTAGAGAGGCCATTTGTTCATACAGTTCTTTTTATTTTAAATATTTTAATTTTTTCTTAAAAAAATTTGTTTCTCTACTTGGGATGTGCCCCCGGCTGATGTAACATTTGGTTGGGAAGCGCATAATAAATGAAAATAACATAACATAACAAAGTAAAACACAACGAAAAAAATAAAATTTAGCAATAAATAATAGATATTGCGCACATACGATTGCGATTATGATTGTGTAGACTGCACGTCGGATTTGTGTAGACTGCACGCTGGAAGTGGTCTCTCTAATGAGCCTTTGAAAGCGGTAATCAATAAAATTATACAAATTACTAAAATACCCAAGTAAAAGTAAGAAGTATTTTGCAATAAACCTACCTGTACTCCGACAAGTACAATTTATCCAAAAAGTTACTGAAGTAAACAAACCGTGTACATGTAGGAGGGTGTTAAAATACAATAGACTTTATTTGTCCCACAATGGGAAAATTATGTGGTTGCAGTGCAGTGGGATAGGTTCCAGCACCCTGCAAGCCCGAGATGGACAGGCGGTAGAAATGGATGGCTAGACAGTGCAGAATCAAAAAGTCCACAAGAAATAAGGTAAAACACATGCAAACAAGAGGGAAACATTGAAAGATCACTGAGCGGATGTAGCCAGCTGCCACTTTCCAGCTGCAAAAGTGAAACGACAAAAAAAGAGCAATAAATGATACATATTGGGCACATACGATTACACTGTACAAAGGCACGCAACGCAGTCTCAGACAGAGGCAGCTCTCTTGGTTGCTTTGTTCGTTTGTGTTTAATATGTATATTTGATAGCAGTTTTAGTTTTTTTGTTGTTTAACTTTGTATGTAGAAATAGCGCTACTAAAGTGGCAGCTGGTTGCATCAGCTCTGCTCTTTTTAAGCCGTTTTATGTCCTGTGTGTTCTTTTTAGCTTCCCCTCTTGTTTTCATGTGTTTTACCTGGGTTTGGTTCACCTTTTGCATCTACACTGCAACCACATGATTTCCCCATTGGAGGATGAACAAAGTCTATATCCTATTCTATACTAACAAAACAACCAAGAGAGCCAACTACGTCCCAGGCTGCCCACTAGCTCTCAGCCCGATCCACGCTTATGAGCGAGAATCCATCCTGGGTAACCGAAGTGTCCAATGCATGCTCATTAGGCCAGGGCTCCTTTAAACTCGTCCAACCTGACGCTCAACTCTAGCTCCGCAGGCCGGTCTATTCCTCCGCATCGCCTATGGTTTTATTTATACGGACTACGGTGTGGCTGAGAGCCAGCAGCTGGTTTCTGGTGCAAAACTCCCCTGAGGTGTATCTGAGAGTTTACAAAAAAGCACCAAAAAGCACGGCACCGCAGTCAACCAGAAGGCAAAAAACATGTGAAAACAAGGAAAATATAAATCATTTTCTTTTTTTCATTCATGCTCATCAGCTGCAATTTTTTACAATATCGCTAATGAGCACATTGTTTTTGCAGAACATTGCAAGGAAAAGGCGTTACGTTGCCACAGTGTCTCTCCATGATCGGGTTTATGTGATTGGAGGTTATGATGGACGGTCAAGGCTCAGCTCTGTGGAGTGTCTGGACTACACGGCAGACGAGGATGGTGTGTGGTACACTGTTGCTACCATGAATGTGCGGCGTGGCCTCGCTGGCGCCACAACTCTTGGAGGTGAGCTTTTGTGTAACCCATCGTACACAGAAATTAGTAAAAACTTATTTAATTGTATTTTTCCTCCATCAGACATGATCTATGTTGCTGGTGGCTTTGATGGCAGCAGACGCCACACAAGCATGGAACGATATGACCCTAATATTGACCAGTGGAGCATGCTGGGAGATATGCAGACAGCTAGAGAAGGTGCTGGTCTGGTAGTGGCCAGTGGACTGATATACTGTCTGGGTAGGACACACTTTGTTGTCTCTCTTGAGTCACGTTCATTGAATTATGAAAACTCTTTAATATTTCCTCAAAGGTGGATATGACGGACTCAATATACTGAATTCAGTAGAGCGGTATGACCCCCACACAGGCCACTGGACAAGTGTTACCCCGATGGCCACAAAGCGCTCGGGTGGGTTCCCAGGATGCGAATTACAGGTGCGGAATGTGTGAACAACTATAATGTTGTGTTGTTTCAGGGGCCGGTGTGGCTTTACTCAATGACCACATATATGTGGTTGGAGGCTTTGATGGTGTTTCGCACCTCGACTCTGTTGAGGTCTATAACATCAGAACAGACTATTGGACCACTGTGACCAGTATGACCACTCCTCGATGCTATGTAGGAGCAACTGTCCTCAGAGGACGCCTCTATGCCATTGCTGGGTAAGGTTTTCCCAGTGTTTTAACAATCAAAGTTTACTTATGTAGCCCTTAATCACAAGTGCCTCGAAGGGGTGCACAAAACGCAATGTCTACATTTGCACTGTAGGCCGAAGTGGCCCAAATCTAATTCATTTTTAAATCATATTTTTTTCTGGCTGACTGTTTACATTGAGAGTAAAATGTGATTCCTATTAGTGGAAAAAACATGACACCAATGTCATGTTTTTCCTTTTCCGGTAGTTTGCAGCATTACTTATGTAGAATGTAACATACTGTACATACATACACATGAGGTAAATATGTCTGTGTAAATGCTGTTTATCCAACAATGTCATGTTTAGCACTTGCTAGAGGTAAATAGAAAAGGTGATCCCAAGAAATGACAGTTGAAGGCTGTTAAAATATTATACCTCACCTATTGTTTAAATAGTTGTCATGTGGATTAAGCTGTATGTTGATTTATTAAAAAATGTTTAGTTTTTAATTCATGTTCCCCGCAGTTCAGTGTTAAACCAAAATATTAGGAAGTTCACAATCTAATATGTGAAGTGAAGTGAATTGTGTGTGTGTGTGTGTGAGTGTATATATATATATATATATATATATATATATAGCGCTTTGCTCTAGTGGCTTAAAGCGCTCTACATAGTGAAACCCATTATCTACAAACCCGTTTCCATATGAGTTGGGAAATTGTGTTAGATGTAAATCTAAACGGAATACAACTATTTGCAAATCCTTTTCAACCCATATTCAATTGAATGCACTACAATAACAAGATATTTGATGTTCAAACTCATAAACCTTATTTTTTATGCAAATAATAATTAACTTAGAATTCCATGGCTGTAACACATGCCAAAGAAGTTGGGAAAGGGCATGTTCAACTCTGTGTTACATCACCTTTTCTTTTAACAACACTCAATAAACGTTTGGGAACTGAGGCGACACATTTTTGAAGCTTTTCAGGTTGAATTCTTTCTCATTCTTGCTTGATGTACTGTTTAAGTTGTTCAACAGTCCGGGGTCTCTGTTGTCATAGTTTAGGCTTCAACATTTTCAATAGCAGACAGGTCTGGACTACAGGCAGTCCAGTCTGTTACCCACACGCTTTACTATGAAGCCACGCTGTTGTAACACGTGGTGTGGCATTGTCTTCCTGAAATAAGCAGGGGCGTCCATGATAACGTTGCTTGAATGGCAGTATATGTTGTTCCAAAACCTGTATGTACCTTTTCAGCATTAAAGGTGCCTTCACAGATGTGTAAGTTACCCATGCCTTGGCCACTAATGCACCCCCATACCATCACAGATGCTGGCTTTTGAACTTTGCGTCTACAACAATACGGATGGTTCTTTTCCTCTTTGTTCCCGAGGACACAAATGTCCACAGTTTCCAAAAACAATTTGAAATGTGGACTCGTCAGACCACAGATCACTTTTCCACTTTGCATCAGTCCATCTTAGATGATCTCGGGCCCAAAGAAGCCGGCGGCGTTTCTGGATGTTGTTGATAAATGGCTTTCGCTTTGCATAGTAGAGCTTTAATGAGCACTTACAGAAATAGCAACAAACTGTATTTAGTGACAGTAGTTTTCTGAAGTGTTCCTGAGCCCATCTGGTGATATCCTTTAGAGATTGATGTCGTTTTTTGATACAGTGCAATCTGAGGGATCGAAGGTCACGGTCATTCAATGTTGGTTTCCGGCCATGCCACTGGAGTGATTTCTCCAGATTCTCTCAACATTTTGATGATATTATGGATTCTCCAGATTCTCTGAACATTTTGATGATATTATGGACCGTAGATGTTGAAATCCCTAAATTTTTTTGCAATTGCACTTTGAGAAACGTTGTTCTTAAACTGTTTGACTATTTGCTCACGCAGTTGTGGACAAAGGGGTGTACCTCGCCCCATCCTTTCTTGTGAAAGACTGAGCATTTTTTGGGAAGCTGTTTTTATACCCAATCATGGCACCCACCTGTTCCCAATTAGCCTGCACACCTGTGGGATGTTCCAAATAAGTGTTTGATGAGCATTCCTCAACTTTATCAGTATTTATTGCCACCTTTCCCAACTTCTTTGTCACGTGTTGCTGGCATCAAATTCTAAAGTTGATGATTATTTGCAAAAATTAAATGTTTATCAGTTTGAACATCAAATATGTTGTCTTTGTAGCATATTGAACTGAATATGGGTTGAAAATGATTTGCAAATAATTGTATTCCGTTTATATTTACATCTAACACAATTTCCCAACTCATATGGTTTGTAAGTTACATTTAAACCAGTGTGGGTGGTACTGGGAGAAGGTGGGTAAAGTATTTTGCCCAAGGACACAGTGGCAAAATACGTTTGGGATAAAATTTTATATATATCAAATTTTATATAAAGCGGCTTGTCATCCAATAATTTAGATTTGACATGTGCTTCTTTATGCAAAAAACAGTGTGTTAGAGTTCCAGATCAATTTTTATTATCATTGGGTTCCCTCCGGGTACTCCGGCTTCCTCCCACCTCCAAAGACATGCACCTGGGGATAGGTTGATTGGCAACACTAAATTGGCCCTAGTGTGTGAATGTGAGTGTGAATGTTGTCTGTCTATCTGTGTTGGCCCTGCGATGAGGTGGCGACTTGTCCAGGGTGTACCCTGCCTTCCGCCCGATTGTAGCTGAGATAGGCACCAGCGCCCCCCGTGACCCCGAAAGGGAATAAGCGGTAGAAAATGGATGGATGGATATTTCATCTGCTAGCTCTTACTATATTTGATCACACTGTGCCTCTTTTCTGGTTGTTTTAGATACGACGGGAACTCTCTACTCAGCAGCATTGAATGTTACGACCCGGTTATTGACTCCTGGGAGGTGGTTACCTCCATGGTGACGCAGCGGTGCGATGCAGGAGTCTGTGTTCTACGAGAAAAGTGATCTCTACCTGAGAACTCAAAGAACCACAAGTGGCGTTAAGGATAGGCAGCAAGAATGTGATTCAATGCTACGAAAATGAAGCTGGACCTTTTGCCATGAATGCTGCTACAGAGATAGAGCTTGGCTGTGGTCAATCACCAACTGGAGCCCATCGTCATTTGCATGACTCTTTCGTGGCCGTATCCACAGCTGTAATACTGTTTTTTTCAATTTGTCCTCCAAGTGCAATATATTTGTACACATCATCGGAAAACATGAACAATGGAGAGCTGCTATGCGCCTTTAAACTCTGGCTACATCGTGGGGTGAACATTCATAGTGCCTCTTGTTAATGCGCCATTTGCTTACTTAGAAATGCAAAGACTTGGCAAATGCTATTGATTAAAATTGCTTTTTGAAACCTCTTAATAAAATGTTTTCATTCATGTTAGAGATGAATATTGTTTTCAAATAACTGAATTGTACCAGTTAGATTATTTTCTTGAAAATGACAAACATCCGAAGTGCATGTCATTTGTTTCCTGCTCAATCATTTCCGTTTAAATATGTAACTTCACTATTGCTTAAAAAGTTAATAAACACACCCAATTGACACTTGATATCATCTTAGCTTTATGTTTAATGTAATGCAGCACCAGTCCAGAAACTCATTTGTCATGTTGACTTCCAACTCCTACTACCCATAGTATTGTTTTTGACTATTGATTACACTGTATATGATCATTATTGCCTGGTGAAAAATGTAATTGGGGCCTTAAACTCCTCAATAATTATCACTCAACATTTAAAGAAAAAAAATTCTATGGATTTAAAATAAACAAATAGGGAATAATTGAAGGAAGAAGTTTATTAAAAAAAATATAGCATTTACATGTACCATTACTTTAAAAAAAATAAAACTAATTTCAAATAATTAAATCAAATTATTATTAGATCAAATAATTTCACCCAAATGCAGCTGAGATAGGCTCCAGATGGATGGATAGATAGATGAAAATAACTTGCAATTGGTATCGGTAACTTTAAAAATACCAAATTCTGAGTTTGGACTCGAGATGCTTTGCTATATTTTACTGTAGTCACCTTTACTTGCATTTTTTGTTTATGGTCGAGTGTGTTTATCTTTAGTAAGTGAAAGACATTTTTTACTTAGTCTTGAGGTCTGACCTATGAATGATGTTTTGTGTGTTTTCATAATCATTTTCATGGTGAAGAAAAAAAACATTTACTGCATTCAGTGCATCCAGAAAGTACTCACAGCGCCTCACTTTTTCCACATGTTGTTTTGTTACAGCCTTATTCCAAAATGGAATGAGTTTATTGTGTCCTCAAAATTCTACAAACAATAACCCATAATGACAATACGAAGTTCCATCCATCCATTTCCTTCCGCTTATTCCCTTTGGGGTTAAGGGCGGCCCTGGTGCCTATCTCAGCTACAATCGGGCGGAAGGCGGGCTACACCCTGGACAAGTCGCCACCTCATCGCAGATTTTTTTCGAAACAAAATATGCAAATGTATTAAAAAGAAAATACAAAAAAATCACATGTACAGAGACATGCTGGATGAAAACCAATGCTTCACATCCAACCTGATGGAGGTTGAGATGTGTGTCAAAGAGGAATTGGCAAAGACGAATGGGCGAAACTGCCCAAAGATAGGTGTGTCCAGCTGGAGGCATAATATTCATAAATTTGAGGCTGTAGTTGCTGCCAAATGTGCATCAACAAAGTATTGAGCAAAGGCTGTGAATACATGCGTGCAAGTATTATTTTGGTATGTTTTTTTTTTAAATTTTTCATAAATTAGCAAAAATTGTAAAAATGTTCAATAAAAAAAATCATAGTCTTTATGGGGTATTGTCTGTAGAATTTTAAGAACAAAATGAATGTATTCCATTTTGGAATGAGGGTGTAATATAAAAAAATATGGGGGAAATGATTCGCAAATCCTCAATAACTACAAGAACAAGACAGCCAGATTAGAAAACTTTTTTTGGGTTATTCTGGAATTACATTCTCTCATGAAACTAACTTGTATCAGAATTAGGGACAAAAACAACTTTAATACCACGTCCTGTTTTAAACAAGGACAGTTGTTGATATGTGCATGTGTAACTTTAAACAACACTGATAAATGCTGACTGAAGTAAAATACGGAATATGTGTATAGGGCTCCATACACTTAATTTCATATTGCTCACTTTCAGATAAATGTATTTAAACTTGAATGGTTAAGAATCCTACGATAAAACTACCAGCAAGTGAAATTAGCTGGCAAGGATTTTCATCCACGTACAGTAGTACCTCATTTTGTGTTTTTTTGACAAAGCTCTTAACTCAAAACATTTGTACGTCAGACACATCCTGAAATTGATTTAATTGGGGCTTGACCCCCTATAAACATCAGAGTTTTATTTTTTAATTTATTTTTTATTAACTTTTACAGACAAAATATATTTTCTGAAAATTGAAAAGAATAGAATGAACTACAAACAGCTGTAGTAGTTTCATGAAGTAATACAATAATAATGTACAGCCTTTACATTGGAAAATGGACTTCTACAGTATCTCCTTCCATCTGCGTCACTGTCATAGACAGCATCAGCAGCTTTTCCATATTTCATCAATAAATGTCCAACGTTTGGATACTGTATTATTTTAACATCCTTGGCTGATGTTTGACTCACTTTGCTTCAGTATGGTGCAGACCAGCAGTGATACATTCAAATTGCTTCACGGTGGCAGAGGGGTTAGTGCGTCTGCCTCACAATACGAAGTTCCTGCAGTCCTGGGTTCAAATCCAGGCTCGGGATCTTTCTGTGTGGAGTTTGCATGTTCTCCCCGTGAATGCGTGGGTTCCCTCCGGGTACTCCGGCTTCCTCCCACTTCCAAAGACATGCACCTGGGGATAGGTTGATTGGCAACACTAAATTGGCCCTAGTGTGTGAATGTGAGTGTGAATGTTGTCTGTCTATCTGTGTTGGCCCTGCGATGAGGTGGCGACTTGTCCAGGGTGTACCCTGCCTTCCGCCCGATTGTAGCTGAGATAGGCGCCAGCGCCCCCCGCGACCCCGAAAGGGAATAAGCGGTAGAAAATGGATGGATGGATGCTTTGCCAAGTTAGCGACACACTCGGTCATGTTTTTGGTGATTTTTTTTTTTTTTTTTAATTCAATAAGTATGAGTCACTTCTTCTCAGAACTATCCTTCACACTCATGTTCTTCCTTCACATGCTTGTGAAAATTAAGTTATGTCGATCTCTGGCCGTAAGCTATTGCTAGTGAGTAAGACCAAATGTTTCGGTCTGAAGTTACGGAATTCCCTTAGACATTTGCTACGCCAACTAATGGCGGGGATATTTGTAACGTAAACTTTTGAGTGCAACCTATCCTCAAGCATAACCATTACCCTAGAACAGGGGTGTCAAACTCAAATACAGAGTGGGCCAAAATTTTAAACTGAAGAAAGCCGCGGGCCAAGGTTGAACAAATTAACCTTTTAATAGGGACCCAAACAAGTTTTGCATTGAATATTGAACGAGCAAGGCTTGTATAACTTTATAGTGACATGCAAAGTCGATTTTCAAATATTGTAGCATCCCGGAAGAGTTAGTGCTGCAAGGGGGTCTGGGTATTTGTTCCGTTGTGTTTATGTTGGGGTACGGTGCGGATGTTCTCCCTAAATGTGGTTGTCATTCTTGTTTGGTGTGGGTTCACAGTGTGTCGCATATTTGTAACGGTGTTAAGGTTGTTTATACGGCCACCCTCAGTGTGACCTGTATGGCGGTTGACCAAGTATGTTTTGCATTCACTTGTTTGTGTGTAAAGTCCGCATATAGAATGTGACTGGGCCGACACAATGTTTGTATGGAAAAAAGCGGACGGGACGACAGGTTGTAGAGGACGTTGAATGCAGTGCCTTTAAGACACGTCCCCAATGATGTTGTTTGGGTGGAAATCTAGAGAAATTCGGGAGAATGGTTGCCCCGGGTGATTTTCGGCAAGGGCACTGAAATTCGGGAGTCTCCCGGGAAAATCGGGAGGGTTGGTAAGTATGAGTATTAGCGGTGAATGCGGTGTTATAATACCGGCGGGCCAGCTCTAATGTTAATTTGATATTGCCTCAAGTGCCAAATTAAATTACACGGTGGGCCAAATTTGGCCCGTGGGCCAGAGTTTGACACCCATGCCCTAGAAGAAGCTCTTATCCCAAAACTATTTTAAGTTGAGGTACAACACAATTAAAATCTATTATCCAAATACCATTGACCCGCTGAGCAAAATCAACAAACAGTATATTATAACAACGTCAGTGATTACAGAGAGAAGGTGAAACATCTGGTTGACTGGTGCAGAACCAACAACCTGGTCCTGAACAACGACAAGACTAAGGAGATCATCGTCGACTTCAGGAAGCACCAGTTCAGCCACAATCCACTCTTCGTCAACGGCACAGTGGTGGAGATCGTAAGCAGCACCAAGTTGCTGGGGTTGCAGATAACTGACAATATGACCTGGTCCCTACACGTCAGAGCTCTTGTAAAAAGAGCTCAGCAGCGCATGCACTTTTTGCGTCGGATGAAAAGAGCACAACTCTCTTCCCTCATTCTCACCACATTCTACAGAGGTACTACAGAGAGCCTACTGACCAACTGCATCTCTGTCTGGACTGGAGCCAGCAGTTCCTCAGACCGGAAGTCTCTGCAGAGAGTGGTGAGGACGGCGGAAAAGATAATCGGAACTCCTCTTCCTCTTATCCAGGAAATTGCAAAAAGCCGCTGCCTGACCAGGGCGTGGTCGGCGGCGGGAGGGGCGTGGTTAAGAGGGGTGGAGTATATTTATGGCTAGATTTACCAAGTCAAGTATTTATATTTATATTTATATATATATATATATATATATATATATATAGAGAGAGAGAGAGAGAGAGAGAGAGAGAGAGAGAGAGAGAGAGAGAGAGAGAGAGAGAGAGAATTCAAGTATTTATATATATATATATATATATATATATATATATATATATAAATACTTGAATTTCAGTGTTCATTTATTTACAAAATTACACACACATAACACTCATCTACTCATTGTTGAGTTAAGGGTTGAATTGTCCATGCTTGTTTCTCAACATTGCTGTTTACGGCAGACAAACTGCTTTACAATAGACAAAAACAGACTACTGTTTTTGTGTGTTGTTCCCGCGCTGGGAGGACGTTAATGAAGCTGCCTAACAATAAACCCACATAAGAAACCAACAACTCGCCCTGGATCATTCTACAGTTATAACGTCATTGGGCAAACATGCTGTTTATATTGTGGGTAAGCGGACGTGAAAACAGGCTGTCGACACGTCACTCAGGTCCGCATGGAGCTGGAGAGAGATTTTCGGGAGAAAATTTGTCCCGGGTGATTTTCGGGACTGCGATGAGGTGGCGACTTGTGCAGGGTGTACACCGCCTTCCGCCCGATAGTGGCTGAGATAGACGCCAGCGCCCCCCGCAACCCCAAAAGGGAATAAGCGGTAGAAAAATGGATGGATGGATGGGTTTTTGGGAGAAGCGCTGAATTTCGGGAGTCTCCCAGAAAATCCGGGAGGGTTGGCAAGTATGATAATTATTGTAACACGGCTAGGTAACATAAGCACATCAGTCTAGCAGATTGCAAAAAGCTGCTGCCTGACCAGGGCTCAGAAAATCAGTAGGCTCCTCCCACCCCCTGCGAGACTCTGGAAAGAGGTTCCGCAGCCTCCGAAGCAGAACCTCCAGGTTCTGTAACAGCTTCTTCCCTCAGGCCATAAGACTCTTGAACGCATCATAATAATCCCCTCAATTCCCTCTAAAAAACGGATTATCTTGCTGAACTATAACAGAAAAATAAAACATACATTCGTAAACGTGGCTGCATATGCAAAAGTGCAATATATTTATCTGTACAGTAATCTATCTATTTACAAACCCTGTTTCCATATGAGTTGGGAAATTGTGTTAAATGTAAATATAAACGGAATACAATGATTTGCAAATCATTTTCAACCCATATTCGTTTGAATATGCTACAAAGACAACAAATTTGATGTTCAAACTGATAAACATTTTTTTTTTTTTTTGCAAATAATCATTAACTTTAGAATTTGATCCCAGCAACACGTGACAAAGAAGTTGGGAAAGGTGGCAATAAATACTGATAAAGTTGAGGAATGCTCATCAAACACTAATTTGGAACATCCCACAGGTGTGCAGGCTAATTGGGAACAGTTGGGTGCCATGATTGGGTATAAAAGCACTTTCCATGAAATGCTAAGTAATTCACAAACAAGGATGGGGTGAGGGTCACCACTTTGTAAGCAAATTGTCGAACAGTTTTAGAACAACATTTTTCAACAAGCTATTGCAAGGCATTTAGGGATTTTACAATCTACGGTCCGTAAAATCATCAAAAAGTTTGGAGAATCTGGAGAAATCACTGCACGTAAGCAATGATATTACGGACTTTTGATCCTTCAGGTGTTACTGAATCAAAAACCGACATCAGTGTGTAAAGGATATCACCACATGGGCTCAGGAACACTTCATAAAACCACTGTCAGTAACTACAGTTGGTCGCTACATCTGTAAGTGCAAGTTAAAACTCTACTATGCAAAGCCAAACCCATGTATCAACAATATCCTGAAACACCGCCGATGGACTGATGCAAAGTGGAAAGGTGTTCTGTGGTCTGATGAGTCCACATTTCAAATTATATTTGGAAACAGAGGACGTGGTGTCCTCCAAAACTAAGAGGAAAATAAACATTCGGATTGTTATAGGCGCAAAGTTGAAAAGCCAGCATCTGTGATGGTATGGGGGTGTATTAGTGCCCAAGGCATTGTTAAGTTACACATCTGTGAAGGCACCATTAATGCTGAAAAGTCCATACAGGTTTTGGAGCAACATATGTTGTCATCCAAGCAACGTTATCATGGACGCCCTTGCTTATTTCAGCAAGACAAGTGTTACAACAGCGTGGCTTCGTAAAAAAAGAGTGCGGGTACTTTCCTTGCCCGCCTGCAGTTCAAACCTGTCTCTCATCGAAAATGTGTGGCACATTATGAAGTGTAAAATACAACAGCGGAGACCCCGGACTGTTTAACGACTGAAGCTCTACATAAAACAAGAATGGGAAAGAATTCCCCTTTCAAAGCTTCAACAATTAGTTTCCTCAGTTCCCAAACATTTATTGAGTGTTGTTAAAAGAAAAGGTGATGTAACACAGTGGTGAACATGCCCTTTCCCAACTACTTTGGCACGTGTTTCAGCCATGAAATTCTAAATTAATTATTATTTGCAAAAAAATAAAGTTTATGAATTTGAACATAAAATATTTTGTCTTTGTAGTGCATATAATTGAACATGCATTGAAAGGGATTTTCAAATCATTGTAGTCCGTTTATATTTACATCTAATACAATTTCCGAACTCATATGGAAACGGGGTTTGTATATATGCACCTTGTTTTGTAAATGCAAACACTCTGCACCTTAATGCTCTTTTATCCTACACTGTCACAAGCTAATGCAACACAATTTTGTTCTTACCTGTATTGTAAAGTTCAAATTTGAAAGACAATAAAGGAAGTCTAAGTCTAAAAGCATCTTACAGAGTCAGTAACATTGGTCACACTAAACCAGGGGTCGGGAACCATTTTGGCTGAGAGAGCCATACAAGCCAAATATTTTAAAAAGTATTTCCGTGAGAGCCATATAATGTTTTTTTTAAGACTGAATACAACCAAATGCGTACATTTTTAAGTAAGACCAACATTTTTAGAGAATAATGAGCCTCTTATTCTTTTTAATAACATTGTTATTCTGAAGCTAACCAACAATAAATAAAATACGTCTTACCATTAATGCGACTTCTTGAACAGGTGCGGTAGAAACCGGATGGAAGCATGAGAATGTTTTATATTTTGACCGTTATTTTTGACACTGTGATTACCAGCGGAATTATTAATTACTTACCGTGTTAAGCAATGTCAGATAAGATTTATCTGAAGGCCAGGTGCAGTCATCAAAAGAGACACATCTGTCTCTAGAGCCATAGGTTCCCTACCCCTGCACGAAAACCGTTCTCAAGCCCTCACTGGAGGGCGAGGCAGGCATAAATACAAGCCTGCGACCAGGTGTGGCCAGGTTGCCAATCAGCGACAGGTGAGGAGAAAAAAGGGCTCAGGGAAACAGACAGGAAGTGGAACTAAAATAAGAGCGATGACCAGGAAATAAACACAAAACTAAGGAAGCATGACAGTACGTGAGACCTGCAGTGACATGGTGTGACAGGTCATCACAGGCAGCATTTTCAAAGATGGATTAAACAGTCATAACTGTGGGACATTATTGAATTAAATTGTAATTCTGCTCTTCTCTCTGCCTGCTCTGCATGTTGAAGTATGATGAATTTGAAGACCAGGAAGAGACAATTAGTGAAAAGTTTAAATTTGTTTTCGTTCACTCAAAAACAAACGTTTTAATCAGGACTGTTTTCTCTGGCTGAAAGCAACCTGTCAAGGTTGTTGCCTCAATATTACCCTAGAAGACAATGCAGCGAAGACTCAATAAACTCCTTTCCTGTCAACAACACCTGTGGAGTTGAACTATGTTCGCTGCGCCTGCAAAGCAACTCCAGGCCTACAGACATAACACACATCATGGACCATGGACTGCCACATATGCACACATAACCCCGGCCCCACCCCACATATTTTGCCACCACTTAATCACCTTGAGGTGTAATGGAAGCCTGGAGCAGCGCCAGAAGGGCTGCAGCTTCGACACCGGATGCCCCATTGTTGCAAGTCTCGTCCTGGTTTCTGTGTTGTAACATGTATATGTGCTTATCAATTTTTTTCCTCACCCCAGACTGACCCCACCTTCCCCACAGAAGCCTAGTCTAGGGTCAACTTTTGTTTATAATCATCCCCTACAACCCCCACTCCCCAACCCCCGGCGTCCACCTTTTCCCACCTGAAACGGGGCACCGCCCAGCGGAGACCCATCAGCGTTCCTGTTCTGTCACCATGTTCAATGTAGGTCTGCTCTTGAACTGTTTTGTGCTGAAAATTTGATTTTGCTGTGCTTTTTCAGTGCAATGACAATATAGTGCTATCCTATCCCATGCTATCCTGTCCAATTATTTAATATCAGGGCATCTCAAAATTCTGTCATAATATTTTTGTAAATCCATAAAAAATCTGTTGATCCCTGAGGTATTTTAAGCTGTGATATTTGAGATATCGATTCAGAAACAATTCAACTTCAACAATACATTACAAAAATTCTTGGAAGAGTACATTTTCACAACGAATTAGAATCATTCCTGTGTTTATGGAGTGAAACGATGATTTCAAAAATAATAATAAAAAGGCTGTTTGTTTGGAGTGTATATTTGTACACTGCATTTACTTCAAGATTCCAATTTTTGTCGTTGTTCGGTTTCTTACAGTTTAGGAACAAAACAGGCGTTTACCACTTTTAGGGAAACAACTTTGTGCTTCTCAACCTCTGCAGTTTAATTTAGTTCACAGAGAGAGTGCATCTCTATTCATGTGGACCAGGCAGGTGTAATAACAGGGAGTGCATGATGGGAGCCTTCTACCTCGATAGGCACTTCCTGGACAAGACCTGTGGAACCAAACTTTCGTGACGAAAGCTGCATTAGGGCGGAAGGCGGCGCACACTCTGGACAGGTCGCCACCTCTTTGCAGAAAATATGGACTATTCATCTATTTTATTAAAAAGCTGATAACTGGTAAACTGATAAATTCAGCAGGCGATCAGTTATTTCCCCCACATCAAGGAGGTCCAATTTTAGCTGCTTCATTTTTTACTAAGTGCTTTGTATTCACAGGTCAGCATCAATAATCAGTATGTAATTGAAGTTTCAGGAGGAGACTTGGTCAGAATCCAGCGGGCATTGTGCATGCAAAGCAACATTACAGCCATCGCTAATCGAGGTCTGGTCTCATATTGACCACAAGTCTGACCTGATGTATGCCAAAAAGGGCCTCTGTCCAATAAGCAATGTCCTATGGTATGAAGGCGAGGGCATGCAGGGCAGGTTTGCTGAACGACCCGGAATCTCTTAAAAAATATCTACATGTAAGAGGGGCTGGGACTGAACAGAATTGACTTTAAAAATGACAATGACTGAGAATATTGAAATTTACATAATTTTCACTCTGAATTTTACAGTACTTTTTACAAAAGTTTTATTATCTGATTGTATCAAGCTGAGCTTATTACGAAGAAATTAAACATTTGGGGTTTGCAGTGGAATTATTTGACTATGGTAGTTTACATTGGGGAAAACATATTTTAAGTTGATTACACATTAACTTATCTTACGCAAATAAACCATGTTGAAAAAGGCGAGGCAGGGCAAGTTTATTTATAGAGCACAATTTGTACACAAGGCAATTCAAAGCGTTTTACAGAAAATTACAGAAAGGCAAAAATGAAAATATCAAATAATCCTGAAAAATAATCATAATTACAATTGAAATCATAAAATAAATCCTCATAAAATAAATCATAATTACAATTAAAATCAGTCGAATAGTGTCCCTAAAATACTTTCTGATGTCAAATGCAAAAATAAATAAAAGTGCCAACGTCGAGACCTAGCTGTCTCACATCTTCTGGGAAGCAACTCAGAAAGACTCTGCTTTTCTCCGTCTTAGATTCCACGCATTGTCGTCAAAACTCTTATGTAGAAAACTCAACTGAAGTAAAGAGTATTTTATAGTAAGTACTCGCATTATTCTCGATTTGAGTAATTTTGGTAGAAAATGGATGGATGGATGTTATGTTTGACGTCAAAAAACAGCCATTTCAAAAGTAGTTCCGGCAGCCTTTTTAAGGTGTTACCTGAATATATATTTATCCGCCCAAGAGTAAACAGAAAATATCCCACGCAAAAACCTATGCGACAAAACTTTGAATAATTGAATCTATTTTATTCACACATTATGCTTTGTCACAACACAATACACATAATAAGCATGTTGCAGTGTGAATTATTACTATAATTGAGCCTACAAACCTGAACAGTTTCAATTGTTTTTTTTTTTAATAACCATTATTAAAAATGACATGAAAACATAACAGCAGTGTAATCCCAGCCACATTGGTGTATGTATGTACATAATGTGTTTTAATTAATCAATATGTTTAAGTTTGAAGCTGGGAACTCATTGTTAAGTGCATAAAGCAACAACAACTAAACCAGTGTTTTTCAACCACTGTGCCGCGGCACACTAGTGTGCCGTGAGATATAGTCTGGTGTGCCGTTGGAGATTATCTAAATTCACCTATTTGGGTTAAATATATTTTTTGCAAACCAGTAATTATTTTCTGCAAATGATGTGTTGTTGTTGAGTGTCTGGACTGTCTGGAGATCGGCAGACTTACCACATTACACTCTTCCATATCAGTAGGTGGCAGCCGGTAGCTTTGTAGATGTCGGAAAGAGCGGGAGCCAGTGTACAGGTAAAAAAGGTTTTTAATGCTTAAACCAAAAATAAACAAAAGGTGAATGCTCCTAAAAAAAGGGATTGAAACTTTGGGAAGGCTATGCAGAACGAAACTAAAACTGAACTGGCTACAAAGTAAACAAAAACAGAATGCTGGACGACAGCAAAGACTAATTACTGTGGAGCAAAGACGGCGTCCACAAAGTACATCTGAACATGACATCTCCAATGTCCACAAAAAGAAGGATAAAAACAACTAAAATATTCTTGATTGCTAATGCAAAGTAGATGTGGGAAATATCGCTCAAAGGAAGACATGAAACTGCTACAGGAAAATACCCAAAAAATAGAAGCGCAAGACAAGGACTAAAACACTACACACAGGAAAACAGCAAAAAACAGGAAAACAGCAAAAAACTCAAAATAAGTCAGGGTGTGTGATGTGACAGGTGGTGACAGTACACCTACTTTGAGACGAGAGCTATATTGGTGCATGGTTGTCGAACTCTGGCCCACGGGCCAAATTTGGCACACCGTGTAATTTAATTTGGCCCTTGAGGCAATATCAAATTAACATTAGAGCTGGCCCGCCGGTATTATAACACCGCATTCACCGCTAATACTCATACTTACCAACCCTCCCGATTTTCCCGGGAGACTCCCGAATTTCAGTGCCCTTGCCGAAAATCCCCCGGGCAACCATTCTCCCAAATTTCTCTCGATTTCCACCCAAACAACATCATTGAGGACGTGTCTTAAAGGCACTGCATTCAACGTCCTCTACAACCTGTCGTCCCGTCCGCTTTTTCTCCATACAAACATTGTGTCGGCCCAGTCACATACTATATGCAGACTTATCAAACAAACAAGTGAATGCAACGCATACTTGGTCAACCGCCATACAGGTCACACTGAGGGTGGCCGTATAAACAACTTTAACACTGTTACAAATATGCACCACACTGTGAACCCACACCAAACAACAATGACAACCACACTTAGGGAGAACATCCGCACTGTAACCCAACATAAACACAACAGAACAAATACCCAGAACCCCTTGCAATACTAACTCTTCCGGGATGCTACAATATTTGAAAATCGATTTTGCATGTCACTATAAAGTTATACAAGCCTTGCTTGTTCAATTTTCAATGCAAAACTTGTTTGGGTCCCTATTAAAAGGTTAATTTGTTCAACCTTGGCCCGCGGCATTGTTCAGTTTAAAATTGTGGCCCACTCTGTATATGAGTTTGACACCCCTGGTTTAAAGTCATATCCAAAAATTGTGACAACAACTTTTTACTGTCAACTCAATCAATCAATCAATCAAATCACAAATGTCTCAAAGGACTGCACAAATCATTACGACTACAACATCCTCGGAAGAACCCACAAAAGGGCAAGGAAAACTCACACCCAGTGGGCAGGGAGAATTCACATCCAGTGGGACGCCAGTGACAATGCTGACTATGAGAAACCTTGGAGAGGACCTCAGATGTGGGCAACCCCCCCCCCTCTAGGAGACCGAAAGCAATGGATGTCGAGCGGGTCTAACATGATACTGTGAAAGTTCAATCCATAGTGGTTCCAACACAGCCGCGAGAGTTCAGTTCAAGCGGATCCAAGACAGCAGCGAGAGTCCCGTCCACAGGAGACCATCTCAAGCGGAGGCGGATCAGCAGCGTAGAGATGTCCCCAACCGATACAGGCGAGCGGTCCATCCTGGGTCCCGACAAGCGGTCCATCCTGGGTCTCGACTCTGGACAGCCAGTACTTCATCCATGGTCATCGGACCGGACCCCCTCCACAAGGGAGGGGGGGACATAGGAGAAAGAAAAGAAGCGGCAGATCAACTGGTCTAAAAAGGAGGTCTATTTAAAGGTTAGAGTATACAGATGAGTTTTAAGGTGAGACTTAAATGCTTCTACTGAGGTAGCATCTCGAACTGTTACCGGGAGGGCATTCCAGAGTACTGGAGCCCGAACGGAAAACGCTCTATAGCCCGCAGACTTTTTTTTTTGGGCTCTAGGAATCACTAATAAGCCGGAGTCTTTTGAACGGAGATTTCTTGCCGGGACATGTGGTACAATACAATCAGCAAGATAGGCTGGAGCTAGACTGTGTAGTATTTTATACGTAAGTAGTAAAACCTTAAAGTCACATCTTAAGTGCACAGGAAGCCAGTGCAGGTGAGCCAGTACAGGCGTAATATGATCAAACTTTCTTGTTCTTGTCAAAAGTCTAGCAGCCGCATTTTGTACCAACTGTAATCTTTTAATGCTAGACATGGGGAGACCCGAAAATAATACGTTACAGTAATCGAGACGAGACGTAACAAACGCATGGATAATGATCTCGGCGTCTTTAGTGGACAAAATGGAGCGAATTTTAGCGATATTACGGAGATGAAAGAAGGCCGTTTTAGTAACGCTTTTAATGTGTGACTCAAAGGAGAGAGTTGGGTCGAAGATAATACCCAGATTTTTTACCGAGTCACCTTGTTTTATTATTTGGTTGTCAAATGTTAAAGTTGTATTATTAAATAGAGGTCGGTGTCTAGCAGGACCGATAATCAGCATTTCCGTTTTTTTGGCGTTAAGTTGCAAAAAGTTAGCGGACATCCATTGTTTAATTTCATTAAGACACGCTTCCAACTGACTACAGTCCGGCGTGTTGGTCAGCTTTAGGGGCATGTAGAGTTGGGTGTCATCAGCATAGCAGTGAAAGCTAATACCGTATTTGCGTATGACGTCACCCAGCGGCAGCATGTAGATGCTGAAGAGTTTCAGGGCCAAGGACCGAACCCTGGGAAACTCCACACGTTACCTTAACATACTCCGAGGTCACACTGTTATGGGAGACGCACTGCATCCTATCAGTAAGATAAGAGTTAAACCAAGACAAGGCTGAGTCTGACATACCAATTCGTGTTTTGATACGCTCTAATAAAATATTATGATCGACGGTATCGAAAGCAGCGCTAAGATCGAGGAGCAGCAACATAGATGACGCATCAGAGTCCATCGTTAGCAATAGATCATTAGTCAATTTTGCGAGGGCTGTCTCAGTCGAGTGATTTGCCCTGAAACCGGATTGAAAGGTTTCACAAAGATTGTTAAACGCTAAGTGTTCATTTAGCTGCTCTGCAACAATTTTTTCGAGGATTTTCGAAATAAAGGGAAGGTGAGACACCGGTCGGTAGTTTACCATGAGTTCAGGATCGAGGTTAGGTCTTTTAAGGAGAGGATGAATAACCGCTTTTTTGAATACTAGGGGAACAGTGCCCGAGGAAAGTGATAAGTTTATAATATTTAGCACTGATGGACCTAATAACACAAAAAGCTCCCTGATAAGTTTCCCAGGAAGTGGGTCAAGTAAACATGTTGTTTGTTTTATTCCTTTTACACGTTGTAACAATTCTTCTAATGTTATTTCATCAAAATGAGAGAAACTATTTTGGATATTTGCAGTATCCGCCGTATATACAGTCGTATCTGTGTTACTATAACCCAGTTGTAGCTGGGACGCATTGTCTTTAATCTCCTTTCTAATAAGTTCAATTTTCTTATTAAAGAACTTCATAAAGTCATCTGCCGAATGGGTGGAACTACTGGAAGGAGTCCCTTGTTGGGCAAAAATTTTGGATCGTTTTTATTAATGCGGATGAGATTTGAGTAATAATTAGTTTTAGCTAAGGTAAGCATGCGTTTATAAGTTATTAAACTATCACTCCATGCTTGATGGTGCACCTCAAGTTTAGTCGTGCGCCATTTGCGTTCCAGCTTTCTACATAATAATTTCACTTTTTAATGATTTCTGCTGGTGGTGTGCCTCCGGATTTTTCCAATGCAAAAAATGTGCCTTCCCTCAAAAAAGGTTGAAAAACACTGAACTAAACCATATGTTTTGTCCCAAGTGCAAAGTGGGACATGAGTAAAATACAAAGTTCAACATTGAAATGAGTTTAAGGTTTATTTAAAGATGTTTTAAGTGCAAATAATGTGTGTATGTTGAGCTATGAAGAAAGTAAAAGCAACTGTTTGGTGTCTAGTTTTTTGAGCGGACGTGCTCACTGCCTTAGAACAGTCTCCCCACAGTGCGCGAGTGTACGTGTGCGTGTGTCAGCTGCCTCATCTCGTGTTGATGTCGACCCGCAGCCACCGCTGGGCCTTTCAGTAAATATTGAAATAACGAAACTAAAAACGCACGCACACGGAACTCCCCGCTTTAGACGACGTGACCTGACCTGTCGGAGCAACCGGCTCGGCCCGACACGATGAGCCAGCCTCGGCCGGACGAGTTCAAGCCTCCTCCGGAGTGCCCGGTGTTCGAGCCCAGCTGGGAAGAATTTGCAGACCCGTATGCATTCATCAACAAGATCCGTCCCATCGCTGAGAAAACGGGCATTTGCAAAGTCCGACCGCCTCAGGTGAGTGTTTTAGCGGATGTTTAAAGGTCGCTCGGACGCGGATGCTGCGTCGAGCTCGGAGATGGAGCGACCACGGTGATATTTAAAGGGACTGTTCAACATGGCGGATGAACGGCTAGGTTCATTCTTTGTGCTGCGACGGTTGGCTCGCTTACTTTCGGCGTGATTTGTGGCGTGAACGGCCAGCTTTGACCAACTGTACACATTTGAACAAGTTACACGGCCGTCGTTTAGTCGACGTTTGGTGGTCGCCGTGTGGCAACAAAGCCCGTGTGGTCGTTGGGCTAGCAGGCTAATGCTAGCAAGCACCAACCTGTCATGATGTTACAGCACATCGTGTTGCCATACACGGCGATGCGGAAGCCATCCTCCTGCGGTCCACAACAAAATCAGAAACAATTACACCATCTGGACCCTTATAGATTATTTGCTGATCATCATTTTAGGCATCACTTGTCAACATATTAATCAGCAGTGACTGTGAGTGTTTATTCTTCAGGACAATGTTCATAAATAGTGTCAGTTTTGATTAGTTAAAAAAAATAGTCGCTCAACAAGTACAACAGGTTATGTAATCACACTCATTAATGTTTAAAATAATAATAATAATGGTGCCTTTAAAGGTGAGGTGTGACTACCTGCCATGTTCCACAACATCCATCCATTTCTACCGCTTATTCCCTGATAAATGTTATTGCACGTTAATATGGTTGCGCATTTCCATGCATGAGCTTGTCTTGTAGGGTGTTGTCCTCCATGTTGGCTCTGTGGTAAGCTGGCCTACTGACTTGAGTCTTCCATATGGCCATTTTGTACACCAGTGGGGGATGTAAGCTACTGACTTGTAACAAAAACTTGGTCCTCCCCTTTTGTGACGATCATCTTTGTAATAAGCGCTCAGCTGTGTGAGGAGTTATATTTTTTCTGCTTGATGTGTGTAGTAACCAAACCAAGCACAAAGCAGGGTTCCTCCGTTGTCGTCAGTCCTATTCATATTGTATCAAACGGGGTATTCAGCCCAAAATCCTGCATTTTGACTAGTTTACTTCCATCATACAGCACAAAATATATTACATTACATTACAGATTTTGTTGAGGGTATAGAATATCGAAAAGTCACATTATCATGAAGATCAATACAGTGGAAGGCCTATTTTTTTTTTTTTTTTTTTTTTTTTAACAACTGGTTCTAGAGCAGTGGTTCTTAGCCTGGGTTCGATCGAACCCTAGGGGTTCGACGGAGCCTCTGTCCAAACCTGACTAAATAACAAGTTCAATGTTTTATTATTATAACCAAATGACAGAAATCATTTCCATGAGATTATTTTCTAATATAAGTGTTTTGGCCCACTTACAATGACAAAAAAAACAACATTGTTTTTCATGAGCTCTGTAAAAGGTGGGGTTGGAAATAATTTGTACCCCTTTCCGATATCGCATTTTGGTCCCACTAAAACATTCTAATGTTGCACAATGAGATGTAAACATGGGATCATGTGTACATTCCTGTAACTTTCTGTTTGTAAAATATATCTTTATGAATATTTCCTTAATATAGTAACATCATTAAATTAAGAAAAAAACATTTTATTTTTCACTAAAGAAGGGTTTGATGAATGCGCATATGAAACTGGCGGGGTTCAGTACCTCCAACAAGGTTAAGAACCACTGTTCTAGAGCAAAGGTGTCCAAACTTTTTCCACTGAGGGCTGCACAATAAAAACAATCCATCCATCCATCCAATCCATTATATAATATATTTAATTTTCAAAGCCAATACAAAATATTGTTTTCTTAAAAGGACAAATGGCAGGAAATGGATGAATGGATGGATAAAAGAAAAAAATGCTGCTTGTAATATTTGTGTTATTAATCGGGGTGCATAATACTTATTAAACAGATAATCATCCATCCATTTCCTACCGTTTTTTCCCTTTTGGGGTCGCGGGGGGCACTGGCGCCTATCTCAGCTACAATCGGGCGCAAGGCGGCGTACACCCTGGACAAGTCGCCACCTCTTCGCAGGCCCAACACAGATAGACAGACAATATTCACAGTCACATTCACACACTAGGGCCAATTTAGTGTAGCCAATCAACCTATCCCGAGGTGCATGTCTTTGGAAGACATCTTGTCGATAATAAGAATTATGATGTCATGCCTATACCAAAAAATATCTTTAATAACCAATTTAAAAACGAAAAAAACATGCTCCAATGAGTCAAGATTACCTGAACTATGCTGTGGGTGAGCAAATCAACTGATACTTTTCTCCTACTTGTGTTGTAAAGTTCCTGAGCTGTAAACACACATCGCGTTGATCATTTGAGACTTCTTTACTGTTTCAGAGAAAGGCGTTTTATATGTCATTTGCACCAAATGTTCTGCAAACTTTCCGCGAGGAGGGAAAAAACATAGAGCGTCAACACATGAAACCTTATCACCTACCTGAGAAGTAAGCATCGCTACGACAGTGTTTTGAAAATATTGTCTGCTGGTAAAGACATTGCCTCAAAGCCAGCTGCAAAGGGCTACGTGTGGACGGCGTGGTTTAGATGTTAGAGCGGTCATCCAGAAACTTGAGGGTTCCTGGGATGAATCCAGCTTCTGCCATCGTAGTTAATGCTGTTGTGTCCTTGGGCAAGACACTTCAGCAACACCAGTGTTACCATCACTAGTGTATGAATGTGTGTGTGGCAAGCCTACCTTGCAATAGACATTCTTAAACTCAATGGAATATTCCTGGGTAAATAAACGTTAAATACAGAAAATAAACTACATTTAAAGGGGGTGTGTTATTCTTTTTTTTCCTGCATTTAAAACACTTCCTTGTGGTCTGCATATCATGTGTTGGTGGTGTTTTGGTCAAACTTTTGCATTGATTTTGTTTTACAAACCATTTTGAAGCAACTTTCTGACTGTCTCTTCAAAATTCTCCATTTTGTGGCCGGTCTTATTTACCGCCAAAACCGCCTCTAGGCCAAGCCCCCTTTGACGTTGTCTCCATACCGTCACCCATGTCGTAGTTTTTAGCACTTCCATATCAAGTCTACTGATGGATATAAGTTCGAACTATACACTGCTTTCTATTAGAAATGGCAAAAGCGGAGGATGTATGTACATTTTAAAGCCAGAAGATATAGAAAAAATAAGGGACTTTTTGACTAAACTTTAGACCACAACTAAATAAAAAATTGCATGAAAGGACACCATTTAATCTACATTAAAAAAAATAGATGTAGATAAGTTGAAGGTAGAAAAGCGCTATACAAGTACAACCCATTTATCATTTATTTATAAGTTAATCGGTTATCAGTGTCGTTCTTGAGACACGGTAAATTGTCTTTTTCCTGTGACTTTACACCTACAGTATTTGCTCTTTTATTCCACTTTGTAAGTTGGTATGATTTTTGTAATAGTACTTTTGAAATTCCTTGTGGTTTAAACATGTTTGGCCAAGAAACAAATTCTGATTCTAAGGATGTGCAGTTGGAATATTTTTGAACACCCCTGCTCTTTTGTGTCGCTTAAAAACTGAATTGTATGTAAAACAAAAAAATTTTTTCCATGTGAAACAATGTAAATACAATAAATCGAAAACAAATTAACACAAAACACATTTTTAGAGAATAATTTTAGTTTTACATGCAGGCACTGACAAACGGCTGTGTTCTCACAAAACTTTGTTTACATCAACTGATGCAATCACACGTATGCCATATTACCCTTGATTGTTTAATCAGACTTACCATAGCAGTGTGGTGTGTTTAATACAAACCCATATGCTATTGTTGATTTTTATTACTGTATTTAATGACTTTATTTTCCTCAATCGTTGGCTTAATTTGCAGCAGTAGCTTAATGTGTGTATGTGAGTGTGAATGCCTGTCTGCTATGTGTTGGCCCTGCGATAAGGTGGCGACTTGTCCAGGGTGTAGCCTGCCATCCAACTGAGAACAGCTGGGATATGCTACGCAAGAAGCAGTAGACGATGGATTGTACTAAAACCAAGACAGTGTCTTAAAACTGACACGCTCTTCCTTGTGGAGGGGGTCCGGTCCGATCCGGTCCGGTGGCCATGTGCTGCTTGCCTGTGTATCGGCTGGGGACATCTCTGCGCTGCTGATCCGCCTCCGCTTGGGATGGTTTCCTGCTGGCTCCGCTGTGAACGGGACTCTCGCTGCTGTGTTGGATCCGCTTTGGACTGGACTCTCGCGACTGTGTTGGATCCATTATGGATTGAACTTTCACAGTATCATGTTGGACCCGCTCGACATCCATTGCTTTCCTCCTCTCCAAGGTTCTCATAGTCATCATTGTCACCAACGTCCCACTGGGTGTGAGTTTTCCTTGCCCTTATGTGGGCCTACCGAGGATGTCGTAGTGGTTTGTGCAGCCCTTTGAGACACTAGTGATTTAGGGCTACATAAGTAAACATTGATTGATTGATTGACATATTTTTAGTGGAAAGTTCCTGCCAAAAAAACTGCAATACCACTGTACTAAAATATGAAAATACGATTTGAACAAAGCATGCTCCTTTTTTACATTCACTAGGGCTGGCAGCCTCCGTTTGCCTGCGATATTGACAGACTTCACTTTGTTCCTCGCATCCAGAGGCTCAATGAATTAGAGGTGAGTGTTCATATATTTTGGAACCTGGCATCATTAGAGGGGGTTTTAAGTGTCAATTAAACTTGATATCCAGAAAGTCAAACGGTATAATTAAACTGAAAAAGAATGACCATCACATTATCTGGGTTTAAAAAGAGCCTTTGTATAATACTGTATGGCAGCCATTTTTCTTGTCTAGGTTATATTTCAAATTAACTGTTGGGATCACCTCCATGTCCTCCCAGGCTCAGACCAGAGTCAAGCTGAATTTTTTGGACCAGATTGCAAAATTCTGGGATTTGCAAGGATGTGCCTTGAAGATTCCCCACGTGGACAGGAAGATTCTGGATTTATACCAGCTGAATAGGGTAGGTGACATATAACTTAGCCTTATTCAACTGTTTTAATTGCCTCACTAACCTGCTCGTCACTGTCATAATCAGCTCGTAGCAGAGGAAGGCGGATTCGACATTGTCTGTCAGGACAGACGATGGACTAAGATCGCAATAAAGATGGGCTTTGCCCCTGGTAAAGCTGTTGGCTCTCACTTGCGAGGACATTACGAGAAAACTCTTTACCCCTACAATCTTTTTCAGAGTGGCGCAAACCTGCTGGTAAGTTAAAGACAATTTATCCCTTATGAAAAACTGTATCTCTCTACTGTATATGCAAACCATGTTATCTAATCACTTGATTATGATGTTTTGTCCAAAAAAATGTTTCATTTTGTTTTGAACATGCCAAATAATGCTTTTATAGGATGTGCAAAGAAAACTTCTAAAACCTTTTTATATATTCTATTCACTTTTACCCCTTTGAATATGTTATCTGTCGCCTAATTATTGATTGCTAATTTAATATAATTAGAAAAAAATATATATAATCCTGCAAGAGAGCTCATGCAAGATCATTAAATTGGTACTGTGTGACCTTCTCTGGAAGGTCACGCTAAATTGTTTAATTACATAAGCTCTCTCTTGCCTCAGGCACCAGAGGCAGCTTCCAAACTGATGCGTTTGGAGGCTGATCCTGAGCTTGAAAAGGTATGTTTATGTCAAATTATGAAGACACCTTGCAATTAACTAGATGCATGTTTATCTCTGGCTGTGTTCTATACTTTATGTCAAATAATGCTTACACAAATACACGAATGAATGAATTTTAATGCTAAAATAACTTCTTACAGCCTACCTCATAGCATTTATCAAGATACCAATGTTTACGTGCCAGGTAAACATAATGTTCACAAAGCTAAATCAGTTCAAATACTGTATATAAGTATCTTCTATTTTTCTGAATATCAAAGACACCTCTGTATTCATTTCAATTGTATCTCTCCTGGGCTTGCATGTTGCTTCTTTATTTCTTTGCTCTCTGGTCAAGTTGCACAATAACTACAACCTATTTTTGACTTTTCTGACTTTTGACTGCTGAATTAGTCGTACCAAGTCTCACAATGATTCAGTACTTGTGTCCTCCAAAGGAGGACATATGATGCAGGATGTTACTAGCAGATCTGTCTTAGCCATTTTGACCTCACATTTACAGCATGTTACCTGCAATAAAACCTGATTTCTAATATTATTGCCCTGCAGTTAGTTCCAGTTAAGTACAAACCCTGTTTCCATATGAGTTGGGAAATTGTGTTAGATGTAAATATAAATGGAAAACTATGATTTGCAAATCATTTTCAACCCATATTTAGGTGAATATGCTACAATGACAACATATTTGATGTTCAAACTGATAAACTTTTTTTTTTGCAAATAATCATTAACTTTAGAATTTGATGACAGCAACACGTGACAAAGAAGTTGGGAAAGTGGCAAAAATACTGAAAAAGTTGAGAAATGCTCATCAAACGCTTATTTGGAACATCCCACAGGTGTGCAGGCTAATTGGGAACAGGTGGGTGCCATGATTGGGTATAAAAGCAGCTTCCATGAAACGCTAAGTAATTCACAAACAAGAAAGGGGCGAGGGTCACCAGTTTGTAAGCAAATTGTCGAACAGTTTTAGAACAACATTTCTCTACCACCTATTGCAAGGAATTTAGGGATTTTACCATCTATGGTCCGTAAAATCATCAAAAGGTTCAGAGAATCTGGAGAATCACTGCACGTAAGCAATGATATTACGGACCTTTGATCCCTCAGGCGGTACAGCATCAAAAACCGACATCAGTTCTTAAAGGATATAACCACATGGGCTCAGGAACACTTCATAAAACCACTGTCAGTAACTACAGTTGGTTGTTACATGTGTAAGTGCAAGTTAAACCTCTGCTATGCAAAGCAAAACCCATTTATCAACAAAACCAAGGAATGCCGCTGGCTTCGCTGCACCCGAGCTCATCTAGGATGGACTGATGCAAAGCGGAAAAGTGTTCTGTGGTCTGACGAGTCCACATTTCAAATTATATTTGGAAACTGTGGACGTGGTGTCCTCTGGAACAAAGAGGAAAATAACCATCCGGATTGTTATAGGCGCAAAGTTCAAAAGCCAGCATCTGTGATGATACGGTGGTGTATTAGTGCCCAAGGCACGGTTAACTTACACATCTGTGAAGGCACCATTAAGGCTGAATGGTCCATACAGGTTTTGGAGCAACATATGTTGTCATCCAAGCAACGTTATCATGAACGCCCTTACTTAATTCAGCAAGACAATGCCACGCCACATTTGACAAAAGCTTGGTTTTGTAGTAAAAGAGTGCGAGTACTTTCCTGGCCCGCCTGCAGTCCTGACTTGTCCCCCATCGAAAATGTGTGGGGCATTATGAAGCGTAAAATACGACAGCGGATACCCTGGACTGTTGAACGAGTAAAGCTCTACATAAAAGAAAAATGAGAAAGAATTTCACTTTCAAAGCTTCAACAATTAGTTTCTTAATTTCCCAAACATTTATTGAGTGTTGTTAAAAGAAAAGGCAATGTAACACAGAGGTGAACATGCCCTTTCCCAACTACTTTCGCACGTGTTGCAGCCATGAAATTTTAAGTTGATTATTATTTGCAAAAAAAATACATTTTATGAGTTTGAACATCAAATATCTTGTCTTTGTAGTGCATTCAACTGAATATGGGTTGAAAAGGATTTGCAAATCATTGTATTCCGTTTATAATTACATCTAACACAATTTCCCAACTCATATGGAAACGGGGTTTGTACATATGTTTTAAATGGCCACTGAGCAGTTAGTCTAACCTCTGCATTATTTGCTTCAGTGTGTTCAAAAGCCAGTCCAGCCAGCAGAAAGAGAAAAAGAAGGGGTTGAAAGTTTGAAGCCGGTCGACAGCAAGGAGCTCTTGCTGCAAGAGCCAGCATTGGGGCAGTCTACCCAGACGCCTGATTCCTACACCAGCGCTCGCAGAGGAAAGCGCATGAAGACTGAGGTGGTAATTATTCTCTGCAGACCCACCACACAGATTTACTTATTTCAAATTGTGTACATCTTCCCCTTTTTTCGTAGTCGATCTGCGTGAAAATCGAACCAGGCGAGCCAGATGACAGTCGGCCGAACTTGAGGAGGAGAATGGGTTCTTTTGTTGCCAAGCCTGAACCAGGTCAGTCTTCAGAACACACAGCTGGAAACAACTCCATACGTGCATGTGGTTCTTTAAATAAAAGTAAATCCTCATGGGTCACTGGGGCTTCTATCTGCCTTGCAGAGAAAGAGATTCCCATTCTAGTTAAACAGGAGCCAGTTGAAAGCAAGGAACAAGTCATCGAAACAGACAAATTCAAACAACGCTACAAGAAATACACCACCCCTGTTCCTCAAAGTCCAGTGAGTAGAAACACCATTCTACACTTTCTTCTCTGTTAGTGTGTACAGATGTGTGTGTGTGTGTGTGTGTGTGTGTGTGTGTGTGTGTGTGTGTGTGTGTGTGTGTGTGTGTGTGTGTGTGTGTGTGTGTGTGTGTGTGTGTGTGTGTGTTTTAGGGTTGTCCTGTTACCAATATATTGGTACCGGTACCAAAATGTATATTGATACTTTTCAAAATGTAGGGAACTAAAAAAAATTCAATATCGGCTTTATTTTAACTGAAAATCTTACAATTCAATAAACATATGTTTTCTATTGTACTCAAAGAACAATTTTAGAAGGTTAAAATATAAATTAAAAGTAGAGATGTCCGACTATGGATTTTTTTGCCGATATTTAATATTCCGATATTGTCCAACTCTTAATTACCGAATCCGATATCAACCAATACCGATACATATAGTCAAGGAATTAAGACATTATTATGCCTAATTTTTGGATGCATTAAACAATGTAACAAGGTCTTCCAAAATAAATCAACTATGTACTGTACATACAGTATGTATATATTATGGAAGAAAATGCCAACATGGCACTGGCATTTTTTTTGTTATTGAAGTCACAAAGTGCATTATTTTTTTTAACATGCCTCAAAACAGCAGCTGGGAATTTGGGACATGCTCTCCTTGAGACCCACTATAACTTTGGGAAGTGCTATACTTTGATTTTCACAAAGTGCATTATTTTAATTTATTTTTAAACATGTCTCAAAACAACAGCTCCAAAAACTATGAAGCCACACAGCTTAAGTCAAGAGTATACAATAACATAGTCCTCCTTTAGTGCCTGGCATACTGTATAACAGGAAATTATATACTGGGCTCAATCTGCCCTACTCTATTGTATTTGTATGAGTAACAAAAATGTGCTGCAAGCTAGTGGTGAGTGCTTGAAGTGACCTACCAGTCAGTCAGAGCTTCTGAAATGCTGCGTCGAGACAGGGCCCCTCCGTTCACTGCAAGCTGCAAAGTTTGCGCCATGCAGGGCAGACTAGCCACACCAAACTCCACCGTAGCTTTTGCCATACTGCGTGCGTTGCCCCTGACCACAACGTGGGCTTTCGGCTTGGGGTGTTTTTTTTTTTTGTTTTGTTTTTTCACTGCGGAGTCTTTAAGCGACAACTGTGTGGTACTACTTTTTTTTCACCGTTTGCTTTTCATCCATCTTCCACTTGTATTAATCGTGTATCTCCTTATGATTCTTGAAGAGGTGGGAGATTAAATTGCTCGTCTTACAGGAAGACGTCTTGGTTCCTCCTCGCATAACCAACTTTTTGCAGTCATTGCAAATTGCCAGTTTTTATCCATCAAGAGACACTTTAAAATAATCCCAAACCATGTCGTTAGTCACCGACCGAGCTCGCCTGTTAGCCAGGCTACAGCACCGGCAACAACACACTCTTGTTGTTGTTATGCACCGCACGCGCGGTTTGATGAGGTCATCAAGCGTCGCCAGTAAAATTCTCATGCTGCAGTCATGCTGCAACTCCTGTGTTGTGTGTGGGAGAGGGGATTGGGGAGGGACTGCTGACTTGGAGACGCAACTGCTCTGTACTTTTCCCTACGTACAGCGTTTTAAAAAGTCATAAATTAAAATTTTTGAAACTGATAAAGATAATTTCCAATATTACATTTTAAAGCATTTATCGGCCGATAACATCGGCAGTCCGATATTATCGGACATCTCTAATTAAAAGGAAATTACTACATCAGGCTTTTTTTTATTGTATTCAAAGAACAATTTACAATTTTCATTTTACATATCGTCTGCCATAATCAAAGATTAGGTTAGAATATAATTAAGACTTTATTGACATTATATTAAATGCTTCATGATTTACGGTTGCCACTTCTGGTCTCTGCTTTAAGAAAAATGCAATTATTAGTAAGTAATAAAAACTAAACTGGATGAATGTAACCAGATAAGCCAAGAAGCAGGTAAAACATACTTTTGTTAAAGATAAAACACAAATTGTAGCAATTTGTTGCAAAATATATTAATTTCACTTGTATATTTTGACTGCTAATTGGGCAGTTTTAAGTCCGCTAATACTTGGCATTAATCCAAGCAGCTCTGTGTGCGTATATGTATCTACATCTTATGTGTCTATATGTGCACAGCAGAGGAGCTGGTTAACTTCTGAGAGTAGCGTAAAGTATGTGTGTTTGAGAGAATTGCAAGGTGTTGTCTGAGTAACGTCAGTGAGTGAGTGGGCAAGCAAAGAGAGAGTACGGTAGCGCTTCCGCAGTTGAGTGATGAACGGGTCTGGTTGTGTCCTGCACATATATATACTGTATATATACATACATACACACACACACATATATATATATATATATATATATACACACAGTGAAGAAAATAAGTATTTGAACACTCTGCTATTTTGCAAGTTCTCCCACTTAGAAATCATGGAGGGGTCTGACATTTTTATGGTTGGTGCATGTCCACTGTATGAGAGATAACCTAAAAAGAAAAATCCAGAAATCACAATCTATGATTTTTTTAAACAATTTATTTGTGTGATAAAGCTGAAAATAAGTATTTGAACCCCAACATTAATATTTGGTAGAGTAGCCTTTGCTTACAATTACAGAGGTCAAACGTTTCCTGTAGTTTTTTTTACCAGGTTTGCACAGACCGCAGGAGGGATTTTGGCCCACTCCTCCACACAGATCAGTTAGGTTTCTGGGCTGTCGCTGAGTAACACAGACTTTCAGCTCCCTCCAAAGATATTCAGTTGGATTTAGGTCTGGAGACTGGCTAGGCCACTCCAGAACCTTGATATGGTTCTTACGAAGCCACTTGGTTTTCTTGGCTGTGTGCTTTGGGTCATTGTCATGTTGGAAGATCCAGCCACGACTCATCTTCAATGATCTAACTGAGAGAAGGAGGTTTTTGGCCAAAATCTCCCAATACATGGCTGCAGTCATCCTCTCCTTAATACAGTACAGTCGTCCTGTCCCATGAGCAAAAAAACACCCCCAAAGCATGATGCTACCACCCCCATGCTTCACAGGAGGGATGGTGTTCTTGGGATGGTACGCATCATTCGTCTTCCTCCAATCACGCATAGTGGAATTATGACCAAAAAGGTCAATTTTGGTCTCATCTGTCCACAAAACTTTCTCCCATGACTCCTCTGGATCATCCAAATGGTCATTGGCAAACTTAAGACGGGCCTTAACATGTGCTGGTATAAGCAGGGGAACCTTCCGTGCCATGTGTAAATGTTCTGTTTTTGAATTGCGCATTTTTTGTACTTACGGTTCAGCTACTCTTTTAGTGTATTTACGGTACCTCCCAGCATGCATTGCTCTATGCAAGGGGTCCAGTTGGCAGTCGGTTAAAGTGTACGGTGGTGGCCAGTTTGTTATTGTGTTCCTTGAATTTACACTGAGTAAAATATACTTCTACAAAGAAGAAGGTTGTCGTCATTGAATTAACAAATGGTAGCAGAGGATGTCTAACAACGCTAACTACAGAGTCCCTCCTGCGTTTGAAGAAAAGAAGTCTAATGAGAACTGGAAAAATGAACTTGAAATGTGGATACGTGTTACCAAGCCTTAGCTGTTGCTCTAGCACTGAGGGGGAGAGCTAGAGATACAGCTTTGGAAATACCTGCGGATGATTTGAACAAAGATGATGGGATGAAGACCCTTCTAAAGGCATTGGATAATGTATTCTTAAAAGAAGAAAAGGACAGAGCTAATGATGCATACACAGACTTTGACAAGATTCGGAGAGAAAACGCAGTTTCCATGGTGGATTACATCATTCAGTTCGAACAGAGGTACAACAAAATGCACAAATTTGACATGGTTCTTCCCGACGCTGTTTTGGAATTCAAGTTGTTAGGATACAGCCAGTCTCGATGTTAAAGATAAACAGCTTGTGCTTACAGCTTGTTCGACAATTACATCTGCAAGCATGAAGTCAGCTCTAAAAATGATTTTTGGAGACAATATGAAGCCGCCCACATGCAGCGGGGGAATTAATGTGTGTGAAAATGTTGCTTTCTATTTGAATCAAAGAAAAAGAGACGGAAGGAAATTTCGTTCCCAACCCGACCAAAAGAGGGCGCCATTGACTGGCTCAAACCCACTAGATAGGTACGGTAGGAGGTCAAAGTGTGTAATTTGCCAGAGTACATTTCACTGGGCTAAGGACTGCCCAAATTAAGCTGAACATGTAAAAATGACAGAGGAAAATGAAGAGACAGAAGCGATCGAAGAGTGTAATGTTACATTGTTTTCTAAAGAGCCAGTATCTGATGCTGAAATATTCATGGTAAAAGCCCTAGGTTCAGCTGTAATTGACACTGCATGCACCAGAACAGTCTGTGGTGAAAAATGCCTGGACAATTACATTCATACACTGAAGTAGAGTGTCAATAAAAAAAAGAAAATACAAAGAGTAAAAGAGCTTTTAAGTTTGGTGATGGACAAGTTGTTCATTCCATTAAAAAAAAAGTGAAAGTCCCAGCTAGAATAGGCCAAACCAGGTGCTACATAGAGACAGAGGTGGTCTCAGTGAACATTCCTTTACTACTAAGTAAAACATCACTTAAGAGTGCAAACGCAGTTCTTGACATTGAGAATGATAAAGCCACAATGTTCCAGAAACCAGTGTCTCTTGAGATTACATCCTCAGGACACTACTGTATAACATAGTGGACAGAGATTGCACAGCCACCCATGAGAATGAACCCCAAACTGATGAGGTTCTGGCCATAAGAGATGGCATGAGTAAAGATGAAAAACACAAACTATTGGTGAAACTTCACAAGCAGTTTGGACATGCCTCAGTTGATAAACTCAAAATTACTAATTAGTGCTGGTAGTAATGATGATGAGAGTGTTGCTATTCTGAAGGACATCGTAAGCAGCTATGAAACATGTCTCAAGTACAACAAGCCCAAACCAAAGCCATCAGTTGGTCTATCAATGGCTTCAACATACAATGAAAGTGTGACATTAGATCTACACAAGCTACAACCAAATGTGTGGTACCTCAACATGATTGATCACTTCACCAGGTTCAGTGCTGGTAGCATTGTGACCACAAAAAAATCTAGTGAAATTGTGAGGCACTTTATTCATTCCTGGGTAAGTGTGTATGGAGCCCCATCTAAGATATTTTGTGACAATGGAGGTGAATTCAATAATGAGGAAATGAGAGACATGGCTGAGAACTTTAACATTGAAGTGCAAACCACTGCTGCCTACAGTCAATGGAGTAAAGGATTGATGGAAAGACATAACCAGACCCTGTTAAAAGTGAAGAAAAGCAGTGTTTGTGACTGGAAAGTAGCCCTAGATTGGGCCTTGATGGCGAAGAATACAATGCACAATGTGCATGGATTTACGTCCATACCAGCTAGTGTTGGGACAAAACCCGAACCTACCTTCTGTGCTGGTTGATAAACCGCCTGCCTTGGAGGGCACTACCATAAGTAAATGGGTAGGACAGCATATTTCAGCATTACATGAAGCAAAGCAAGGACAGCATTTATTGAGGCAGAGTGCTCAGAGAATCAGGAGAGCTCTGCGCACACAGCTTCAGAGCACAGATGAACACTACGAAACTGGAGATAAAGTGTACTACAAAAGAATGGACTGCAATGAATGGAAAGGGCCTGGGGTGGTAATTGGACGAGACGGGGTGGTAATATTTGTTAGACATGGAGGCTCCTATGTCCGGGTGCATCGCTGTAGACTGCGCAAGGCCACAGATGAATACACTGACACGTCTCGTGACAGCCAAGAAAGCCAGACAGAACTTAATGCGGCAGAATGTGACAATGAACATGTTGAATATCTACCCGATACTGTTTCTAGTGATGTAGACAGTGTGCCTGACAGAAAATGCGGCAGGGGGCTCTAATACTGACAGAGACAGCAATGAGCATGATAATGATCCATCCGACAGACAACCTTCTATTATAAGAACAGGCCAAAGTATTAATCTAAAGGCAGGAGAATTCATTAAGTATGTGGAAAGAGACACTAGAATTTCACAAACAGCAAAAATGCTAGGTCGAGCGGGAAAGGCAACTGGAAAACACAAGGACCGGTACAATCTGGAGTACACAGAGCCAGTTAGCCTCACTGGCACAAAAAGGTCAGCTGACCTTTCACAGGTTGATACACTGCAGATTCAGTCATTGGACAGGGTGGAACAGCCATCTGATCACGAGGATGTACTTGTTACAAAGGATGTGTTGTTTGAATCAGCTAAACTTACTGAAATCAGTAACTGAGAGAAACACGGTGTGTTTGATGGACTAAAAAAACATGGGACAAAAATTAATTTCCACAAAATGGGTGTTCAGACAGACAGGGCTTTGCTGCCCCTAACACACCCACGCACGCACGCACGCACGCACACACACACACACACACATAGCAAAATGAGCTAACGCTATGCTAAAAGCTAATTAGCCTTTACCTCAAGCCAGGACTGCGAGCGAGCTGTTTAAGTTAAGTTTCTAGAACGTCAACGGGCTCGTAGTGATGTAACTGGTAGTTGACTGGGAGGTGTTTAGTATAATTTGGGGAGAGTACGCTGCCTTATGCTCACCTGCTAAACACATATCTGCTCGACGCTGAAGCATTGACTATGCGCACTGAATACGCACTGCTGATTGGCTGTTACCGCTCTGAATATGCACTGCTGATTGGCTGTTATCGTGGTATTGCTGCCTAAATATAACTACGAAGAGCTGGTTGTGCAAATAAACTGGAGCCATGTTAAGTCTTAGTAATAAATATTGTGATTAATAGTCCAAGCCACCATATTTTTTTTCTCGATTTTCGTAACAGTGAAGTGAAGTGAAGTGAATTAAATTTATATAGCGCTTTTCTCAAGTGTCTCAAAGCGCTTTACATAGTGACACCCAATATCTAAGTCACATTTAAACCAGTGTGGGTGGCACTGGGAGCAGGTGGGTAAAGTGTCTTGCCGAAGGACACAACGGCAGTAACTAGGATGGTACAAGCGGGAATCGAACCTGCAACCCTGAAGTTGCTGGCACGGCCACTCTACCAACCGAGCTATGCCGTAACTAAACAGTAACTAAAAGCATAGTTGTTGTGCAGAAAAGCCAAGTTCCCTATTTGAGACTGGTAGCCACATTATAACGTCTTTAATGGTATTTTAGCATAAACAAAATATCCGTAATACTATTAATAATAGTATTAATAAACTAGATGACTAAATCTTTCATAAACTCAACAGCATTTGAATCTTGATATTGCTTGCAAACGTTGCTGAACAACATCTATAACTCAATAATGAGACAAACTGTTAACTTCACACATTAAAACAACTGCAGACATGAATTGTAGATTAGACAAATATTTGTAGCAGGAAATTACATGAAAACAAACGTATCATTTTTCTCATTTGACTCTTTCTTACCTCCAGGTGCACACGAAGTACAGTCCAGTCTACATTTAAAAAATAATAGATGTTAATCTGTTATCGATATCGGTCTTAAGAATCAGGATGTTATCGGTATCGGCTTGAAGTGATTAGAAAATATTGTGCATCCCTACTATCTTTTCATCATTCACCATTAGTTTGTTATATTTAAACAAACATACGAAAATTTCCAGAAGAATATAAAAGTTAGCAGAAATGTATTCAATTATGTATAATTGAGCGGGGCCAAAGAAGGCTTTTTTAAGTTGAACTTTAACATATGAAAGAATATTTTTCTCAAATTTAGAAATAACACATTAATAGAAAAAAACTATAAAGACATTTCTTAGAGATTACTAATGTGTTATGAATTACTAATACTTCTGCAGCAGATTAATTACGAGCTTTTATTGCATTCTCCAGGTTGATATGGTCGAGTGTCTGGTGTGTGGCAGTGGGGGAGACGAAGACCGCCTGTTGCTATGTGACGGCTGTGACGACAGCTACCACACTTTCTGCCTCATCCCGCCGCTACATGATGTCCCCAGGGGGGACTGGAGGTGCCCCAAGTGTTTGGCTCAGGTGAAGATAATTGATGTCTGATGCAAATAGTGTGTTTCTATAATGAGCAAATGAAGTAAACGATGTAATATATGTACACACAAAGATAATAGACTAGAATAAATCCTTATTGTCCACTGAGGTGGAAAATTGTTGTGTCACCAACACAGGAGACACACAGCACTAACATACAAACATTATCATATATCATATAATATAAAAATATTTTTAAAACAGACATAGAGCAATTCAGGTGGTACATGTGAATTTGTTAAGTTTGTGTAGTTATAAAGAGCAATGGCATTTGTAATACAAATGCTCAGCTTTAAGTATATACAGTGCATCCAGGAAATATCCACAGTTTGTTTTGTTACAGCCTTAATACAAAATAGAATAAATCCATTTTTGTCCTCAAAATTCTACCGACCCTTCCCAGCAATGACAATGTGAAAAGGATTTTTCAAAAATGTTTGCAAATTTATTTAAAAAAAAAAAAAAGGAATACATGTACATAACTATTCACAGCCTTTGCTCGATACTTTTATCGATGCACCTTTGGCAGCAATTACAGCCTCAAGTATTTTTGAATACTTTGCCATAAGTTTGGCAAACCTATCTTTTTAGTTTTTGCCCATTCCACTTTGCCCATCCTCTTTGCAGCATTTCTCAAGCTCCATCAGATTGGACGGTAAGCGTTGATTTTTATCCAGGATATCTCTGTACAGTACATTGCTGCTTTTATCTTAGTCTAGTTAGGCAAGAAGCCGGTCACTATGCAGAGCTACAGCATTCCTCCGTGAAGAGAGGAGAACCTTTCAGAAGGACACCATCTCTGCAGGAATCCACCAATCAAGCCTGTATGATATAGTGGCCAGACAGAAGCCATTTCTTAGTAAAAAGTCTTCCAAAATGTACCTGAAAGACTCTCATACCATGAGAAACAAAATTCTCTGATTTGATGAGACAAAGATAGAACTCTTTGACGTGAATGCCAGGCCTCATGTTTGGAAGAAACCAGGCACCGCTCATCATCACCAGGCCAATACAATCCTTATACAGTGAAGCATAGAGGTGGCTGCATCATGCTGTGGGGATGTTTTTCAGCTGCAGGAACTGAACGGCTAGTCAGGATGGAGGGAAATATGAATGCCGCAATGGACGGAAACATTTTGGATGGAAGTCAAGGCTTCTCATCCAACCTGATGGAACTTAAGAGGTGCTGCAAAGAGGAATGGGCAAAACTGCCTAAAGACAAGTCTGCCGAGCTTGTGACATTTTATTCAAAACATATGTAAATGTTTTTTGTTTTCTGTTTTTCATTTTTAATACATTTGCAAAAAAAAAAAACTTACGTTGTCATTATAGGGTATTGTCTGTAGAATTGTGTTCTATTTTGGAATAGGGCTGTAACGTAACAAAATTTGGAAAAAGTGAAGCGCTGTCACTACTTTGTGGATGCACTCTAAAACATATAATGATATGTGGTTGTGATCTAAAACGTGTACACAAATGTTTTTAATACCTATCTTTTTCTTTCAGGAATGCAGCAAACCTCATGAAGCATTTGGCTTCGAGCAGGCTTACAGAGACTATTCCTTGCGGGCTTTTGGGCAAATGGCAGATGCCTTCAAATCAGATTATTTTAACATGCCTGTTCATGTAAGTGGAACACAGTTTGTACTGAAAAAAAGACATCTAAATCCTCAAAAGTATTTTTTTTTGTTCATGTATCTTGAAGATGGTACCTACAGAGCTGGTGGAGAAAGAGTTCTGGCGCTTAGTGGGAGCCATCGAGGAGGATGTTACTGTTGAATATGGAGCAGATATAGCCTCAAAAGAGTTTGGGAGTGGCTTTCCCATTCCAAACGGGAAGTTTGAGGTTTCTCCAGCTGATGAGGTAAAAACTCTATCGTGTAGGTCACACCACACAAATCATGAATTATTCAAACGAATGAAAACGAGATCTGATGGGTATTTCTAGTAAATCTGTATCTGTTGTTCCATGCAGAAATACCTCAAGTGTGGGTGGAACCTCAACAACATGGCAATGATGAATCCATCCGTTCTCACACATGTCACAGCTGACATCTGCGGAATGACATTGCCTTGGCTTTATGTTGGCATGTGCTTCTCCTCCTTTTGTTGGCACATTGAGGACCACTGGAGCTACTCCATCAACTACCTGCACTGGTACAAAAAACCCTGTAAATAGTTATTTAAAAATGACTTATACAGTACATCCTTCATTTATGGTTCCTTTTTATTTAATTCTCTCCAAGGGGGGAACCCAAAACATGGTATGGAGCTCCCGGTTTTGCTGCAGAGCAGCTCGAAGGGGTGATGACTAAGCTGGCTCCAGAACTGTTTGACTCTCAGCCGGACCTGTTGCACCAGCTTGTTACCATCATGAACCCCAACACCCTGATGGCTCATGGTGTCCCAGTATGTGTTTCTATGCTTGCAACAAAGACAGATAACCTTGTAAAAAGTATCCAAATTTTTCTGGGTTTCTCTTTTAGATTTATAGAACAAACCAGTGTGCTGGTGAGTTTGTTGTCACGTTTCCCCGAGCCTACCACAGTGGCTTCAATCAAGGCTTTAACTTTGCAGAGGCAGTCAACTTCTGCACTGTTGACTGGGTAATTTTTTTTTTTACATTTATAGACTTGTAATTGTTTTGTAAATCTACGGCAGCAGAATAGTGACATGTTTGTCAGTGACATGCGGTGAGATTCAGGGCTAGTACTCCTTTAGAGTCAGATTTACACATATGGCCCCCTCAGTTGCAACTCACGCCATGACTTTTTGTTGCAGTTTATTGTCCTGTGGAATTTAAGACATTGCACCGGTTGTCAAAATGTCATGGAGTATAATAAATCCTTCTGCAAAAAATATTGACAACATTGATTCTGCATTCAGAGTGTGTCTGCTCTGTATTTTATTGGTACATTTGCTAACTCAGCAAATTTTACTTAAGAATATATTCCATTTTTGACTGCTTAAGAATATATTCCATTTTTGACTGCACATCATTGATTTTTGTTTATGATTAAGCCCTCACCGTCAGTTGCATTTAATGGAAAAGGTTGAACAGGCAAACCATATCGCTTCTCTTTCTGTAACTGCAGATGCCTCTTGGTAGACAATGCGTTGACCACTATCGCACGTTACACCGGTACAACGTTTTTTCCCATGATGAAATGGTGTGCAACATGGCAGCAAAAGCAGAGAACCTTGATGTGGTTCTGGCATCTGCTGTCTACAAGGACATCAGCATCATGATCCTTGAGGAGCAGGAAATGAGAGAAAAAGTGACAAAAATGGTAAAGCAGGAATAGTTAATTGCATTCAATCATGTCCCTCATTTATAAACACTCACCACTGATTTGGCACCCCTTTCAGGGGGTAGTGCATTGGCAGGAGGCAAAATATGATCATCTTCAGGATGACGAGCGACAGTGCATCAAATGCCGGACCACCTGTTACCTGTCTGCTATCACGTGTCCTTGCAGCCCAGGAATGCTCGTCTGTCTGCATCATATCAGCGATCTATGCTCCTGCTCAGTCACCAACTACACACTGAAGTAAGCCCCACGGGAGTCCCAGCAAACTCAGACACTAACAAATATGAATATAATTAATAACTCTGTTTCAGACTAAATATGTGAATATTTTCTTTTAGTTATAGATATACACTGGAAGACCTGTTACCCATGATGAATGCTGTGCGGCAACGAGCTGAACAGTATGATGAATGGGCCTCCCGTGTGTCACATACTATAGAGGCTAAACTGGAAAAGAAAAAAGGTAAGGAAAAAAATGCTTTTGGCCACTCTAAATCCCAAGTACTATAAATAGTGAACAACATGGACCATTTATGTGTGAATTTGTTAGACTGAGATTATTTAACAAGGTCTCCTCTCCTCAGGCCTGCCAGTCTTTCGGTCTCTTCTCGCTGAATCAGAGTCCAAGCTGTTCCCTGACAATGACCTGCTGCGTCGACTACGTATGGTTACCAAAGATGCAGAAAAGTGCTCCTCAGTGGCACAACAGCTGTTGAACGGAAAGAGGCAGACCAGGTAACGTCATTCAAAAGATATATAGATCAGTTATATCAAGTTGATGGTAAACATTTCCCAAGGTATCAATGTGGCAATGGGAAGTCCCGCAGCCAGCTGACTGTGGAGGAGCTGAGTTCGTTTGTAAGGCAGTTGTATAACCTCTCCTGCAGCCTCACTCAAGCCCCATTGTTGAAGGTAGGTTCACATAGTCAATCTGTGACCTTTCCACACCTCAGAATATTGCTTACTATGTATTGTTTGGTAGGAACTTTTGAATCGTATTGAAGACTTCCAGCAGCACAGCGAAAAAATCCTTGCAGATAGGATGCCCAGTGTGGCTGAGATCGAGAACCTGTTAGATGTCAGCTTTGACTTTGACGTGGACCTGCCTGAGCTACCTCGCTTGAGGGAGAGGTTGGAACAGGCTCGCTGGCTCGAGGGGGTGGAGCAAGCCAGCATCCAGCCTGCAACACTAACTTTAGAAAACATGCGAAGGCTCATCGACCAGGGTGTAGGTCTGTCACCGCACTCATCTGTGGAGAAAGCTATGGCACACCTTCAGGAGCTTCTGACAGTCTCAGAGCATTGGGAGGAAAAGGCGAGCAGTCTTCTGAAATCCAGGTATAGAAAAAATGCCTCAAGGTATTTGTCTATTCCCAAAGGTACAAAACTGTCCAAACTTATAAGTATAGCTTTATTCAAAATCAAATATATTTGTTTTCCTAGTCATGTCTCACGTTCTTTGTGGGTCTTTGCACTGATTGTATCTGAATGATTTCATATCATGTCAGTGCTCCTGATTTTGCTTCATTTTAATTACAGCTAGTGCAAAAAGCTGTGGCTAGAATATTCAACCAGATCAACAAAAAGTGAGCATCATGTTTAGTTCCGACCCTCATTCCACTGGTGCTGTTCAGCATTTACTGTCACAAGTCGCTTTTAATGGCATGGCTGTTTAAGAATGTGCATCTCTCCATCTTAACTTAGAGCTTAAAATTTTACATTTTTGAAAGGTGATATTCCCTTTCCATGCATAGTTGCCATGCTTAGCTTTGAATTTTGACTTTTATTCTGTTTAAAACACATGTTTTCCTCTTGGGGAAATGTCATATAACTAGTCTTAGTTTGGAAAATAACAACAATCTTGTGTCTAAAACAGGGGTCACCAACCATTTTGAAACCAAGAGCTACTTCTTGGGTACTGATTAAGGCGAAGGGCTACCAGTTTGATACACACTTAAATAAATTGCCAGAAATAGCCAATTTGCTCAATTTACCTCTAATAAATAAATCTATATATATATATATATATATATATATATATATATATATATATAAAGGGTATTTCTGTCTTGTCATTCCGTCGTACATTTTTTTTCTTTTACGGAAGGTTTTTTGTAGAGAATAAATGACGAAAAAAAACACTTAATTGAACGGTTTAAAAGAGGAGAAAACACGAAAAAAATGAAAATAAAATTTTGAAACATAGTGTATCTTCAATTTCGACTCTTTAAAATTCAAAATTCAACCGAAAAAAAGAACAGAAAAACTAGATAATTTGAATCTTTTTGAAAAAATTAAAAAAATAATTTGTGGAACATCATTGGTCATTTTTCCTGATTAAGATTAATTTTAGAATTTTGATGACATGTTTTAAATAGGTTAAAATCCAATCTGCACTTTGTTAGAATATATAACAAATTGGACCAAGATATATTTCTAACAAAGACAAATCCTTATTTCTTCTAGATTTTCCAGAGCAAACATTTTAAAAGAAATTCAAAAGACTTTAAAATAAGATTTAAATTTGATTGTACAGATTTTCTAGATTTTGCCAGAATATTTTTTTTGAATTTTAATCATAAGTTTGAAGAAATATTTCACAAATATTCTTCGGCGAAAAAACAGAAGCTAAAATGAAGAATTAAATTAAAATGTATTTATTATTCTTTACAAAAATAAAACAATAATTGAACATTGATTTAAATTGTCAGGAAAGAAGAGGAAGGAATTTAAACGGTAAAAAGGTATATATGTTTAAAAATCTTATAATAATTTTTAAGGTTGTATTTTTTCTCTAAAATTGTCTTTCTGAAAGTTATAAGAAGCAAAGTAAAAAAATAATTTAATTTATTTAAACAAGTGAAGACCAAGTCTTTAAAATATTTTCTTGGATTTTCAAATTCTATTTGAATTTTTCCTCTCTTAGAATTAAAAATGTCGAGCAAAGCGAGACCAGCTTGCTAGTAAAAAAATACAATTTAAAAAATAGAGGCAGCTCACTGGTAAGTGCTGCTATTTGAGCTATTTTTAGAACAGGCCAGTGGGCGACTCATCTGGTCCTTACGGGTTACCTGGTGCCCGCGGGCACCGCGTTGGTGACCCCTGGTCTAAAATATATTCAACGGGTTTTGTTTTTTGAACAATCATTTCCTGTGTGGATTCAACAAAATTCAGCAACAGTTCTCGTTATGAATGTGGAATTCATTTTGTCCACTTTTATAACTTACAGTGTTTCATTATGTATTGTTTTACTGCCCAACAGTCCACCTCACTCCATTGAGACCCTTATTGCTGCTGCCGAGGAGGCATCTAGAATCTCTGCTCATCTCCCAAACTGCCTTCTGCTGAAAGATACCATCAGAAAAGCTCAAGAGTGGCTTCAAGAAGCTGAGGAACTTCAGGTCAGGACACATTCAACTGTTTTTTTTTTTACGTTTGGTGGCATATGTTACCCATCAAAACGTTCTGTTTTTCAGGCTAGCAACCGAATACTAATGTTGGACAACTTATCCAATATGGTGTTGCGAGGCCAAGCTGTTCAAATCCACCTGGAACCTTTGGATAGACTGGAGTCTCTAATGACAGAGGTGCAAAACTGGAAGGAATCAGCTGCTTTAGTTTTCCTTCAGAAAAACATGGCCCATTCCCTGCTGGAGGTAAATTACTCAAAAATCATAATTGAACCCATGAAAAAAGCTAATTACTGTGTTGTGTTCTTCATCAAAGGTCCTGTGTCCAAGATGTGAAGTGGGAAACGAAAGTTCTCCCAAGAGGAAGGCCAAGAAAGGGAAAGAATCACCTAAAAGTAATAATAAGAAAACCTTGAGTCTTAACACCGCCATTGATTTGGAGAAAGTGCTTTCGGACGCCAAGGATTCCGCCTCTGCTGTAAGATGCATTAAACTAACCAACTGTATGTGTGGGGGGAAAGGGCAAAAACACAGTTTATCTTCCCTTTTTAATAGACACTCAAGTAATTGCCGGTTGCGTCAAATGGATGCCTCATTTTTTCCAATCAGAAAAAAGATAGTAGTGCCACAGGGTAGATCCTCTCTCCATTGTACACTTTTGTTTTCTTCACATTCTTTACCATCTCCAATATGCAGATTTGGAAAACGTGGGTACACTGTTGAGCTTTATTATTTCTCAAACCAAGCCATTAAACCAGGGTTAAAAAGAAAAAAAAATGTAATTAATAAACTTGCAAAAAAAATCATCATGGTCTTTAAATGTGGTAATTTGAATAGACTTTGAGGCTCACTCATGGCTAATTTAACTGCAATGTTGAAAAAAGTGCTAGAAATTAAGAAGAGAATAATAAGTCATCCCCTCACTGTACTGCATTATTGATAGAAATTAAGAATGAAAGGACACGAAATAGGAACTGCTCGTGTGAGGCAATTACACATTTAATTTCCACTGGATTACAAAGATGATCATTCTCCCTTGAGTAAGCAACAGACAACAGTATACCTACTAAACAAGATTTTCTGCAATCAAAGTCAAGCTCTCAAATAGATCCCTTACTTCAAATAATGCTGGTACTTAATGCAGTTAAGTATGTATATGCCCTGAGACACCTCTTTTAAGAAATACAGTAAATACATACATAATACGTGAAGAAAATACTGTTGAAATGCTATTTTTTCAAGTAATCTCTTCATTTTTAGAATACAACTTTGGAGGAGCTGCGAATCAGGGAGATGGAGGCAATCTTTATTTTAAGAGCGGCAAATGAGTCGAAACTCCTCCCTACTGCAGACTGCATGGACTTGAAGGTGTGCATCTGTCAAAAGGTGCTCATGGGAGCCATGCTGCAGTGTGAACTCTGCAGAAACGCCTTCCACAGCGTGTGTGTCAGGGACCAATCAGATATGAGTGAAACACCGCCGTGGCTGTGTCCACAGTGTCGGCGATCCAGAAAGCCCTCGTTGGACAAAGTTCTCCCACTATATGAGTCCCTGAGGCACCTTGGGGTTCGCTTGCCGGAGGGAGACGCATTGCAAAACCTGGTTGAGAGGACAGTTAATTGGCAGTATCAAGCTCAGGAAATTCTACAGTCTTATAATTTGACTGAAGTGGATAATGAAGCAGAATCACCTCCAACTCTGACCCGTTGTGCATCTGGCTCCTCTGACAGTTACAAGAACACTCAGGTCGGTCATCATCTCCTTGTGCCACTTTTTGTTTCATATGATGTCAAATTTAATGATTAAAGTCGGTTACTTTATTTTCTTCCAGGCTCCTTATTTGACTCCAGAGTGGAACAAGACAAATCCTGCTCAGACAGTTTTCTATACCGAGCAGAGATGCATTCCGCTGCAGGGTCAGGGTCACCAGAGCCTTAAACTATTTTGTTCTTTGTCATTTCTGTGGGACTCATAGTTATGCTTTGTGTATTTGGCTAACAGGCTTAAGTCACGAACTAGAGGAGCTGATGGTGGAAGGTCTCCTCTTACAGGTGTCAATACCAGAAGTCCAAACCCTCTACCATGTTTTATTGGAAAGAGCCACGAGCCAGTTCACAAACACTTGCATGTCTCCACGGCAAGACGACCCCATGGACTGCGATCAACGTATACAATTTAACTCTCAGGGAAAAAATATCCAGGTACCACCAAATGAAATATCTGACTTCTGTGACTCCACTTTTGAAAGAACAATGTCGGTTTGTATGATTGCTAACTTGTTTCTTTTTTTTAGGATGATGACATGAGAGACCCTGTGTTTGTTCCAGAAAAGAAAGCAAAGAGGCGTTTAGAGAGGAAAACTCTAAATAGTAAGGGCTCAGACAGAAAGCACTCCCACAAAAGGCAAAAGACAAATAAAAAAGAATTACTTCGCAGACAGGCGTCAAACTTGTCTTCAGCACGGTCTGATATCTCACAGTCGGATGAGTCTGACGAAGACATGGCATTGTGTCCCGCAGAGAGGTGTCAACTTCCAGAGGGGGATGAGGTGAGGGATAATGCCTAAATGCAAATTAATGTATAAAAATGTATATCAGGACAAAAAATGTATATCAGGATGGTCAGAGTTGTGTTCTCATGTGATCAAAGGTAATTTTCTTTGCTCTTCCCGCAGGTGGATTGGGTCCAGTGTGACGGTAGCTGCAACCAGTGGTTTCATCAGGTCTGCGTTGGAGTATCAGCTGAGATGGCAGAGAAAGAAGACTACATTTGTATCCAATGTGCACTGAGCGACTCTGATGTACACTGAGCGACAGACACATGAGTAAATGAAGAGCTTTTTCCCCGAAGAACAGTAGTTGAGGTGCCACTAGTCACACCCTGCCACACCTGTCCAACATTTTTGTAACAATGGTGCTATCTTCTCTTTTACTTGTTGTCAAGAACTATATTGTTTAGATTTTTTTTGTATTTTTTACATACATATTATATATATTTACTTCTACTTATGAATTGTTTGTGGCTGTCAAAATAAAAAAAAAGGACAAATAGCGCAGGATATGATATGTACTGCATGGGATATCAAGAGTGTTATGTTAAACACGCCCACTATAGTAAAGGTAAAAGATTGATCAACGGTTAAATATTATCTTCTCCAGAGCCTCTTTGCATGCTTAGCAAGATTTAATAAGAATGAAATCAAGGTTTTCCCCTCTCTAACCTACTGTTTTTTTAAATCCAATGTTTAGTACATGCATCTTAATATAATTATTCCCATTTTTGTTGAATAGGTTTATTTATCTGAGCAATACTTTGACATAAATGCATCTCCATCGAATTCTTGGTGCCATAGCAATGATGTGATGTACAAAAAGTTACACAAATGGATTGACGCCAGCTACAGGGAGCTTATGTAGCAGGTTGGAAGGAAAGAATGCTCACATGGTAGCGTGTAACTTGGTCTAGGATGCTCAGTGTGGATTTCGCATAGTTTATATTGTGGAATAAATTCATTTTGTTCTATGGAGGAGTCTGTTTCAACCCTCAATGCTACAATGCCAAATTGTATGTTGGATGTAAAAGAAACAGTGAATAGTTGTAAATATTAGTACATTTTACAAAAAAATATATTGCTGTCTATTAAAGCAGACAGCTGAAGAAGTGCATCATTCAGCAAAATAAATCAAACATCCCAATATATAGATTGGCTGGTTTTGGACTGACCCATTTAGAGCAAAGACATTAATTGAGTAAAAATTCTACATTTTCATTGTTGGCCGGCTGTCAAAAATTACAAACTCAACCGTGTGTGTGTGTGTGTGTGTGTGTATGTATGTATATATATGTGTATATATATGTATATATATATATATATATATATATATATATATATATATATATATATATATATATATATATATATATATATATATATATATATATATATATATATATGTATGTATGTATATATTATAGCATTTTTTTTTTTATCAACCACCACCAGCTTTATGTATGTGATGCAATATGGAGGGATTCTGGTTTACAATTACATAAATATCTCACTAAAGATTTATCAAATTAAAAGACAATGAAGTCAAAAGTAGGCCAGCACATTGTATAGCCTTGATTTGAATATTATGAAAAGCCTTTTGGGTGCTTGCTGTCTCTTTTTATTTGTTGGGGCGTATGAGCATAGATCTATAAGTACAAACTCCTTTTCCATATGAGTTGGGAAATTGCGTTAGATATCATTATAAACGGAATACAATGATTTGCAAATAATTTTCAACCCATATTCAGTTGAATATGCTACAAAGACAATATATTTGATGTTTAAACTGATAAACATTTTTTTTGCAAATAATCATTAACTTTAGAATTTGATGCCAGCAACACTTGACAAAGAAGTTGGGAAAGGTGGCAATAAATACTGAAGAAGTTGAGGAATGCTCATTACACACTTATTTGGAACATCCCACAGGTGTGCAGGCTAATTGGGAACAGGTGGGTGCCATGATTGGGTATAAAAACAGCTTCCCAAAAAATGCTCAGTCTTTCACAAGAAAGGATGGGGCAAAGTACACCCCTTTGTCCACAACTGCGTGAGCAAATAGTCAAACAGTTTAAGAACAACGTGTCTCAAAGTGCAATTGCATCTACGGTCCATAATATCATCAAAAGGGTCAGAGAATCTGGAGAAATCACTCCACGTAAGCGGCATGGCCGGAAACCAACATTGAATGACCGTGACCTTCGATCCATCAGACGGCACTGTATCAATAACTGACATCAGACTGTTATCGACGCAAAGTTCAAAAGCCAGCATCTGTGATGGTATGGGGGTGCAGTAGTGCCCAAGGCATGGGTAACTTACACATCTGTGAAGGCACCATTGATGCTGAAAGGTACATACAGGTTTTGGAACAACATAAGCGCCGTCTTTTTCATGGACACTCCTGCTTATTTCAGCAAGACAATGCCAAGCCACATTCAGCACGTGTCACAACAGCGTGGCTTCGTAAAAAAGGAGTGCGGTTACTTTCCTGACCCTCCTGCAGTCCAGACCTGTCTCCCATCGAAAATGTGTGGCGCATTATGAACGTAAAATACTTCAGTGGAGACCTCGGACTGTTGAACGACTGAAGCTCTACATAAAACAAGAATGGGAAAGAATTCCACTTTCAAAGCTTCAACAATTAGTTTAATCAATTCCCAAATGTTTATTGAGTGTTATTAAAACAAAAGGTGATGTAACACAGTGGTGAACATGCCCTTTCCCAACTACTTTGGCACGTGTTGCAGCCATGAAATCCTAAGTTAATTATTATTTGGAAAAAAAATTAAGTTTATGAGTTTGAATACCAAATATCTTGTCTTTGTAGTGCATTCAATTGAATATGGGTTGAAAAGGATTTGCAAATCATTGTACTCACAATACGAAGGTCCTGCAGTCCTGGGTTCAAATCCAGGCTCGGGATCTTTCTGTGTGGAGTTTGCATGTTCTCCCCGTGAATGCGTGGGTTCCCTCCGGGTACTCCGGCTTCCTCCCACTTCCAAAGACATGCACCTGGGGATAGGTTGATTGGCAACACTAAATTGGCCCTAGGGTGTGAATGTTGTCTGTCTATCTGTGTTGGCCCTGCGATGAGGTGGCGACTTGTCCAGGGTGTACCCCGCCTTCCGCCCGATTGTAGCTGAGATAGGCGCCAGCGCCCCCCGCGACCCCAAAAGGGAATAAGCGGTAGAAAATGGATGGATGGATGTATTCCGTTTATATTTACATCTAACACAATTTCCCAACTCATATGGAAACGGGGTTTGTACAAATGGTATGGACATTCATCCATCCATTTTCAACTGCTTATTTCCTTTGGGTTTGCTGGGGGCGTTGGTGCCTATCTCAGCTACAATCATGCGGAAGGCGGGGGACATCCTGGACAAGTCGCCATCGCAGGGCCAACACAGATAGACAGACAACATTCACACTCACATTCACACACTAAGGCCAATTTAGTCTTGCCAATCAACCTATCCCCAGGTGCATGTCTTTGGAAGTGGGAGGAAGCCGGAGTACCCGGAGGGAACCCACGCATTCACGGGGAAGACGTGCAAACGTCACACAGAAAGATCCCTAGCCCGGGATTGAACCCTGACTACTCAGGACCTTCGTATTGTGAGGCAGACGCGCTAACCCCTCTTCCACCGTGAAGCCCTGGTATGGACAATAGTTGTATTTCACATTGAAAGGCTATTGACATGAAAAGTTCACAAATGCTTTGAATGAAAATTTGAGAAAATGCACTGTGATTGACTGGAAACTAGAACAGGATGTAATGTGTCTTTTGTCCCAAATAAGCTGGGAGAGGCTCCAGGTTACCTTCTTATATACAATGTTGCAGAAATGCATGTGTGTAAATTAAGCAAGAAGAAAAACTGCTTATTATAGCATCCGAGGTGTTTCGGGCTTGTCCGACCGGTAGGAGGCCACGGGGAAGACCTAGGACACGTTAGGAAGACTGTGTCCCGGCTGGCCTGGGGATCCCCCGCGATGAGCTGGACAAAGTGGCTGGGGAGAAAGAAGTCTGGGCTTCTCTGCTTAAGCTACTCCCCCTGCGACCCGACCTTTGATAAGTGGAGGAAAATGGATGGATGGATGGATCATAACAGGACTAATAAAGGTGTCTCATAAAATTTACAAAAAATCAAAACAACGAAAAGTTAAAATAACGGTCTGAAATGCTTTTGTATTTTATAATTTTAATGTAGCTGTAAAATTGTAATAAAAAAAACATGGTCACATAATAATATGCTGCATTACATTGTAAATCATTCCTGTTTTTTAAAGTCTTGTTTCTCTCACAAAGATAAAACAAATATCTTGTTTATAAAAGGAAACGATATGGGAAAAATAATTGTCACTGGATACTCCATCAAAAAGGAAATTGTATAAAAAAAGAACGTTGACCTATACTATTGTGGCATGTTGTGTACATCCAGGACACATATTTAATGCAACATCTGGAGGTTATTTGATTTAATTTATAGATGTATTTTTATTTTTTTGCAGTAAGCTTCCTGCAGACATGACAATACATACAGCAAATAGCAGTGTACAGTGTTTCTCAATCTTTTTTGAGCTAAGACACATTTTTTACATTGAAACAATCCCGAGGCACACCACGAGCAGAAAACACAAAAAATGAAACTCACCAGCCAATATTGACAGTAAAAAGTCCTCGCAATTATTGGATACAAATTCAAACCATAACCAAGCATGCATCACTATGGCTCGTCTCAAAGTAGGTGTACTGTCACGACCTGTCACATCACGCCGTGACTTATTTTAGTTCCTGTCTTGCGCTCCTATTTTTTTTATTGATTGTCATCTTTGATTGATTGAAACTTTTATTAGTAGATTGTACAGTATAGTACATACTCCGTACAATTGACCACTAAATGGTAACACCTGAATAAGTTTTTCATCTTTTTTAAGTCGGGGTCCACGCGAATCAATTCATGGTACGGATGTACTTTGTGGACGCCGTCTGCTGCTCCACACGCTGTAAGTCTTTGCTGTCATCCAGCATTCTGTTTTTGTTTACTTTGCAGCCAGTTCAGTTTTTGTTTCCTTTTGCATAGCCATCCCTAAGCTTCAATGCCTTTTCTTAGTGGCACTCGCCTTTTGTTTATTTTTGATTTAAGCATTAGTTTCTTTTTTACCTCTACACTGCCTCCCGCTGTCGGCTGCATATTGTGATCACGACAAACCATGTTCCCGAAACCAACAAAGCAATTAGCTGCCTGCTGCCACATCCTGATATAGAAGAGTATTACACGGTTACTCTACCGAGCTCTAGACAGCACAGACACTCAACAACGGCACATGTGGGCAACCGGGGGTTGCCCACATATGAGGTCCTCTCCAAGGTTTTCATAATCATCATTGTCACTGGCGTCCCACTGGGTGTGAGTTCTCCTTGCCCACTGGGTGTGAGTTTTCCTTGCCCTTATGTGGGTTCTTCCGAGGATGTTGTAGTCATAGTGGTTTGTACAGTCCTTTGAGACATTTGTGATTTAGGGCTATATAAATAAACATTGATTGATTGATTATTTGCGGATTATAAATACTGGTTTGCCAAAAATATTTGTAACCCAATTATGCACCTGGGGATAGGTTGATTGGCAAGACTAAATTGGCCCTAGTGTGTGAATGTTGTCTGTAAATCTGTGTTGGCCCTGCGATGAGGTGGCGACTTGTCCAGGGTGTAACCCGCCTTCCACCGGAATGCAGCTAAAATAGGCTCCAGCACCCCCGCAACCCCAAAAGGGACAAGCGTAAGAAAAATGGATGGATGGATAGGTGAAAAGGGATTTACGGTGGAAGAGGGGTTAGTGTGTCTTCCTTACAATACCAAGGTCCTGAGTAGTCAGGGTTCAATCCCGGGCTCGGGATCTTTCTGTGTGGAGTTTGCATGTTTTCCCTGTGAATGCGTGGGTTCCCTCCGGGTACTCCGGCTTCCTCCCACTTTCAAAGACATTCACGTCACACCAGACTGTATCTCACGGTACACTATAGTGTGCCGCAACACAGTGGTTGAAAAACACTGGTTCATAGACTATACTATACTATACTATGTACTATACTATACTACAATGGTTCTCAAATGGGGGTACATGTACCCCTGGGGTACTTGAAGGTATGCCAAGGGGTACGTGAGATTTTTTTTAAATATTCTAAAAATAGCAACAATTCAACAATCCTTTATAAATATATTTATTGAATAATACTTCAACAAAATATGAATGTAAGTTCATCAACTGTGAAAAAATGAAACAATGCAATATTCAGTGTTTACAGCTGGATTTTTTGTGGACATGTTCCATAAATATTGATGTTAAAGATTTCTATTTTTTTGAAGAAATGTTTAGAATTAAGTTCATGAATCCAGATGGATCTCTATTACAATCCTCAAAGAAGGCACTTTAAGTTGATGATTACTTCTATGTGTAGAAATCTTTATAATTGAATCACCTGTTCATTTTTCAACAAGTTTTTTGTTATTTTTATATCTTTTTTTCCAAATAGTTCAAGAAAGACCACTACAAATGAGCAATATTTTGCACTGATATACAATTGAATAAATCAGAAACTGATGACATAGTGCTGTATTTTACTTCTTTATCTCTTTTTTTCAACCAAAAATGCTTTGCTCTGACTAGGGGGTACTTGAATTAAAAAAATGTTCACAGAGGGTACATCACTGAAAAAAGGTTGAGAACCACTCCTATACTATACTATACTATACTATATGAACTTCAGATGAGGTGGCGACTTTTCCAGGGTATACGCCGCCTTCCGCCCAATTGTAGCTGAGATAGGCACCAGCGCCCGCCGCGACCCCAAAAGGAATAAGCGGTAGAAATGGATGGATGAATGAACCTCAGCTGTTTAAATATATTCCTGAAATGGAAGCACGGTGATTGGCTAAGCCTAAACCAATGAGCGGCCGCCATCTCTATTCTTCCGCACATTCACACAGTGTGATTTAGGGCAAGCAGACTGGAACACGGTAAGTACGATGCAAGGCTTCCGTGGACAATTTGTGATTTGATTGACAGTTTTAAAGTTTATCCCTTTTATTACTTTTCCCAAACACTTAGGAGTCGCCGTGGAAACCTAAAAATGGCACTGGCTTCGTCGTAGTGGAGCCACCCTTGTGAGATGCAGTGTATTAGCATACAAGCTAGAAGGGTTGCTAATTTGAAGCTAATGATTAACTAATTGTCGGCGCCAATAACCTTTCCTGTTTTAAGTGAATGCACGTTAAGTTCATCGCTATGTTGAAAAACGTGCGTCATTGCTGACATTACCAGCAAACATGGTTGAAAACAAAAGTTTTCTGATCTCTAGTAGAGTTCAGCTAGTTGCTAACTGGCTAACTAATTTAAAGCTCCCGGTGTTGACGAAAGTGTTGATAAGTCACCTCGTTGTCTGAATATTTGCGGGTAAACATGGAGTAGTAATATAACTCCACTGTGAGGTCAGCTTTTCTATACTGACGATCTATTATTAGTCAACAGTGTTTAACATCCTCCCTCGTTAGTATACACGACTAACTAGCTAGTACTTTCACAGCTATCAGCTATGTTTTTTCCAACAACAGAATTTACCGATAAAGTTTTTAAATTTGCTGTCACGTTAACATGTGTGGCTTTTTACTTGTTTTGTGTGGTGGGCAAGTTGTTCACACTAATAGCCACACCCTTCCCTTTGGAGTACCGCTTTGCTGTAAAATGTAAGTGATCAGGAATTGGAAACCTTATCGTGTCACTCCAACACGGTGCCAATCTATTGTGTTGTTTCAAAAGTGATTTCATGCGTTTGCTTACACTCTAACGACTCATAAAAAAGGCATTTGGGGATGTTGACTTTGGTCCATTTACTCCCATAGGGTGATACAGATGTTGTATTTTGCTGATTTGCACAATACAGTTCACTGCAAAAGCACCAAACTGTTAAAAAATATGTTGACTAACGCAACATTAACTATATCCACTCGACATCCGCTGCACCGTTCACCATTGAGTTGAGGGGGCTTCTGGGCTCAACCCATCAGGTTGAGTTGTTTGTTGACCTGATGAGGGATCTGAGCCAAGGATGTCGTTGTGGCTTGTATAGCTCTTTAAGACACTTGTGATGAAGGGCTATATGAACAAACTTTGATTGATTGATTAAACACGTGACAGCTAATTTCAAAAGTAGGTCACCGGGTAGATTGGCTTCACTTTGAAGTTGAACCAATTCAGCAACACAATGTTATTTTTCTTCCAATTTTGTCAAACATTTGAATGAACCTTCCCCTTTTTTGAATTAATGACGAGCTTTGTTGATCCCTGCGAACCCTCAGCACCTGCCTGCCGATATCTGTGCACCCAAGGATTTCCCGGGCCCCCCTCCCCAGATGTAGAAGGAGTTGGCATCTGCAGCTGCTGTCTTCACAGTAGGTTAATCTGTTCACAGTATGTGTGTGCGCTTTGTTTTACGACACACATTTTGTGCAAACAGCACTCTTTGTCAGTAGGGTTAGGTTTCTGTTTACACATTGGCAGCATTGATGAATATGCAATGCTATCAAAAAACCCTATCTGATTATTAGAACATAAGTATGTAAATATGTTTAGATTTTGTGTGGGATTTAATTTTAAATACATTGCATACCTTTTACTGTAGGTGCACCTCATATAATGGTGATGTATACACCCTCTGATCTCTGTTTGTATGTGTACTCAAGTCCTGTCATTACAATGGCTCTTTTGTGAAGTTGTATGCGCGCCTCCTTTTCTGTGTGGGTTTTCTGGTGGAGCATCATACGTCACACTTAGAATTGCAAATGCTGCTCGAGTGTGACAGTGTTTTTTTGTATTGTTAGTCTTCATATTTGACAAAGGTACCAAAGACCAAGTATCATTAACACATTCAAAGGGGCTACTAAATGAGATGTCCATGTTCCTCACAATCTCTGTTTGGACTGCAAATTAATGTATGATTATCGTATTATAATACTCCTTGATATAAATACAACATATTCTTATTGGTGAATCTACCACCTTATCATGTAATGTATTATATACATACACAACAAGTACAAGAAAAAGGGTGGACTGTAATTCTAGTGTGTGAATATGAGTGTGAATGTTGTCTATCTGTTGACCCTGCGATGAGGTGGCGACTTGTCCAGGATGTACCTCGCCTTCTGCCTGAATGCAGCTGGGATAGGCTCTAGCCCCCCTGCAACCATGAGAGGGACAAGCGATAGAAAATAGATGGATGGGTGGATGTTCCTTTGCTGTAAGTGTTGTTATATGGTCAGTAGGGGTGCTCAAAAAATCTATTCAAATCCAAATTGCAATTTCTTTATTCCGGTTCAAAATCAATCATTTTTGAGAATCAATTTAAAACATTTTAATGGACTAAAAACATAAATTATTATTGATACTGTTGCTTTTATTTATTTATTTCAGTATTGTATTGTGTGCATTCAATTAGAAAATTTACAAAATGTTCCTGTACGGCTTTCTGACAATATAATTGCATTTGGGTTCAAATATTGAGCTGTTTCGTCAAATTAATTCAGCAAATAACGAAAATAACAGGGAATGCACAATATTAATGGTGGCAGATAATTATGGACCGATAATGGCAATTATGGACCGATAATGGCAATTATGACGTCACTTTAGGGCTGGGCGATATATCGATATGCGATATAAATCGTGGGTTTGTCTCTGTGCGATATGTAAAATGACTATATCGTAATATTCCAGTAGACGTTCTCACGCAGTTGTTTTTAGCTGCAGGCATTACACTACAGGCTCTCCTCGCTCTTACCTGTGTCTCCTTCTCACAGACAAGCAGGCGCACATTCTTACATACATCACATACTGTCACGTCATATGTCACATACGTACACGCCCTTGCCCAGCAGAGAGGTAGCAGCGTGGCTAACGTTAGCTGTGATGCTAGCGGGTTGTTGCAAGAGAAAGAAGCTGCGAATCTCGTAACAAATAAAGGAAGAATTAATTCCAAAGAAAAACAGCTTGGGGCCCATCGTCTGGCGGTGGTGCGGCTTCAAGCGGGGATATGTCGTACAGACAACCGTAATTTGTCAGTGGGGCACAAGCGTTGCTACCAAAAGTAGCATTATTGCTAATATGTAGCATCATTTGAAAAGTCACCTGCTAATAACTTTAATAAGTACAGTTTTGGTAAATTGACTTAGTTGTGATTTGCTTCTCTGCATAAAAGTTTAAAAGTAGCATATATTAGTGCAGTATGAACAAGAATGTTTTAATGTAGACACATAGAATCACCATACTGCTGTGATTATATATATCCAGTGTTCATTCAAGGCTAAGGCAAAATACCGAGAAATATATCGTATATCGCGATATGGCCTAAAAATATTGCGGTATTAAAAAAAAAAGGCAATATCGCTCAGCCCTACGTCACATCGATAATTCCGATATAATCAACCATTAAAATGAGACAATGATATTATAGGCTTATCTCTGTGTGTCTATTTCAGTTTGTGTAATATTTGCTCCAAAGTAACTTGACAAGATCCTCAGGTCTTAATGCGAATGCAGCTACTGTAAAATTTTAATTGAATTCTTGTATTTTATGACTTCTACTAAAAAAATTTATTTTTCCTGGTATCAGTTTCTATCTCTAATTAAAAATAAGGACATGTAAGAACAATACCATATATACACTACAGAAACCCCGAAGTGGTTCAAAACGCAAATACACAAACGCAAGAATATTCAGACGCACGTCTTAATAAAACAATCAGGAGTTGACCAGACCCCTCATTTTGCCCTCTCTCCAGTCCAATATCTCTGATGTCATCAGATGTTTTCAGAATGAATGGACAAAATGTCCCTAAGACACAGTGAAACATCTTGTAGAAAGTCTTCCCTCAAGAGTGGACGCTGTAATATTCTTAAATTTTCTCTAGTACTTGCAGTGTGGTCTAATACTCTTGTCTGTGTCACTCAGTGTTTTTCACTGGAGTCTATTATGTTATGTCACCTTTTTCAAAAGGTTTTGACAAAAGTTGCCAAAACATCCTACTGCTTTGCAGGCTGAGCTTATGGGGGTTGGGTCATTCTCCATGACCTCTCCTGTCTATATTGTAATGACATGGAGTTATTTTTGGCTCTGACTGGCTGCTGCGCTCCGATTTTGAAGATCTCTTGCCGGTTCCTGCTACCTTGCTGTCTGTCACAAATTTTAAGCCAGATTCGTTCTTGTTAATAAGCTAGTCTTGATTTTCATTCAGCTACATTTTCTATAGCAGCAGATGTAAGATGTGTTCACTGCTGCAGATGAGTCCCTGATTGACCATTTGCGTTATTTAGGGGCTCAGTACTCTTTGCTTTTGGAGAAATATGTTCTGCAGCTGCAAAGAACAAGATCATTATCAGGTGGCAATTTGAAGATACATTGAATGCACATACCTATGCTATTCCGTTTACACCCCAGTTTTAGGGCAACTATCATTAAAACCGTTTTTAAAATTTTCATTTGCAAAAAGCAACTTTGTTCTGTGTGTATCTGAAGTATGTTCACTGCAGCTGAACATGACACATCCACCCTTTTGACCAACTCCGTCCTTTCACAGACCCTTGCAGTCTCCCCTGAAGTTGTCCACCATGCGCGAGTACAAGCTAGTGGTACTGGGTTCAGGAGGCGTGGGGAAATCTGCCCTGGTGAGGGATTTATATTTTTCAACTACTTTGAGTGAAAAATTACACATTACACACAAACGTGTATGAAAGAAGAGAGACATTAATCTTATAGCTTCTTGATGTTTGCCCTATTTTGTCCATTCCAGACGGTCCAGTTTGTGCAAGGTATTTTTGTGGAGAAGTACGACCCAACAATCGAAGACTCCTACAGAAAGGTAATCTTGGAATATGTCTAAAATCACTTTTAAATCAAACTATTGCATATTTGTTCAAATTGTTAGTGCTTTACAATGACCATTTCTAGTTTGACTTTTTCCTCATCTGAACAGTAAATTAACAGTTGGCAGAACTGTGCAAAAAGACGACACAGTTTTCCTTTCAATCTTGTAAAGTGGGTCAAGAAATGTATTCTAACAATTTGAGTCACTGTGGAACCATGTCACCACACATCTGTTCCTCATCGTCTGTGGACCAGGAAGTAGCCTGATAACCACCTGGTGGACACCTCTCTTTAAGGTCTGCTCATACGATTGCTTTTGTAGTTTAATGTTTTCATGAAATCATTAAAAGGGAACTGTCCTTTTTTTGGAATATTGACCATCATTCAAGATCCTAATTATTTTAGACATAGACATATACATATACACGTTTTTGATAAACGTGAGCAGAGGTCCACTTTCAATACAGCCTATGGAAGTTGCTCTATTCTACCTATAAAAGTCTAAAAAAAATCCAAACACTTCCATCAAGGTTTTATATACATTCTGTAATTATATATGTACCGTAGTAACATACATATTCATAACATGCAATATTTACCTATTTTGCTCATTTCAAGCATACAGCAGCGCATACATTTCATACACCCATCACAACGTTCACTTTTTCCTTCAACAACACTGATTACTCATACAGACTTTATGATAAAACAAACATAATAAGACATCAATTACTGTACAATGTATGCTCTCACAACAATGGTAGCTGTTAGGATGTTATTACATCCCTGTTGAAGATG